>NC_041339.1:13787147-14134647 GCF_004354835.1 Perca flavescens | reverse complement strand
ATGCAGTAATAAAGGCAGAAGAGATGGCAGGTTATCTAAAGATCAGCATGCAGCTCAGCTAAAGGAAAATAAGAAATTACAAATATCAAAAAATGTCGGTCCACCTCAGCCCTTCACTATCAAAACACAGGATCACTGAGCTGTAAATCCAGGCGTATTTTGTAGCTGCAGACCAAATAGGCAGAAAGAGCTATTCCCTCTTGCAATAAACTAGAACAATGACATATTGCCTGGGTTACATGTGAATGGAGCTAGGACGGCAAAGTGTGTGTTTGATAACTTGATGTGGGTCTGTCGGTCAGACGCAGCGATATCTTGCCGAGTCAGTTATGGCTCTTTAGGTGTAGCGTATGCTGTCAGATCAACAAGATTGGATTGAAATTAGTGAATAAGATAGCTATTGCAAAGCGAGAGCCAAAAATCATCTAAATAGGGACTTATGCAGAACAACACACCTAGTAACATGTTTTTCCCCCAATTTCTTTTTTCAATTTTGGTTTTCAGAGTGGCAGCCCACAGAGCTTGTAAGACAAATCCTTTCTAATAGGAAGCCTCTAGGGCTGCAAAGGAGCATGGTCGATACAGAGAGACACACAGAGGGCTTTGAAGATGGCCTATCTCTCTGCCTCCATTCAAATGAAAAGGCAAGAGAGGGGCCCACAGGGACAGAGCCGGGCTAAGTTTCTATAAACACTATCTACATAACACATAAGATGTCCCTGTGTTTGATGTGACAGCGTCCAGATTAACTCACATTAGGGAGAACAACAAAGCCCTGGGTGCTGCATCCTCTCTTATTGCCTGGAAGACAGGAAGAGACACAATGTTTTTCAGACTGACTCAGAAACAAGGGCATTCAAAAACACCAATTCAGGCATCGAAATAGAAACACATTTATAGTTTTAATGCTTTGCACATGTTGTCAAAACATTTTTGTAGCCCCCCCCCAACCCTCCCCCTTGCCCCAACCCTCTACTTTGCCCCATTTTAAATTGTGCATTTTTCGACATCTCACAGACATTATTCACCATTTGGAGCTATCGCACTGTTGTGAGACAAATTATGTGTTACCTGTGTGTTTGACATTCTAAGTGTCAGTGTTTGGTTTGACTAATGGATTTCTTAGTGTCACCATGTGAATTGCAAACACAATGAACAAAATGGATGTCCTCATGGTTTTTAAGTGTGTATTATTCTGTTGCTAGCTTCCTCAGTGATGGGTGGACAGAGGTTAATAGAAGACTTTGTATATGTGTGCATGTTGTGGTAATGTCCTGGTCTGACATGTTGGGGGACAAACATTATTCAGATGATCTTCGAATTTGCTCTGACTAAGAATAAGCATACACATTCAAGCTTATTATTAAATTGAAGTGATGACATTTTTGGTTATATTAATTCCAAATTTAATTGAATGGAACTTGTATATTTTAAATATGTCACCAAACATATGTCTGGGTTGGAATTCATTATAAAAGTATTCCTGTGTTTTGAGTGTTTACTTTAAACTAGCTTTACTTGCTGAGAGTCATACATACTAGTAATTAGGGAAGGGCAGTATTATCAATATTATAATGTATTGACATTTAGTGGGATAGTATCATAGTGACATGATCATGTTTGAGTGTCCAAATTATTGATTCTAACAATATTGTGATGTTTCTTTTCCACATTTGTAAACAATGGGACACAATGGTATGATATATCTCTATCAGAAAAAAAATATTCTTATTATACTATTTATTTCAACTAGGGATGTACCGATTCTACTTTTTCAGTACATTACATCAGCTGAGACCGAGTACCAATCCGATACCAGCTGTATGCCTCTCTTTGTGTAAGTGACTGGGATCATTCTTTTATTTGTAAGGCAATATCAGCTTTCCTAACTTTCTAAAACAAAATGTCACAGATAAATAAGTAGATATGAATTGACTCAATTATTGTTTATTATTAAAATCATAAATCGTGCACCAGCACGAGCAACTGGTGAAGAATCTTCAGGAATTACAACTCATCTGTAAACCTTTTAATCAAATTGGTCAACGGGAATACAATTCCTGTATATAATGATGTAGTATATAAACAGAGAATTTAATTGAATAGATCTGCCCCATTGTACCGGATTCAGCTATTTATATATCAGCCCAAAATCCGAAGTTACATATAACGGTTGGACATGATTCTGTCACTCATCCCGATTAGTCTACTGATTATTTTATGATTAATCAATTAATAGTTTAGTCTATAGAATGTCAGGAAATAGTGAAAAATAGCCATTATAATTTGCCAGAGTTGAACGAAACCTATTCAAATTGTGTGTCTTGTGTCTCTGAACACGGAGAGTAAAACCTTTAGGCCTTTTGCCTCTGATTGAGAACCATTAGGTCAGAGTGAATCAAATTACCATCACTGCCTCAAATGAAATGCCTTTGTTTGACTGTTGATCACAGCGGTCGGGTTATTTAGGATTGCCATGGGTTACAGGATGAAGGCAGTTTTACTCTCCTGTTGAGAAACTGTGGAAATGGCTTCTCCCCTTGAGCCAAAATGGGCTCTAATGCCTTGCCTCGTCCCTTTGATGTTGACTATAAATATGAATGGACTGGGGGCTGCGGTTATTATTGTATAGAATTTTTTTTTTGGAGAGGTTTGTGAATGTTTGCGGAGAGGAACACTGAGTATCAAGGGATTTAAGTACATAGAATCAGAATACATAGAATTAACTTTGTACTTTGCTTTACCATAACTATTTAAAAAAATAATTCAAACATTCATGGCATATTTCTCATTGCTCCCCTTAAATATTGTGAGGTAAATGTATCTTATTAAACTAGGCTACTTGTTGTGGGAAAGTGAGTATTGTTCAGAGTGAGAAAGGAATTATGGCTGACTTACTGTAATATTGCAGAGCTGTGTTAAAGTAAAGCATTGCATCTTAAGCTTTCACCAGCCCACACGCTCCCACGTCAAGCCCATATATTTAGCAGGGGGAAAAGCTTTTTTCTTCTCCATGCGCTGTGGTGCGAGAGGTGCACGGGGGTTCTGAAATGTTTGTCTTTGTTCTCCTGGCAGAGTTTTCTGTGTGTGGGCGTTCACAGTTTCTAGGAGCACCTCGGGAATGCATTTCAACAGATGGAGGTTTTAACTGGAGTGCTGGCTTCCAAAATCAGTGCTATATGCTTTTGTAGCCTGCTATTTTAATTTGTTTGTTTGATTGTTTGATTGTTTGTTTGTTTGCTTATGCATTGTTGTTTTCCGGCAGGATAATCACAGGGTGTGCAGACGAAAAGTGGAGTTGCAATTATGTTGTCACGTAGCTATAGGTTTAAGCTGCTAATCAAATACGTGTGACACCTGACAGAGTACGTCATGATTGGTGCTGTTTTCATATCACTACTGATTAGGGATGATATTTTTTTAAAAGCTTTAACAATGACACAAACAGTGAATGCCAGGCACCGCAATGTAACGCTTCATTGCAAGATTCACTGAAAGAAACAGTAGTGCTCTCTGCTGGCTGTGGTGCTGTCCATGGTGCTGAAATGGCCAGCAGCACAGGCACCATTTCTTCTAGATTTAAACTTGTCTGTTTCTCTTTAGTATGAATTATGAATGTTTCCAATTCTCTATTATAATATGAACTTATTTTTTTTTTCTTCTCCATCTGGTCTTACTAGTAGTAGTAATAAAGGGAGAGAGACAATAAGTAGTACCAGTGGACGGGTCTACACTTCAATGCATGTGACCTGGATGAAATGTATGTGATGCATTATGAAATGAGATGCATCATGAAATGCACATGAAAGAAAATATTTTTTGCAAGGCAAAACAATTCCTACCCCCTTAGGGCAAAACCGCAGCATGTTATGACACCGATCGAGTAGACTGCTTTCCGTCTTTGGTCTAAAACACATTTCTTATTCGATTTGACAGCCTCAGAGTAGAGTAATTGCTTTTCTGACCTGTAATTTTAGCTCAGCCTTTGTATAAACCAAAATGCATACCTTTGATTTATGTCTTTTGTCATGCTGCCGAAATCTTTAAATTACCTGAACCCATGTGGGCCTGGCTGTAACAGTATTTTTCAGCTCTCTCTGAGCTATTGACAGGTTAAATATTTTTGCTCCAGATTTTGTTTTGTTTTTATTAATGAGTTCTATGATGATGATCCATGCTTCTGAGTGCCGTAAATCAAAGGGGATTCACGATTGCATGTGTCTATGCTTATGCTGTCTTTATGGTTAGGACATATTTTACAGGCCTGTCTGAAAGCACACTAACTCTTTCTCACCTTTTCTCTGACACTCTCTGTGTCGTCCTTTCTTCCTACCTCTTTTCTAGATAAATCCATCTCTGTGTCTCTAAGCCATTTTCTCCTCACTCAGCGGTGGTGGCACTCCTTTCGGGACTGTGGGTGCTAGAGCGCCGCAGGCTTCCCCGGAGCCAGAATGTAGCCTACAAACACTCTGTCTAAGACCAGACATACCGCCTTTATATTAGTCCTGCTTAAATAAAGGACAGTGATCCAATATCTGGATCCTGTATCAATGGGTGGCGGACAAAGAATCGGTTCTCCAACATAGGCAGTCTGTACTATACCAATTTGTATAAATGATTATATAAACCAGTGGATGTAAAGCTCAATTCCTCTAAGTGACATGCGCCCCTTAATGCTCTGTCTAATTTAATCTCAAATGTTCAGCATATAGTATGTACTGTATGAAATGTGTAGCCCAGGCAGTTTAGAAACCAAACAAATAGGTCACTGTTATAGTAATGCGCTATAAATAGTTGTATGTGTGCAGGATAGTGTGTCAGGGATGTTCTGTCTAATTTTAGGCTCTCGGGAGAAGAGAGCACTGAGAAGATCAAGAGAGTGAAGGAGGAGTAAGCCCCAGCTCCACAAGCTAATGGTTTAGTGTTTTTAATAACTTGCTTGGGAGGTATCTCCCGCTGTAATATATCTCTCAGTAGCAGATAGCCCTTCCATACATTACCAGGGTGTGAGAGACTTATAAGCAGCTGAATATAGCGTTGGCTTTCCAATAAACCAATATTATTAAAACATCTATGTCTGATAGATAAAAAAGGGATTTAATCTTAGACCTTATTCAGAGCTGATGAAGGCACAGAATCAGCAGGATAAAGTAGTTCCTGACAAGAATGAATACAGACAGCAAGGGTTATTTATTAATGCACTTTTGCTAACCTATTCTCCATCAGACTTGCTTGCTCTCTGTGCATAATTTTTAACAGAGGCTCATTAAAATCTAGATCTGCATAAATAGAACAGATAAAAAAATAAAAGTGCATTCACCGGATTATGGATATGAAATAACCGTTTTGGTGTCCATTTAAGCTTATGCTTTATAATTAGCCAAAAGGGTTCAATGCCTTCATTTTAATCCAGCTATTTTCTCTTCTAATTCGCCCCCTGAACCCTTTTTTAAACTTTTGCTTTTCAGTCCACCACATTGCACGAGAAATGAAATCACGTTACGCCCACTCACTCACATGGAAAGCCCCTCATTCTAGTACATTTTGTTTTAATGCAGAGAGACAGCTCTGTCCTTTATCGTCATGCCCTGTTCCTGACAGATAGACCCTGAGCTCTACACACCTGGGTGCTACGTGCACAAGCTTTGTGGTCAAGAAATGTCACTACCATTAGTATGTTCAGATTCTGTAAATGCGTTGTACTCTAATACCCCTAAAAATGGACTCTAAGTGGATATGGATTCTGACTGAGAGGGGAATACATAATGCTGACAGTGGTGATATACCGCACGATGATTCAATGCACAGTAACACAAAATCTTAGAATCCAATTGATTTTATTACTTATCTTATTAATATTCTGCATTGTCAGCATCACATACTGCTTTACTTGAGCGTTTTGATACTTGCTAAGCATTACTATAAGCTTTATCATCTTATACAGTGTCAGTGCTCATTCATGGCTCCATGCTGTACAGTCACATTTCAACAGTGGATCCAGCTCATGTAAAGTATAGCTGAGGCTGTGAGCGGTCTCACTCGCTTTGCTCTTGCTGCAGAAAGCCATCCTTCTTTTGACCCAGCAGAGACAAACAGCACACATAGTGGTCATTTTTTACTCTGCTTTGATATACCCACTCAGTTTCCTTGAGAAGAAAGAGCAGATTGTTTGTTTTGCTGAGGCCTCTTTCATTTCGCACGGGAGAAAGAGATCATTAATATTGTCTTGCCATACATCTTACACACTGATAATGCAGGCATTGCTTGAAGATGAAAAGAAATAGTGCATTACTGTCACCCTGGCAGATGACACATGAAGCTCTCACTGGGTGCCTGCTTTGAATAGCCTGGATCCTATAGGGGTAACCGAGGCATGGAAGAAAAGGAGGAAAATAGAGGGAATGCTGTGTGTTAAGAGAGGAAGAATCAGGTTTGATCACAGGACAATGTATGAAGGAAAAAGAAAAGGGTAACAAAAATAAACAACATAGCCAAAAAAAAAACAAAGAAAGCCACAAAGGAGTTGCAGGAAAATCACAATATTTCTTACATCCTGTAAAGATGATACGGAGACTGTGCCTGTCTACAGCCTCTCCTGCACGGAGTTAGTAAAACAAAAATCATTGCAGTGAGATTCTTTTTTAGCTGTAGTCAAGAAGTCCTAAATATTGGATGCTGGTTAAAAGCAGCAGTGTTGTAAATACTGATATCGAAAGTAAATGCAACATTTGCAAATACTGATATCGAAAGTAAATGCAACATTTTCCCTACTGAACAAAACCTAATTTGGAAACTAAGAGTGATTTCTGTGAGTGATTTGATTTGAATTTAAAATTTGAAAATTATGATCCAAATATTTACAGTTATTCAGCAGTTTGTATGCGCAGCAGACTTCAGAAAGAGGTTCAACTCAAAAGCATCCCAATCCTTCCAATTAATATAAAAGTCGTTATAATCCTCTCTCTATTTAAAAATAATCATATATTATTAGAATATTTATATAGCACATGCATCTGGCTGCCTTTTATTCTCACCTTGCATTCATACTTTATTAATCTGTAATGCTCCAATGCAAAAGTGATATCAGTAAATAATACATCGACAGAACAGTGAATTCAAATCTAATGGAATGGAAAACTTAAAATTGTGACATGCAAAACTAAAATGTTAACATACATTTTAATGTTGTTTACCTTCAGTAGGGCTGGGCGATAAGGAGAAAATCAAATACATATATTTATTTTTGACCAAATACCTCTATCGATACCGTAACGATATTGTAGTGTTGACATTTTTGATAAATAATCATCAGTAATGTGGATATAGTGACTAAGTGGGTAAAGGCAAATAATAGAACGGTTACAGCAGTTTGGTAAGTTCAGAAAATGACATCACTTTACTGTAATGCAGCCTTTAAAACCAGGAAAAGACAACACTTATGCTATATTACAATATCCAAAATCTAAGACGATATCTAGTCTCATATCACGTTACCGATATAATATCGGTATATTGCCGGGCTCTAACCTTCAGTGTTTTGTTTTTTGTCTGTTCATAATATGCCTATATTCATAGTATATTTTTGCTTTGTTTCTGTGAATTAAAAGAGAGTCCTAGTGAAGTTTTGTCACATTCAGACAGTCTGTGATATTGAAGCAGAAAAGCTTTTTATAATTACATTTTAATGATGTGATCCACAGAACATAAAGAAGTAGCTTTGAGTGGAAATCCGCAATACATTAATGAATGGGTTACTACATTAAAAAGTCTGTTTGATATTTACTATACTGCATGTATGCTAATAAAAGAGGCTTCTATTTTACATTGCCTTGTACCTCCTACAGTACCATCTGGCTTAATGCAGGCAAAAGCGATAATGACAAAAATGCCAAATGTGTGGATGGCGGTGAACTATTTCATTATGAAACAGAAACTCACACTTGTCCGTGCGTGGGTACTGTATGCTAGACCCAGGGTAAGTATATTTCAGAAGTATGTAGGCATAGTCAGTGTATAAAAAGCAATTCATACCCTCAACATTTCACAGCCTTAAAATCTGTCTTAAGTTATCATCATCCTCCATTTCTCTCTCTCTCTCTCTCTCTCTCTCTCTCTCTCTCTCTCTCTCTCTCTCTCTCTCTCTCTCTCTCTCTGATTTGATACTCCAGCTGTCTCTCTCTGTCTCTATGTGGGCATGTGACCTAACAGCAGACTTGTGGGAACTGTAGTGATGCTGTCAAGCTGAAAGCCTCCCCAGAGCCTCAGAGGAAACAACAGAAGCAAACATTAGAACAACCCCAAAATGTCGACACAAACCCGTGTATTTGTCAGGCTGACCTGGATTTGCTCAAAACAGCACTCAGTCTTACCATAGAAAACTGTCACCACACAACGTATTGCTTTTTGAGAGATAGAAAAGCAGATGGGTTTGACATTGTTAAGTGTAGTTTCCTTCTTCGGATGCGGCTGCGCCTGCTCACATATCTGCTGGAAGACCCTTGTCAAGGCTAGACATTATTAAGAGCAAGAAAAACTTGCTACAATAAACAAGACTTCCCTGTTTAAACACAAGTGGAGGCGCTACTTGAATTTAAAGTGAATAGGAGGCAGTCTCAATCATGCACGCACACTGTTTTGCACAGACATGCTCATATGCACTCAATCAACCTTCCATTATTGTTAGAAACCTAAAGTGAGAGTGGAAAACACAAAGAGTGCAACAGGGAAACATTTCCCAAATCCCCCCTCCAGTTCTCACTTCCATTTCACTTTCCACCCTCTTTCACCCAACACCCACAACACTCCCACTCCCAACCCCCATTCTCACTTTTGCCTCAGTGGCAAACCAAGGTTTATTTCCCTGGCGGAAATATTGGCCTGTCAGTCAGATCAATTGCCAGTGTCCAGGGCACTTCATGGTTCCTCTAATTATAATCCTGTGCAGCTGGCGCGGGCCCACGTAGCTGTGGGGCAGCCATTGTAATAGAGGCATCACTGGGCTATAGATGGATAGAGCCAAGCGTCGGCCAAAGCCTTGCAGTCATCGCTCGCGTCGGTGGAGAGGCTTTACTCCAGCAGTCAGAGCAGGGGCCAGGGTGTCTTATCTGGCTCCTCCATGCAGCTCGCTGTATGCTGAGGGAGTGCATTACCAATTCTCTACCCCTCTCGCTCCTCTTCCTCCCCATGTGCTGCTCCTCGCTCCTCACATCCTCATGAGAAGTCTAGGCATTTTGCCATGTTTGCGTGTAGAGACAGAGGTGCCGTCTTCTCAGCAATACTGCACCCTGGACGGCACCAAATGGTGGCTTTGATTGCTGTGAGTGAAACTAGTTTGTCAATAGCTCAAATGAAATTTTATTTATCCTCATGAATATTCTGGAATCAGTGTGAAGTGGTGGCACCAAATAACCTTCAGTTGTGTGTCTGACAAATATTGCCTCATATTTTCTCCCTCCAAACATTGCAGCGCTCTCACATCCTCACCAGAGAAAGTGTGAATACTATGTAGAAATGGCACTCCGCTGCCCCCCCACCCTCACTGGCATTGTGCGATTTTCATCTCAACATGCTGAAAGAGGTGTGAGAGAGGAGAGTTTGCGAGAGAGGGAGGGGTGAGAAAGACAGAAAGGAAAGAAAAAGAAAAGGAGTGGAGCAAGTGTGGAGATGAACAAAAGAGAATCAAAATGAGTGCAGAAAGCAAATGGGTGGGGGCGGATAGCGAGAGAACGAGGCAAAGAGATGTGGTGGAGAAAAAGAGACAATTGTAATACTAAAATACATTAAAATGAGAAAGTGTGCAAAGGAAACAGGTGGGGAAGAATGCGGAGTGTATGGCGGATAGGAACGACTGAGACAGGGAGGTATGAGACAAAGAACAACAAAGGAAAGAAATGAGGGATACCAGGAGCAAACCAGCATCTGAAATACACAAACTAACTGAGTTATATAAGCAGATGCTGCTGGAGACGAGGAAGGCTCTCTGTCACCGGAAGGGGGAAAGGGGACAGAGAGAGGGCAGATAGACGAGACATTAAAAAAAACAGACTGAAATACTGAGAGACATAAAGAAAATATATAAAAAAAATAAATAAAAAAAACAACATTAGAGGCAGAGTGTCAAGGGTAGGAGGGGATTTGAAGAAACAGACTAGAAGGCTGGCAAAATAGCAAAAGCTAGAAAGAAAGTAGAGAGGAGTGAAAAGGGGGAATGCATTAGAGAAAAGCAGAAAAAAAGAAGGAAGAGGAGTGTGTGTATTGCTAGTCTGAAAAAAGTAAAGAGACTATTAGGATGTACAGTATACGTGCAACAGAGAGTCCCAGAAAGTGAGTGGGTCGATGAGGGTTTAAATGACTTAGAAGGAAAACTAGGAATCTCACTGGAATGTGTGTGTGTGTGTGTGTGTGTGTGTGTGTGTGTGTGTGTGTGTGTGTGTGTGTGTGTGTGTGTGACCTGTGAAAGCATGTTCCAAACCACTCAGGGCATGCTAAGCGTAACTCCTGTTTTATTAATAATTTAGATATCTTGTAATACTCTGAAGCATTAAATGTCCATGTCTGTAGTCGTTGATACGTGCACATCACGCATGCATCTGTGTGCGTGTTTATATGCGTGACACTGTATCTACTCTGCGTGTGTGTGTGTCTATGTATTGGTGTTTTGGCCTCGAACATGAATTTGCACTGCTGTTGGTAAGGGAAGGAGGGAGCGCGGGTATTTAAGCTGCATGGTCTGGCAAACCAAATAGACCATGAAAGGGAAAAATAACAAAATCTGATCCCCCCCCCCCCCCCCCCCTCCCCTCCATTCCCCACTCCCCAATTCCCAGCGGATCACAGACTGCAGCTCTAGCCCACTCTTCACTCCATTCCTTTGTGTTTCAAACCACTGCCTCCCTTTGCTTCCCTTTATCTTTTATTTCGTTTCATAAATTTTTTGGGGAGCCTTGGTAATGTTTTCCTTTACTGCACTACCTTTCTTCTCTTCTGCCCTCCTTTCGTCATCCTCCCTCCCTCCTTCTCTCTCTCCTTCTCTGTCCTGTCACCCCCTCCATCTCCGACTCTTGGTCTGTCAGAGGTGTGACAGGTGTGTCACGGCTCTCACTGTCACTCTCTCAACTTGTTGACCTTTGTCTTAGAGATTACTCCGCTCACAGCTCTCTCCTTGCCAGCTAGGACTGACAAGATTGCCTGGCAACAAAAGCGCCGGCTGATGCGCTGTGACCATGCCACACTGGCGGCTTCCAGTCAGCTGCCCCCCCTATCTCAATCTATCACTGATTTGAGATTGGGCTGTGAGTGTGCTTGTGTGTGGGCTAGTTAATATATTTATGTGTTGATGTGTGTACCCCCACAAGATTTTAGATTTCTCTGTATTAATCGGCTATCCCTAAAAGAAAGTAAAAGGGAGGCGGTGATGGGATAAAAGTGACAAAATTGAATTGGACTAAAAACATTTAGAAATCGAGGCATTGGAAAGAAAAGAAAATAAGATAATAGAGCAACAATGGTTAGAGAGAGTGAGAAAAGAGAGGTGAGTGAGAAAAGAGAGGGTGTGTGTGTGTGTGTGTGTGTGTGTGTGTGTGTGTGTGTGTGTGTGTGTGTGTGTGTGTGTGTGTGTGTGTGTGTGTCAGAAAAGATGCCTATAGAACTCTCAACCATTGTTTCTCTCAGGGTGAGCGGTGTATAATCACTCAGCCTTACCACAGTAATGACACCATCTGGGCCCAGGGAAGACGGCAGCTTCTCTCCAGCTGAAAAATGGATCGCATAGATCCAAGGCGATTAGAGCATCAGCTGTACACGACCTACCCTCAGATTGAATTCTAGCAGCTAATATCTACAGTAGGTGTTGGTGGGGGGTCTCTACCTGCACCCAATAACAAGAGTTGGGAAGGTTATGTGTATAAGAGAATGTCCCTGGAGGTATTTGATGTGAGAAATGTTTGTTTTTTGGAATGTGCAATTGTTTTCAGGTGTGTAAACTGTATGTGCGGTGGATTGTGTTTGCATATGGTGTAGCGGTCAGTGTCTGAGGCATGATTACTGCATAAAGAAATTTCCCTTTAAACATGCAGGCGAGGGCTCTTTAGTCTGATTGGACATTGTTCACCCTAATCCCCCCACCTTTTTCATTTACCAACAGCAAATCCCACTTCAAGCCTAGACACATTGTTACCAGAAAATGGCTTTAAACAAACTCGAATGAAGGTCTGACATGTTACTTCAGTCTCATTTATTGTGTCTGTATTGTAGCATCCATTTTAGTTGTCCTAACGACACTCATTCAGGTTTTGTTTTTACATTATTTTTTGCGAAGATGGTGCAGAATAGATGGAGGAAAACAAACATGACAATGATGGTTTTCAATGACCTGTTGCCATGGCAACACTTCTCTATTGATCTAGCCAGCCCTCATCTCCTTTTACATTCGCCTTCACTCTCACTTCGCTCTCACTTTTCCCGCCTCTATCAGTCACTCTTTACTTACTCTCTCCATCCCGGGCCTCACTTGCTTTCCATCTGTCTGTCGTGTTCTGTCATGGAGATTGATGCCTTGTGTGGCTATGCTAACCCTCACCTGGTTCAAGCATACATTCTGCTCTTCTGTTCCAATCTGTCAGATTAGATCCACCGCTACCTGCCTCATCCATAAACACATTTATTCAGAATTTAAATCCTAACCCCAGGCGGTGATTCAGTAAATACTTTGAAGTGCAACTGCATAACGTGATTGCATTATTAAATGTTCTTATGCCCAAATATAGACAAACTGGAGGCTAGGAACAAAAATGTTCATTCATGCTCATTTCAGCTCATTTGAATTCCTTCTGTAATCTATGATGCATTTACCCCCTGACACTCTGTTGATAACATGCCATGCACATTTTTTCCCTTTTTATTTGTAGAACAGCTCTTGCATCGACTTGCACACTATTTCGCTTGGAGAACTATGAAATTAATGAGTTGTTTTAAGGTTTGAACTACTGTTCACAGTCTGTCTTCCAAGTAAGCACCATGGCATATACAAGTCACACTTGAAGGTAAAAAAAAGACTTTACAGCATATAACTTGCAATTAAAGATGATGTTGTTATTCTCAAACATGAGTTTTGTCTGCTATCGGTAGTATGACATGTATAGTATTCTTTAATGTTAAATTAATTCAGAATGTGCTAATCTGATGCAGACAGAAATCTGTTTATTTTTCTAATGAAACCGTGTACACACACAAACACACCGACTTTTCATTTGCAATCAGCCGAGCTCCGATCACGATGACGGGGGATTCACCCAAGACTGCTGAACATGTTCACTTATATTACTGCATATCTGAGAGCACACCGTTTTTTCAAGGCCAGTGTAATTGTGTTTTGTATTTCTTTTGCACAAATTAACCTTAAACTCAAACCCATCTCTATGCCCAGAGGGCTTCTCCCTATCTTGAGATTATCTGTGTCTTTATTAAATTTTCCTATCCAAAAGGCTTTTTGCGTCTTCTTTCACTCTCAAGTGAATTATTCAACCAAACAATTGCTTGTTTTGTATAGAGAGTATAGTAGCAAAGCTACACTTCATGTGCAAACGCATGCACGTGAACATTTCACACACTTTGTGAGTCGTCACAAACACACAGTCATGCAGTACATGCAGCATTTACATTGCCACCCTATGCGCTTTCCTCATCTCCTTCTTTCAGACAGGACCATGACTAATGCTAGGAAAATGGCAGGGAATATTTTGAGCATGGAGGAGACAATTTTTTATGGTCCAAGGAAGAATACGATTTAAAATGGAAACTGCACTGGCAGCATGCAGACCTCCTACACAATAGCACAGTTGTAAAGCATGCGTGTATGTGTGTGCACATGTGTTTTGTGTGGGTGCATGGGTATGTGCTGCTCTAGGCCCCTAGTAGGTGGCTGATACATCATATAATGCCTGTTAATGAGATTTAACACCGCTGATCTTCTGCCTCAAATACTGAGTACTGTACTAAAATTCTGCTTTATACAACCTTTGACCCGCTGTACTTATAATTATGCTCTCACATTCACAAATATAGATTCAATTCTTCTGTCAGCCTTATTTGGGTCATTGTATCTTTCAATATGTGAGTCATTCTTGACATGTTACTGTTAAGAAGCTGTTGTTCATAGAATATACCTTACATTATCCTGTCTTTGTTTCTGCCTGCATCCCTCCTCCCATTGCCGGCTGTCTGCCTCTTTCTTCCCCTTCCTACCCGTCTTTCTTTCTTACCTGCATGACTCTTTACTCCTTTAACAGCCTTTCTGTTTTCTCTCTCCTCTGCCCGCCTGCACTCCTGCCTTACTCTGTGGCTGCCTTCACAGTATGACAGCCCACTAATGAAAGCAAGATAAGCATGCCAAGCAAACTGTTCATTTCAAATTAGAAAAAAAACTCCCTCACACAAAAAAATAAAGCCCTTCCCCTCCTTATCGTTGCTGTATTCCGCCCTCCTCTGCCTGTCCCTAGCTAGCCGGAGCAAATTTGATTGGGTCCGGATAGGGAGAGAATGGCAGCAGATAAGGCACCCGAAACTGTCGCCAAACGAGGCCTGATGCAGCCGAGGATAAGGGCCGAAACGCAATTATGCTGGCAGAATTCTTAAATTAAACCCCAAACACCAGTATAACACTGCTGCCATCGCCATTCCTCCACCCCTCATCCCTCTATCCTTCCATCCCTACCTTTCTGTGAATGATGAGTGTCTAATCTCTGTGGGTACAGATCTCTCTCTCTCTCTCTCTCTCTCTCTCTCTCTTTCTCTTTCTCTCTCTCTCTCAGGTCTTAACATGGCTGTAATCACACCCCTCACCCCCTCACTCCCCCACCCTCCCTCTTTACTTCCCAACCCTCCCCAGTCAGATGGACTGTGGCTGATAACAGCATCGCTGAAGAAACATTTTTTCCCCCCCTCCGTGGAATAGGCCAGCACTCCTGTCAGCTTAAAGATAGTTACAGCTGTTTTCCTCTTTCTTCCTTAATGCGTTTGACACTTTCTCTGAGCATCTTTGAGGATGTAATGGGGGAATACATGTCACAGTTAACAGCAGCATGCATGATTTTGAGTCTTCCATTTCCTAGCCCACCAACAGTAAAGGGTCTAGTGCCATATTCCATTTTCCATTATACTCCCTTCTGCCTTATTCATTAGAAGAGGCTTAAGGAATACTATGGAAATACTGGACAGTTGTTCCCTCTGCCACTTAGTCACGACCCTTTCAGGAGGCAGGTACTAGGGCTGGAACATTTTCTGCTAATGACAGAGGGGCATTTCCCTTTCCCAATGCTCTCTGTCAAGGAAAATGGACTCTAATTACAATAATGGTGACTACTAGCACTGACAGTCAATAGAAAGGCCTGCCATTATCCCAAACATGGCAGTATCAATGTCTGCGAACAAATTGGATTTATTTTGTTTGCCTTGTATAATTTCAGGCAGTTTTTCAAAGGTTCTTGGAGAGAAAAGTCTGTGAAGTAAAGTCCCAATGCTGTTACCAAAATCAAACAAAGCAGGACTTGTCTTCAGATGGCATTGATGCCAATATTATGCAGGAAGAAGATGTCTTTAGTTGCAAGGATTGCATCACAGTGAATAGGGGTGATGATTGGGTGTTAAGGGGAGTGCATTGGAGTATATAGGGGGTTGTAGTTTAGAAGAGGCGTGGGGTTGCAGTGGGGGCGAGTTGGGCTGGCGAACATGTAGTATTCTGCTGTTTCCTGTCCACCCGCTGTGAGGGCCGCGGCTGTCACAGCACTATTAGGGGGTCCGGGTCACCGCCTGCTGAGTGCTCCATTGTCAGCTGCCCGCTTAACAGACAGAGAGGGGAGAGAGGTCCAACCTCTATTGTGGCACCGTTGCAAAACAGCAGAGGAGTCGAACAAAAAAAAAACATCTGATGACTGTATAATTACACAGTGAATGCAGTCCCTCCCCCACCAGCATTTTTTCTTTTTTTCTATTCATTCCCTTTCTTCCCCCCTGTCTCTTTCTTTTTTTCCGGTAGAGTGTCTGCTAATTAAGCGCTTCCATTAGGCAGCCTGTAATTGGTTTGAAAAGTAATGACAAGCAAGTTTATTTACAAGGTAATTAGAATAAAGGCAGGCTTTGTGCTGATAATAATCATTTACAACTGCAGTAAAGGAGAGAATTTATTTTTTTTATTATTTGACGGACGGCCGTTTCAGCACACTATATGTAGTTATTAATGTTTTATCCTATCAGTAAACACATAGGCAGCCCTTTTTTCATGTTGCTGATGTTTTGTGCAGTGTACAAATACAGGCCTTTCTTTGATAAATGGATGAGATTGAGCTGAATCAAAGACGACATGCTGTGTAGCTTTCTTCATTTCTTCCCTCCCTGCCTTCATGCCATCATTATGCTAAATGCACAGAACTGGTCTGTCAGCTGAAAGCCGGAGACTCTGCGTAGTTGGTGTGATGGCTTGAAGGGAAGAGTTAGACATTGTGTTATTACAATAATGTACAATTTTCCTCTCACAGCGGATTGGTAGGTAGATGCAACAGAGATGGCAGGCTAAGAGAGGGAGTGTTGACAGAAAAAAAGAGTGAGCGTGAGGGGGGTGTAATGCCCATGCACTTGGACATCTCTGCCCTTCACTTTCCAGGCAACAGATGGAAACAGTGTATTAAGGCACCCAGGGGCAACCCTGAGCACCCTGGCATAGCCGCGGCATGGCCAGGTTCAGGGGGAGCAGGTGGGCATCTGTTCCATGCCCTTAATCGCTTGCCACACCCGCCATCCCTGTGGTGAGCTTGGTTTTTTGTGTGTATATGTGGCTGTGTGGAAGGATGTATTTATATCTTTGTACAGTATGAGTATCTTGGTGTGTCCCCTCTCTGCTGCCTTCAGTCAGGGTTAAGGGGGATTTACTCTCTGGTTTCACAGGCAGAGGCTTAGGAGCTGCAGTACAGGAGCTTAGTCATTGGTTACCACCATTTTGTTCAGACCAATGCAACCAAGTGGAAAACGTCACCCTAACTGGAGGAAGATGTAAGACCTGTGACTTTGTCAGTCGGGAACAACACAATCAGACATTTAGCAAGACTCCTTATACTTACTATAATTGACATATGACAATAAAGATACGCACACATAGATTTATGTTGACATGTGCAATGGGCGATGGGTAAGTCCATGTTCTTTAGGATCTTCCACTTCACTATTGTACACACAACAATGGTTGATGATGATCCGGGTTTAAAGGCTTTAGTGGGAATAGGTCCAGACTATGGATCAAATGAAATGTAATGCAAACCTTGTTGTTGGTGATTAGATAAGACATGATGTTGGATGATAAGTGAAACCGCCTTGGACTGAATGCGCCCCTATATCTTGTTGCTATTCCTTCAGAGATACATGTAAATGACTGCAGACAGCCGACGCTGTGTTAAAGCAGGAGTGAAGATTTTGTTCTTGTTGTCGGCTTGGACAAGTTTCTCTGCCTAGCTTTTAAATATTGAGTCAGGCTCTATAGCAAACATAAACAGCCTTAAGTAAATACAATTGGCAGTCATGTTTCAAAGCCAGGCTAATTCCATCAAGCTATTGATCTCGCTCTGCCTCCGCTTTGGCCGGGTACTGGCTATGAATACCTGTTTACTTTGCTGGGCTCTAGCTCAGTTTCACGCTACCTGTCCGTCTGCCCGTCTATCCGCCATTCTTACAGCAGGAGAACAACTTTTTCAGAGATCTCTCGACATGGTGCTATTGCATAGTAGATAAACAAAGAGAAGCAGCTTGCAGTCTGCACAACAAAGCAGAGAGGCCGCCTGAGCTGACTACTGCAAAAGAGGTAGCTGCAATTCTGATACAACTAGAATACATGGTCTTTTTTCAGAATGTGAATGATGGTTGATTATAGGCTATAGTATAGAGTACTAAATCAAATGTTCATGTTTATAACTGTGTAATACTGTCTTAAAATTTCTCATGTTGCTGTGTAAGTCCCTTGTTGTCCGTCTGTCTTTGTCTTTCTCTGTAGTTTGTGACTCATTCCTTGTCATCGTTTTGTACACTATATTCATCTGCTGCCTTCTGGCTATATCTCAGTCCAAAAGGATCTGTATGAAAAAAGCATATTACTAGCTCTCCCTGCCTGAGCAGCACACTTTATTGCTGTCAAACCAAGCTTGAGATTTGGTGGGAATCGGGAGCAAAAGGGGGTGGGGGAGTGGGGTGGGGGGGGATGATGGCTCAGGCTCGACTGGAGAGTTAGCTGTTGTTCCACTTGAGTTTTACTTTACTGAGCAAATCATTTGGTTGACTGGCGTGGTGTGCTTCTTCTTCCCCCCCACCTTCCTTCTTCTCATCTCATTTCCCACTCTGCCCTCTGCCGCTCTCCTGAAGATTGGGGAGGTGTGTGTGTGTGTGTGTGTGTGTGTGTGTGTGTGTGTGTGTGTGAGTTGCGAGTTGCTGTTTCCCCCATGTCCTACTGGTGAGCAGGGGTATAAGCAGTGATATACTTCACCACAACTCCCAGATCGCTGAGCTGCGTTGGTACAGATGGGGCAAATTTGTGGCCCCACTCCAGCAGCATCGTTCACAGCAACTGCCTGACAAATTATGGACTGAGGAATGAAGTGCTACTTAGGAAAGCAAGACCACATCCCAATCTTATTTCTCCTGCGCACACATAAGCGCACTAAACTACACACACTAAGAAAGGACACAAATACAAACACAGGAACACACACATGCACAGTTGCTGAGCTCTGAGGAGTAACGAAGCAAACAATGAGTTTCCCCAGTGCATTGTGGCTCGGCTGCCCTGCTATAAATGTGAGCCGAGTCATCAGCACTTAAACGCTTGATTGATGGCAGAGAAGTGAGGATGATTGTGGGATATGCCAGCTCCAAATGACAAGCAATTACTCATTTTGTGTAATGAAAACCTTAACACCAATCATTGAAGCTTTACACCGTGCTAACGCTTTATGTAATATTATAGGTTCCCTTCATCCACCCCTACTCCCACCCCCGCTGCCATCCCTCGGGTGTTGCAGCAGACGTTTACTAAATAACATAATTTGTAATGGCTGAAGTGATGGCACAACAGGCTTGCTAAGTGAGTGAGCAGAGGCAAGTGTTTTATGGCTGAGGGTTGTTTTTTTTTTGTTTTTTTTATTAAAGCGGATCTATGGCGAAGAGCTGAGAGTCCTGGCAGGTCTACTTACAGCAGCCCCGCAGTCATCAGTGCCATTAGGTCTTCTGATTACCTTTCTAAATGTTTGCGCCGCGTTAGCCTAACACTGTCATCCGTCCAGCAAGGTGTTGCTATGGCAACCAAGGCCTAATTATGTTTTTTTATTTGAGTGTATGTGTTTGTATGCCTGCTTGCTGTCTGTGGCCCTCAGCTTTAGCCAGCATTACGTGTGTGTGTGTGTGTGTGTGTGTGTGTGTGTGTGTGTGTGTGTGAATACGCACATGCACACGTTTGTCAACATCTCTGTGGCGTGAGATAGTGAATGTGCTGTCCTCCTTTCTCTCTCTCTTTGCACTGCCAAGACTACAATTACCCATGCACTCCTCTTCTCCACGAAATCACTGTAATTATCTGTAGCCTGCATGGGCACACTGGCTGGCAACAGGTGCCATGTGAATGCTAATCACCTCCCCCTTGGCCACATGCATTCTTCTGCCTGGCCCCTGACAGACCAACTGTCACTGGCAGAAGGAAAGACACTCCAATAGGGCTGCAACAACGAATCGATAAAATCGATAAAATTCGATTACTAAAAAAGTTGGCAACGAATTTAATTATCGATTCGTTGTGTTACGCAACTATTAGGCCACGTAGTCGCGGAGATAAAAAAAAAAAATTGAGTTGAGCGCGGAGCAGCGTGGAGCGAAAGAAAAGAAAAAAGAGCAGAGCGGGGGTAGAGGAAATACGGAGAGAGACCGGAGAGACCCGTAACGTTGTTCTGAAACACTCAGTGGAGGCAGAGAAATTAGTACAACCTAAGTCATCCAAGGTGTGGGAGCATTTCACACTAAATAAATCATAAACGTGTTAATTACAAGATAAGCAAAAGCGACACGTCATGGCACGGGCGCACCACGGTGATGAGTCAGCACCTAAAACATAAACATTTTGGAGTCCTTGATGAGGAGGAAGGGAGTTCAACAGCAGGGTAAAGTCACTACACTATCCTACTTCTGTTCCGTTCTGAAGTGAGGAACGTACCGTCCCTCCAGTAGCTCTTCTGGTGCTGCTGTTTACTCGTTATCCAGCTGACTAGCGTGACAAGCTAGCGTTAGCTCGGTAATAACAATAATGAAGCAGGGGTGGTATAGTTTGCAAGACTAAAGACACGGTTTTATTCACTCGCCTTTTTTGGCCCATTCATTTTTCAATCTGTTATGTATATATTATGTGCTTTGTTCCATATCAGTTATTGTTGACAAATATAATAGTGTGTGGTGTATAAACGAACTTAACTTGCACTTACTACAATGATGGTAATAATTTAATGAATAAGTGTGTGTGTGTGTGTCTGTCTGTCTGTCTTGTCTGTATCTGCTATTTGGGTTACTTACCTTTACACAGCTATTAACTAAAACAATAAGTATGCATGTATTGAGTTGATATAAATTAATGCTTTTTTTTTATCCGATTCATCGATTCATCGAAAAAATAATCGACAGATTAATCGATTATTAAAATAATCGTTAGTTGCAGCCTTACACTCCAAAGCTGCACACTCCTTCAGAGTCGCATGCATGTGGACAATAATTAGGGTGCCCAAAGATGTTAAGTTGTGGGTATGTCAAGTGTGGTTAAAATGTAGAGCTTTTGTTGAGCATGTACAGTTTGTGAGTGTGTGTGTGTGTGAGAATTATGGCATGGCAGCCTTTCCTCCTTATGGTAGTATGGTAATACTGTATACATACATACTGTGTACATTACTTACTAGTCTGAACACACACACACACACACACACACACACACACACACACACACACACACACACACACACACAGGAGGGATTTGACATCAATCCATGGCATTAAATGAAGTGTGAAAAACAGGTCAGAGAGGACTTCCTGTCTTTATAAACAGCCTAAACGCTATCCAGATGTTCCATGCCTGTCCTGTCCCTACGAAATCTGCTCACGTCAGCACTAAATGGCAAAATATATCCTCTTTAAAGTGATATACACTAACTGAGGCAAGGACATTAGTACGTGCTACCTCGGCTGCTGCACTTTGACTATGTTCCGGTGTAAAAATGTCAGCCACTCCACCTGTATTTATAGTGCATTTCACTGTCTTTTTCTTGAGAGCTATCCCAATGAAAATGAGCAATATGACTTTATTTCTACTTTTGCCTGGCCATCTGTGCCAGGGATCAGCTGTTCTTTTTATAGACCACACCTGATATGACAGGGATACACAGGAGGATACACACTGGTCCACTCACTGTCACGTAGGCCTAAATATGGATTGAAGAAGGTGAGCACAAGGTGGGGAAAAGAATCTGGAAAGCCCCAGGCACCAGTATACTAGCTTTTTAGGAAAGAGTCGGCTTTCTCTAAACAGCAAGGGCTGTACGCACAACATGCTGCAATTCAAGAGCACACACTGTAGACAATACAGTAGAAGTACTTAGTCAGTGTGGTGTGGTCTGAAGTGGTGGATCAGGTGTCCCGTGTTTGCATGTGGTTGAGTCTATCCTGGCTGTTTGAGCCATAGTGTCCCGACTGGCTCCTCTCGCGGAACACGAAACTGCTGCAAATGCATATCAACGCCAGGACGAGGCATATTCAATGTAAAATGTTTTGCTAACTTTTATTTTGAAGACAAAATACAAGAGGAACACAACTGTGGGAGAAGATCAAATGAATAAATGAATAAATGATGATGGCAATAACTTTTAAGAAACCCACCCACGCACGCACGCACGCACGCGCACACACACACACACACACACACACACACACACACACACACACACACACACACGCACACACCGGCCCACCATAGTGATCCCTGGCCTCCCCTCTAATGGCCGTTAGACACACTGGCTCGACCTTTCCATCTCTACAAAGAAAAAAGAAGGCGAAATATCCGGGACGACTGATTGTCTTCTTTCTTCTCACTCCGCCCCCTCTTCCCTGTTAACTCACCCATTATTCTGGACACAATCCTTTTGACATGGGGTCCACGTTCAATGTTTAATGCTGTTTGTTTTATATTCCTGCCTCATTTCCTTATATAAAAATTTATGATGACATTCTCTACCTTCCATAAAATATTCATAAATGTCATTACTAATAACTTTCATAGATCATCTAAATTGATCCTTCTGTCTGCTTTTATCTATGCTGCCCAGCATTGATCCATTAGTTTGGAGAGAGAGAAAGAGAGAGAGACGAGCCCGTCTCGTATTTGGCTGTGTGAGGACAGGAAAGAACAGACGCACTTATGTGTGCGTAATCATGTGCTTGAGATTGTGTCTGTGTGTGTGTGTTCGGCCTTAATGCAACCACAGATGTATCCGTTGATCAGGCAGTTTTCATAGCCCAAGCATCAATATCTTCCTTTGCACATGAGACGCTGATCAGCTATATTTCCGTCACACCACTGACAAATCTGTTCATTTCCTTTTAAACAAGGCGAGGGACTGTCTCGGCCCAGGTGGGGCTGCTGTTCCTGTGACTGTGAATCCACTCTTTTTGAATGCATTTAAAGCGTATTCTCTGTAAATTAATGTGTACCTTGCTCTACAGTAGATCCGGGCGTGAATCCCTATCTTCTGGTCTGCCCTGATCTTTAATATATAATAGATTCCCCTCTCTCTCATTGCCCCGTGTTCCCGATGAAAATTTCAAATGTCCTATTAATCATTCACAGGCTAATTTCACTTACATGACATATGCATTACGTTACATGCACAACGTATGTATGACTAATTTTGCTCAAAGATAACAGAAGTCATGAGAAGTCCTAATTTTTTCCTTGACCTATCACTCGCTCTCCTCTGTAGCTTTTTTCTTTCTTTGTGTCTTCACCTATTTCTCATTTTCAATCCCACACACACTGTCTCACTCCCTTCCTTATCTTACTAATTCTCATTATTGTATGGCGTGCCACTGAATTATTTAATTGCACGTGTTTTTTATTGTCATCATCCTACTCATAGCTGTGAAATCAAAGGCTTTGACTTGATAGATCACAGCATGGTTTCTTATCTTTTTGTCACGTATTCCACTGCTAATACATATCGTAGATGAAGAATTACTGGTTTATAACTCTTTTTTAAATCTACAGTCTTCCTGTGTAGACTGGCATTTTTGACTTAGTATACTTCAATTATTCTATGTTGTATCTTTTAATTCTTTATCTGTGGCCATTAGGGCTTTGACTCCGAACTTGATATTCAAACAAATATTAGGCAGCCCTTAATATTCAAACCTGTTATGGGCATTATTTTTTTGTAAATGCGTTTGCTTGTAAATGTTGTTTTCAATTCAGATTCCCAGGCTTTTTCACGCATTTCAAAATGTAACTAAACGTCGCGGCGACGCACATCGCTCGGCCGTGGCTTGGTAGCGTTGTATTTCCCCCGACTCATTTCCTGGTTCTCCTTCTCCATAAACGACGTGAAATCAAGGAGAGGGTGAACTTTTCCTGCTACAGATTTCCCACCATGGTCAGAAAGAACAGGGGAGACTCTTTGTTCCTCTCACTATGACTCTAGAGTCGCTACTCGCTCTGAAGCTACCGGTAATCACCATCACTCTCTCACTCTAACACACACTCCCCACACACACTCGGCACACACACACACACGCGCGCGCCTGCTCGACGCACACACCAGCGCACAAGTATAAATATTAGACCACTACGTAGGCTACGGCGAAAGCTCCGAACTTCCTGTCGAAAGCATACTGTTTGTGTTTAATCCAGGGTCTGACTTTTAATTAAAAGTGTGTTTTTCTTCTGAAAACATCATTGCCTGCCTATTGACATTGACTGATACACTGCCCTCTGGTGGACAGAACATATACAACGTATACCAATATAGGTCTTACTGAAGGCATTTAATGGTCAAAATATTATTAATAAATATTTGAATATATTTGAATAATAATAAACAAACAAACTTCGAATATGATTTTTGGGCAAAAGTCAAAGCCCTAGTGGCCATTCCCTGTAGTTGTTATTAACATTATGGTAATACATGAATGGATATGTCAAGCACAACAGAAAAAAAGGCAAAAGATACAAATTTTCACCTTGAGTGAGCCATATTGAAATGACAACAATTTGTTGTATTGTTCTCCTTGTCTGTTCCCTTGGATTTGCTGGTTGTCTGTTTTAATGATAGGCCTGAGCCTCAGAGTGTCCTTCTGTCTCCTGTCCACCACCCTGACACAGAGATGAAAGATGAAATGGAGATTGTGACTGATGCAATTACGGCGCCGTTGATTGAAGGAGAGGCAAAATTATCACCGCCCTGATTGGGCTTTGTCTGGACTGAGAGCATGCCACGCTCTGATTAAAGTGTCGCAGAAATGTGTGTCTGTGTGTCTATGCATGTGTGTGTTGGACAGTGGAAAGGCTTTGCATAGTAGAAAGGAGAGAATACATTTAGTCACTGTTGACCTTCCCAAAGACAGTCCTGTCCTTAACAAGAGCTGAATCTATGTTGTATCATATTTTATGTTATCAGAATATGTTTCATGTTGTCTTTTATGCCTCTTTTTTTAAGAAAGGTTTTGAATAATACTGCCTTCATTTTAGAGGGTCTTACCTCACCCAGGCTTACCTATTTGGCCTTTTTCATTCATTCTCAATTCATATTAGCGGCATATTGAATTTCTGCTGCAACATCCATCTTGTACCACTGGAGGCCTCCTTTTGGTCTTTCTCCGTCTATTTTCTTGTTTGCAGTAGAACCTCATGCTCTTTCCATGTATTTGTCTCCCAGTGTCTGCATGTTTTTCTCATGGATCCTTTTCTGTCTTCCCCCAGCCCCCTTTCCCTTTCCCTCTTATTGGCCTCTCTCATCTCCTGCTCCACTCTTGCATCAGTCCTTTTCACACAGCTTGTGTTCAACTGAGCCCCAACTTCAAACATACATTTTAAAAGAACCGAAACTATCTCATGTAAGGAAAAAAAAGCCCCTGAGTCTTATTTGCCCAGCACTGCCCCACACTCTCCCACCCTCTCTCCTTCTCTCCATCCAGCCCTCCATCCATCGCTCCCGATCCAAAATGTTGTTTGTTTATCATCATTGGAGCATTCTAGCTCCAGGTTGTTGTATCAGAATAAGCAGCCTGACTAGCACCGACGTGTGTGTGTGTGTGTGTGTGTGTGTGTGTGTGTGTGTGTGTGTGTGTGTGTGTGTGTGTGTGTGTGCGTGTGTGCATGCTTGTGTGCATGCGTGTGTGCATGCGTGCGTGCACAGTGGTGCTGTTGGTTCATTCATGATTTCACAGGGAGTTAGTTCATCCCTGTGGCTGATCCCAGGAGCCAGCTGTTGGCTGTAGACTATTGCAGCCTCACAGCATGACAACATGGAGGTAACACACATCATGTAACTCACCCCCACCCTTTTTTCTACATAGGACCAACTTGGAAGGCTTTACTCTCTCTCAGCAGGAGCCTGATCCCTCCCTCTATCCCTCCATCCAGCCGTCCTTTCTTCTATCTTTCCCTCCCTCTCCTCATCCTCGCTCCCGTTGTAGACTGTAATACAAGGCCTTTAAATAATTACACACAGAAGTCCTCCATAGCGGCCGAATGGGAAGCCATGGCTCAGTGAAATTTAACCCGTTTTCCACACATCCCTTTCCATTCCTTCTTAAAGCAGGCTACTGATAGGATGAAGCTGTGATCATCTTTTATGTGTGTCTCTGTGCCTGTTAGCCTGGCTGTTTAAAACCAAGGCTGATGTAATCTGTGGGAAAAACAGCTTTCTAGTGACAAAGTATCTGGCTGGAGATCCCCAGGCTTTATCTGTAAAGGGAATCTGTCAGCTGAGAGAGCTCTGAATGACAGTGTCTGAAAAAAAGAGGATGATCCTTACTTAAGAGTTTAGGCAGATCAGAGTTTGGGTTTCTCCATGGCTGGGCGTTACTTGAAAAATGGCGTCATTTTTTTGGTGTAGGGGAACCTTTTTTGTCTTTTTTGTATATTTTTTCACATGTCCACATCCACTACTTTCCTACCCACATTTACTAAAGCAACTTGTTAGAAATCCGTACATTGTGATTGACTATTACACTTGTTCTAGTATCTTTAGTCAAAGATGTATTATGGCAATTGTTAACGAGCTTTTTGCTGCAACGTGGCACTAATACACGGTGGTGAAGCAGTGTGAGAAACAAAACACAGGAACTGACAGAAACCTATTTTAAACTCTAAATAAGAAGTTTTCTTTGCATTTTTATATTGCCAACAAACAGCAAAATACACCAACAAAACCAATATATTCTTCAAACTACAGCTTTGTGTGGAGGCATTAAAAAAAAAAAAAAAAAAAAAACTAGCATAAAAGTAACACTCACCCACTAGACACTCCAAACTAAGATCATGTGGAACAGCTATATATGGCAGAGGGTTACTGTACCATCAATAGTCGAGCTGCACTTTTCACCATCTCACCTGCCAAGTGTAGGTTGCTTTGGAATTGGGTGCTGGGATTTGGCTTTGCCCAGGCTCCCACTGTATATACGTATGAAGAAGGTTGGTGGATGGAGCCTAGCTCACAGCTTGAGTCCTGTTAATGCAGATGGCTGCTTCTGCTGGCGTATGGGTAGGGTTTATGTGCAATGCCAATGAATATTTATGTGTTTAAAGCACATTTGTGGTGGGAGGCTCCTGTGGATATGAGAACAAGACTTTGACTCAGAGCCTTAGTGAGTGTCAGGGAGGTGTAAGGGGCATTAGAGTGTGGCTTTGGGGGATGAGGATTCCTATACACCTGCTTTATGGCTTAAAATGTCTGGGTTTTTGTCTTTATCTTTATCACTGGGACAGGAAACTGAATATACAATACATTTTCTGTAAAAGTGAGTGGGGAATCCACCTTTCTTTCAGATTTTTAACACTATTTATAATGTAGTGGAGAAAGAGGAAGTACATATGGCATACTGTAAGTAGATCAAAATATTAGCTATTGAACACATTGTGACATGTTATTAAAACAAAATCATAATAAAGTTATTTTTATACATTCAGCCACAAGGGCATAGTCGCAACGCCAGGACACACACATCTACATGTAAATAAGCAAGTAGTTGTATACACATACAATACTCAAATTACAAATAGGGGTCGGTTGGGGTTTGACTTATTTGTGGTGTAAACAGTAAATTGCTCTTAAGGATATTTTATTTAAAAGTGTCAGATTGTACTCATGGTAGTTTTTTTATCACTTATGTGGTAAAACCACCAAGGAAATGTTGAATTGATTCTCTAAGTAAAGTTGGCAGACTCTGATTGCAATAGTGTAATAATGGAGTGTACTCAGCCCCTATTGTACTTCCCTATTGAGCATGTACTGTATACCGTACAAGGCCGCCACTAATCAAATTCTCTCTCTTTCTCTCCCCCATGCCATCGTCTCTGGTGCATCTCCAACATCAGGTAAGAAATTGTTCTATCATTCCACCAATCAATAGCAATATGGCCCGTAGCGAGCTACACACTGACACCGTCTACACTCAAAGATTTAGATGTGTGCAAATGGCAGCCGTGGTATTTTACTCCCGACACCAACAATATTATCAGAGCCCAGGTGGAGCTGCACAGTAAATTCACCTCTCGTCCTTTGTTTGGATCTTTTATCAAGACTGATACTTCCCACGTAATGAAAGCTATTTGGCAAGAGCTGTCGCTGTGTGGTGTCCTGGGAGGCAGCTAAAGATGCTCAGGCTCCCAGTGAGAACAGCTCAGTCCTTGGCTCAGGCAGCTGTACTGCTGCTGCCGTTGTGTGGTGCATCTCCTCAGCCCGCCTGTGACAGCCCCCCACCCCCCCAGTTTATGACAAATGGTGGGGTGCTGAGCGGGCTAACAGGAAGGTAATGGCTGTTGGTTCATTAGGAGGCCAGGTCACTGTGGGCTCGGGACCAGACATACACTGCTCTATGATGGGCAGATGCACTGGTCTCTTACATATGCACAAACAACATATATACATTTTTCACATCACTTTGGTATATCATCCATTGATGTTTGATTACCCTTTTTAAAGATCACGCCAAATACGCCTTGACCTCTGACCCATTGAGCTTGGCCTGTGGACTGAGAGGAAGTGTCTCTCTGGTGATTATGATGGCATTAGTGATTTGAGCCCACCTTAAATGCCATCACTTTTTAATCAAAAATGTCAGACAGCTGGGGACATCCTAACACCCCTTATACCTCATCCTTGCAATCAATAGGCAGGCTCAGCACAATCTCTGTACTATTCTGTCCTTAATTTGCTCAGTTGCAGTTCCCCCACCCAAAACTCTTTCTTTTTATCTCTCTCTCTCTCGCTCTCTCTCTCTCGCTCTCCCCCCATCCTAAGTAAGGGCTCTCAAACTGCTGGCCCTGTCTGTCTATTAATAAATGGCATTAACCACCTGGCCCTTCAGGGACTATTCATTTTAAAGATGAACTACCTTAAAGTAAAACACAATGCCGTCTCATTTTTAATGCTTCCTCATTACTGCTCAGGGCAGCTCAAGACTCATCACCGACCCTCCTCCTCCTCCCCTTTATCTCGCCATCCCTCTATCTTTTCATCCTGCTTTAACCACTCCCTTCCTTGGCTGTCTTTAGGAGCAAAAGGCGACTAGAGCATTCGTAGCTAAATCAATACCAGAACAAGAAAAATGACTATGATCACAATGGAAAGAACGTTGCATTTTCTCCAGATGGATTTCTAATTTTGCTAAACTCCCATCAACTCAATGGTTTGGCCTTTGAATAGCCGGAGTCCCAATTCCCAGCTCTGTAAATGCACTTACAGCAATTGTGATGATAAATCTAGGCCGTCCTGCTAAAGTGTTTTATACTTATATAATTACCATAATAATCAAGTTTATTGTGGAGTGGCGTGCTATGCCGTACCATGGGCGTTTCATTCGTAGCAATTACTGTTATAAACGTGCTACAGTGACTATGTATCTGCACAACAAGCTGCCCAGGCCAATTTACTGTGATCCATGACAATGTGGTACACCGCTGGCCTGCTAAATCGTTTACAACATAACATATAGAGCCTGTTCTTGGCTTTAATTACTCTCACTCTAAATAAGCTCCAGTATAATGCTTACTAATTCCACAGTGGACAGCTAATATCAGAATCAAGGAGATCACTGCAGTTAAAAAGGAAACTACATCAGCATTTGATTGGGCTCTCTTTCTCATTTACTCACAGTTACTAGCGGTATTTTTAAAGAGTTTTTCTCTCCTTATTACTTTTTTTGTTTTTGTAGAAGATGTATCAGAATGCTTGGAATCATTCCACACGTCTTCCCTTGTGTCTGAATGTCAAAATATTTGTCACAGGTTTGTTTTAGAACCCTGGCAAACGGGTGAAGGGAAGGTTTGAAGTTGTAGAGGAACAGCCTCATTATACTCACCAAGCCGCACAGTTATTCTGTATGAAGTGGAGATAAAGGCAAGAGAAAAGCTGAGAGCAAGAAGAAATAAAGAACATGGGGGGGGTGGGTGGGGGGAATATGAAAAAAGTGAAGCTTGAAGGAATGTGGAAAGAAAAGGGGGCTGGATCAAAAGGATAAAAGGGAGGGAGGGAGGGAGGGAGGGAGGAAAGCACCATGTGTTTCTAAAAAAGAAGCAAAATACAAAGCGAAAGACATCAAATTATAGCAAGAGATAGTGACTCCACCGGTATGACTGGTTTATCAGCTGAGCTTAATGGTTTAAAGTCTCTGTCTCTTACCCTTTTTCTCTGAAGTCCTAAAGACAATTTCAAATTACTCCATGCTGATATGGCTAATGTTAATTAAAAGCTGAATGCTTTAGCTCTTATTGTGTACTTATGTTTAAAGCGTTGGACCCTTTTCTTCATTATCTAAATCTAACTAAATGTATGCTGTCTTTATACCAGTGCAGCTGACTCTATGAGCTCCCACATGGCATGACAATAAGAGAACTTCACAAACTGTTTAGTAGGAATCCATTCATGAGGATTTAACATGCATGTGAATAATCTAATTTTCCATCACATATTCTCATCTTTATTTGTGTACTTTATGAATCTGTGCATGTGTTATTTGTAAAAAACCTGCCATTCGCCCACCTCTGGGTTACAGTTATGGACCAGTGTGCAGCACAATGAAAGCAGCTGCCAGGCGTGCCTTTGAAGACTAGTTCAGAGGCAACAGCGTACACGTGCATCTAGCTCACCAACGTAAATTCCTCCACCTGACACTACACAACTGCCCACGCTCAAACACGCTCACAGCAAGTCATGCAAAGCAAGCATAAAGACACAGACACTAATTTACATGCTCCGATGCATGTGGACACACACACACACACACACACACACACACACACACACACACACACACACATTTTCCCAGGTTGGTGGTTTCAATCTGCAGACATTCTTCAAAGACTAAGCTCCACTGGCTCTGTTTCATTCTTGCCTTGTCTGTGTGTTCTACGAGACAGATGTACTGTATAGTTCTGTTGAACTACTGAGTCGAAGAAAAAAATCACTTTTTTGTACTGAGATGCGTCAATCACAGTCGCTCAATAAGCCATCTGGCATCTTGTTGGCAGTGGCTAGTATTTATGCATGGCGTAGTTATATTAGGATTGTCTGACTGATTATTTGGCAAGAAAAAAAGCAGACTTATGTTTCACCTATTCTGGTTTCCTACTTCTCCAAAACCATTCCAACACGCCACGAAACCTGGAGTCAAATTGGGAAATCAAGGTAGTGAACTCAGCGAGACAGCACAGACACTGCTGCTACAATGTTATGATTTCACAAATGTGACCATGAACGTGTGGCCACATGAGAACTGTATTTTAAGCCCTAGATAGGAAGAGATAACTCGAACCCCCCCAAAAAGCTATGTCGACACACCAGGGCGACTGTAGCTACGATGGCTGCCCGGCTTGACATTCTATCGTGTTTGTATACTCCCACATTGAATATGCAATCAAATCGCTCCCCTAGCAGATGAAATGGCATCCAGTTGACTCTCATATCCTTCGCATGCATGATGTGAAGGCTCCTCATATTGAGTGTGTATGTGCGATGAGGGGGTTGTACCAACCCCTGGGATCTGGTCTGTGATGAAACATTCAAGAGGAGTTGCCAGAGGAGTGTATTCAACACCAGGCTGTAAAATGAAGCTCTGGAAAAGCAATCTCCACTCACAGAGACCTATTGCTTTCATTACCACAGAAGCTCTAAGCATCAAAGGCTATATTTTACTAAGACAAACGGTATGTCGTGATTCTTCGACGGTGGGAGGATCTAAATGGTCATTTGCATACCTTATACACACAGTGGAAAACATTACTGGAATCTTTATTTCATTCTGAACCTATCATACATTATAAAGCGTAGCGCTTGTACAGTATGCTCATCCCACACATCAAATGAAGATAAATAGATTGCATTAATTGTACTGTATCTGTGCTAAAGCCACTGATTAATGCTACTGTTTGCTGATTCAGACCCTGTAATGATTTATGAGCACTTTAACAGCTGATAATTTTCAGCATGCACATTGTTCATTCTATGTGGAAATATGAATGCAAGTGTATATGCGTGTGCGTAGTTTGAATGCACATCTTTAACACCCGGGCCGTGAAGGGAGAGCGAAGGTCTGTGTACAGTATGTGTTTGTAGAGGTGAGTGAGGGAGCAGTCAGCGTTTGTTTAGCTAATCAGGCAAATGAGTGTCATAAAGCAAGCCAGAGGCAGGAGGGGAGCAGAGTGCAACACAGAGGAAACCCACTGAGTACAGAGTCTCCCCCTTTGGGAATAGACCAACCCACCCCACCCACATCCCACACATAACATTTCAGCAATTAAACATTGACTGATGCCCTGACTGATCAATGTTACCGGGCCAAAGTGAGACCCAATGAACAGTGTCACATTGCTTTATGGTTCTTGTCCCATAGGTCTCCCTCTGCATGGAGCCTACAGTGCTCTAATGCACTCTGTACATTTAAACGGTCTTCATCAGGAAAACATTAACATTGGCTCTGCTTAAAATGGCCTATGCTTATGTTTTCCTGACAAGCCTGACAGCTTGTTGTTGTCATGGAGACACTAGCTGCCATCTCCAGAAAAGTGCGGCATTCATAAAACAACATATGTTTATGTTCATTAACAAAGAGTAGTGTGGTGTTTTACAGTATCACCATTAGAAATCTCAGACGATGGGATGGATGGATAGTTGTTTGTACAAAGCAATGTTTTTAGCCCCTGTCCAGTTGATTACTGGCTTTTATCCTGAAGTAGGCAAGATGTGCGTTATTACCTTATTTTAACACGTGAGTTTGCCAAAGACCAGTAAATGTTGGTTTATTTTAACCATATAGTTATATATCCTTATCCAGTAACCATATATTATCCATAGGGAAGGCTCATATGAGCTGTGGAGCATTCATATGGGTAATTTCGGAAGGCACTGACATTTTTTCCTTTTGTCGTTTAGGTACAGTATGAGGAGTTGCAAAGTGGTAGAAGCTCTTTTGGTTGCCCCTGGGACTCGAATTAAAAGCCCTTTTTATTTTCTCCCTAGAAAATGTAAATTGACTCACAGTTGGTGCATTTCACGGCTTAGATAGACATGAAACAAAATAAAAATAATTAAAACTGCTGGCAATACTGTAAACCTATAGGATAGGTTACATTTTTCAGGCAACTCCCGTGTTTCTATGTTGAGTTACAGTATATTGAAGATATCCATTGAAAGAAAAATGAGTATTTAGAGTGGGGCAAGATACTTTTAGACCCAGCAGCCCCTCCCCACTTCGCAAAGTAAAGGTTAAGGACAGTATATGACGGGTCAGAATCGTGACAAACTGCATATAGGTGTTGATAGATCTCTGTGAAAGTATGTGAAGGTAGTGAATAGAGGTGGGCGATATGGACAAAAAATATCTCAATATTTTTGGCGATAACGATAATTAAACAATATCCTTTTAAAAATGAGTTAATTAATCACTGATGATAATAATGGGCACAATGTTGAATGAAAACCATTCTTATTCATTTTCTTAAAAATGTAAGTATTCAAGTAAAAAACAATTCAAAGACTAATTGAACTAGTATTGGTGTAGTGTAGTACAGCTAGTAGCCACTGCACAATCGCGCACCGCCATCTTTGTTGACATTAGTGAATGTGTAGCGTTCCAATGCGTGTTTTGAAGTGGTTTTATTTTTTTCGAAGTAATTTAAATACTCGATAATGTCAATTTGCACATCGTTAACACAACAATGACAATATTATCGTAAACGATGTATATCGCCCACCCCTAGTAGTGAACGTAAACATGTCTGTCTGCCTGTCTTTGTGTTCGGTCTTCTGCCAGGCACACAGACCAGATCCCAAAGGAGAGATGCAGGTTAATCAGACATGTTACTCTGAATTAGAGCTTCACAACCTGTCACCACCTCCCTCACTGATTTCCTCAGCCTGCCGTCCTCCATTCGGGTCCTTTTTCGAGACCAAGTTGCTCAGCAGTAATGGAGATAACTGCCGTGTAATAGACTTTTTTGTCGTATCCACTGGTGTCAAAGCAGCGTGGGTTCCCTGTGACATGGCTATTGATTCCTGATTGGGCCTGCTCACTGGAGAGGTTAGAGAGAGAGGGACCGAGATGGAAGGCCAGCCCCAGGGCTAATGGGCCAAAGGGAGGAGGCTAAAGGGTAGGGCCAGGATAGTGCTCTTCAATAGCAGTCCCTTGGAGCTATACTGTCCTTTAGGTAAATGACTCATTTCATTATAATGATTTACCGCAAACCCCTTCCTCTGTCAGCCTGTCATTGCCTGACTTTTTAGCAGTATATTGTTCTCTCTTGTGCTCTCTCTGTTGCTATTTTATTTTTTCTTGTTTCCCCTCCCACCCTTCTTCCATCCCTCTCTCCATCTTTCTCACCACTAGCCTATCAGAGAGAGAGTCATAACTCAGGTCAGGTCTATAAAAGCGTCAGGATGGCAGCATGCATGGACCCTGCATTATAGGGTCAGCCTGGACTTCATTAACACAACTAGACTGACATGCTGGTGGCCGGCTTAATGGGCGCCTGCTCAACCCATTTGCTACCGTGTATTTCTTTTACCATTGAATGATTGCAAACCACAAAATGCTGCAAGCTTCCATTAGACAGCCTGTTCTAAAACACTTTGTTAGTGCCGCCATGCTCACAGCCAAAAATTAGCACCAAAGAATCATTGCAGTAGAGCACATGAGAGCCAAATTGATACGTAGCAGAACGTTGCTGCCGGAAAAGAGAAACAAGCTGTAAATTGCAGTCGGCTGCTTATTTTGGGAGAATTCGGGTTGGCAAAAGTTTCAGAGACAATAGCCACGACTAAATAAATAAATAAACAAAGCTAAGCCTAATCTAATATGTCAGAGGAATGGGGGGCTCAGAGGGGAATATTGTGCATGTGAAAGGCAATTGGAGGATTAGAGTGAAAGGCCAGGGAATGGGAGAGAGCACAACATAATAAAGGCTGAACAGCTGTTCAAAAGAGGACAAGAGTTGAGGGGGAAAGAGTGGAAGAGAGAGAGAGATTGCGGGAAGACTAGAGACTGTATTTTTAGGAATTAAAGATTTATTGAGTGGCCAAAGTGGGGGGGGGGGGGGGGGAGAGAGAGAGAGAGAATGAGAGAGAGAGAGAGAGAGAGAGAGAGAGAGAGAGAGACGGTTGGTGATTTCAAAAGGCCGCAGTAGAAGCATTTTTGTCCTTGTCATTTTAATCTGGGGTTGGACAGCATGTCTCTATCAAGATGATGGAGGTAGAATGTGCAGGCAAAAAAAAATAAATACAAACACCCACATGGAGGCAGACATTTCAGTGGTGTTTACCTGTTCCGAGGCCTGTAGATGAGTAGCTGGAGTCAAAGATTGACCTCGGTGCTGCTAGGATCCTTCATTAATTCATAGACCCGGTGCTTTCATTGCACCAGGTGTGGCCTTGTTACAAAAAAAAGACCTCATTTCCATTCTGGGGACTTTAAGCACTTAGGCTTGTTATGCCCAGGAGGGCAGTATGGTGCGGTATGGAGTATAGCAAGCAAATCAGAGTGTGAACCAAGGCACTATGACTCACACTGCTTAAAATTGAACAGAAGCAGGGTACTATGTCCTCCCTCCCTCTGAGTTGCTTTGCTCTTTGTTACTGACTAGCAAGGTGACTGACTTCTTTGCACTGTCTGAGTAACTAATTTGTTGGCTTCATCTAGTCAGTCTGGCGCAAAGACCAGCCCCCTACTGACCCCCCCTCTAAAACGGTAGCATTAATATGCACCAGCAGTATTTCCCCTATCCTCTTTAGCACCTAATCAGACTTTATTCAGATTTGCACAGCTGTAGTTCATGTATTATGCAGGATTAATTGCTACTTCAATAGTCATTAATAAAGAGTTGGCTGGCCTCTGAATAAGCGATGGTGTAGGAGGATGATGAGGTGTGTGAGAGACGGAGGGCAGGAACATCACCTGTCATCTCCTACAATCTATGTCCTTCAAATGGTTATTTATTCCCTTATTGTGTGCCATATTATGATTTCAACGAGGACGATGTCGTCAAACGTAATTATAGCAGTGGCAGCTTTGGTGAGCTGACTTTCAGTCTAAAAAGTTTTTGAGGTTTGCAGGGGGGCCCTGAGTGCCCTTTGTTGAAAATTCCATTGAAATATTTGTTTGCACGGCTCAGTGGCATTTAATCTCCTGTTGTTTATCAGTTTCCGCTTGATTTATTTCTTCACCTTCGCCTATTTATTGAATTTAATTACACCTCAAATCCCAATGCAAACCTGCTGCTGTTAAGGGCTGAAAGAGGCAGGGATGGAAGGAGGAAAGGGAAAGAGGATGGGGAGCGGTGTAGGGTGTAAACCATGACTCAGACAAATGACCTACTCCATCCAAAGACACACACACTATGTGCCTTCTTTTCTTTAGGCAAGCTCACATGTAGACAAACATAGACACACACAAATTAGCTGTGGAGGTCAGTAAATCAGCCGGAGAGCGGTCCAGTAAGATGCACATCCTCTAAAGTCCTGGCAAATGATCTGCAGTCTGCGGCCTCACTGACCACATAAAATATCGGCCAGTTAATTAGGCAGTAATTGCACAATGTGCTCTTCTTTTTATGTGCCATGCATTGGGCCATAAAGAGGCCAGTGTGAGAATGGCTGGGATAGAGGGACACTGAGGTGCATGCTATAGCATCAGCCCATTTCAGGTCTACAATATGGCCTGAGGTCACACATATTTCTTTTTTGAAGGGCAGTGGAAGAGGCCCCACTCCCTGCTGTATTTCTATGAAAGAGGCAGTCACCTTTAATTCTCACTGTTGAATCAATATGATATAATAAGTCATAGTTTACAGTGTTACATTGATAATGTCTCATTCAAGGGTTCCTCAATTTGTTTGGAATTACATTTTAGTAGAGAACCTAAAATTCACTCAATTTTGAAGAGTAAGACTTTTGGATTCTAGAAAGATATGAAAAGACCCACAGAGATAGCAGTGTGGAGACAGTTGAAGATTGAGGCATCATGTCGAGCAGGTTGTGTTCTCCTCTAAACCTTCACACTGTTAACTTTGTGCTTGTGGAAGCACAAAACTTCCAGACAAGATTCTTTGTACATATTTGCTGAATACAGCAGAGAGCTGAGATGGTACAGCAGAGACTACGGAGCAGGCTGCTGGATTAATTGTGCTCTCTCCACTAGTGATTGAATGAGTGTGGACAGGGTCATCACGTTCACATGTTAGAGATGGGACATGCTTAAAGCTCTTCATAGCAGGAATGTAAAAGGACTGTTTTGATGATGATTGTGTGTGTGTGTGTGTGTGTGTGTGTGTGTGTGTGTGTGTGTGTGTGTGTGTGTGTGTGTGGGGTGGCACGGTTCACAAAACCCACGGTTCGGTTCGTATCACGGTTTTAGGGTCACGGTTTTTGGTTCTGTACGGTTCTTATTTTTTCTTTTAATCTTTAACACTTCATTATTTGATATATAGCTATAATTAGCATATTGAATGCATATTGCACAATACATGCACACAATGGCAGTTCTATATATTGTTTTATTTCATCATAGGTAACATGAAATCCAAAATGTTCCCACACACCAGACTATAAACGACACTGGCGCATCCAACTCCGGGAAACCTCTCTCCCACTTGATTTCTTGATTGACATTTCTGCCCTTTCTGCACATTCTGACCTTTGTCAATCTGAAATGAAGACAGATTCAGCAACTGCATGGCCTATTTCTCGCTTAAAATGTTTTCAGAAACACGTTTTGCTAAACTATTTTTATAAAATACAAGATCGTATTCTGAACGAGCCGCCATTAAAGTCTGTTTTGAAATTCGGGAGCAGCAAGACCAATGTGACGCGTTCTTCCAATCAGCTGCCATGTGTTGCGTTCGTCACGATCATCCCGCTCGTCATTTCCAGTAAGTGTTTTAACATAGGTGTCGAAAGTGGGCACTAGGGCAGTAAGTGGTTAGTGCACATTAACACGACTGACGAAGCGTGCCACGCACACACGCTCCGAACCGAGACTAGCGAACTGAGACTAGCGAACCGAGACTAGCGAACCGAGACTAGCGAACAGAGACTAGCGAACAGAGACTAGCGAACAGAGACTAGCGAACAGAGACTAGCGAACAGAGACTAGCGAACAGAGACTAGCGAACAGAGCGGTTTGGATGTTCTTTTTTTCATGAACCGTACCACCCCTAGTGTGTGCAGCTAAACTAAAGTTCCTATGGATAGAGCATGAACAATATATGCTCATATGCCATCTCACTCTGTATTTATGTGTGAGTCTCCATGTGCTTATGTGTCCTGAGGTTTGTGTGTGTGTGTGTGTGTGTGTGTGTGTGTGTGTGTGTGTGTGTGTGTGTGTGTGTGTGTGTGTGTGTGTGTGTGTGTGTGTTCTTGCTCAGAGCCACAGGGCCATGTGTGTACATGTGTGAGTCAGTGCTGTGTGCTTCCATGCTGCAGGGCCTGCAGCACACAGCAGCAAGACTGAGATGTGACAGTGATGGCTCCTTAGCCCCGGGCCACAGCTGGGAGGCCTGAGACACACCCACGCAACTGACCTTCACTGTCACCACTGCAGCACACACACACACACACACACACACACACACACACACACACACACACACACACACACACACACGGCATGGCAGCAATGCACTCACATGAGTCCATGTTCGTGCAGCCATCGCAATGATTATGTATGTAGCTCAAATACATGTGGTGGACACATGGGGGCGCGGACACACACACACACACACACACACACACACACACACACACACACACACACACACACTGCTCGTTTTCCACCTACACTCCGCTTTTTCCTCCTCTGTTCTCCCCTTCTCTCAGTGAGTCAGAGCTTATCAGGCAGGGCAATTATTCACCACCGGTGTGAGTAAGCTGCTTTCTGTATCCAACTCTGTCTCTCAGACCAGCTCCATATACTCATACTTAATTATCACCCATAGCCTCTGCTGTCATCACACTTTTGACAAGACTTTTTTGTTTTTGAGTCATTCATTGTTCTTCTCACATGTTTATACTATACAACATGAGAAATGCAGTAGTAACTATTAACCAAGATGATGAAGAACAAGATTTCTGACTCTATAATGCTGTGCTCTGGTCTCCACAAGGTTAAAATGACTCTCCTTGGCCTCCTGGCTTCTCTATAAATATTTATGCCTGGCGTGGTGAGCCTACAGGTCATCACGTTATGTGCTTGGTTCCTCTGTCAAATTAGTTTTTGGACTGGCGCATGATGTGCATAAGTATGCATCAGGCAGATGGGGGAAATTATAAATGTAACTACTTTCTCTCTTATCTTTCATCATCATTGTTGTTGTTAATGACACCCATCCTGATTCCATCATGTATCTTTATATATCCCTCATTTGCACTTTGTGAACTAACACCGCTGAAAAGGAGACCAGTGGGTACAATTCACACTGTAAAACCTTAATATGATCTCAGCCCATGTAAAATATCTAGTCCGTATCAGTAGGTGCACTTAATACTGCATTAAACTACATCTCAGTCAGTAGTTCAGCCTAAACTTTTCTGGACACATTCCATAATCCACCTCAAAATTCTTCACACATGTTGTGTTTACCCATCCTCCATAGCAGTGAATCCCTTGTTGCTTTACGGTCATACTTTTGTTGTTGGTGTGGTGTGGTGGTGTCACAATATACTAAAAAGGTATGCTAACAAGTGTTTTTTTATGGTTAGTTAGTCTATTACGCACTGCAGGGAAATATCTTTGATGGTACACAGAAGAACAGGAGGATCGGCAGTAATGGGGCACAGGAGAGGAGAACAGGCTTTAATGGGGCAGAAAAGAGGAGATATGTTTATCTATCTTAACCACAACAGTGCCATCAGTGACTTGCGCTTTCCTTGATCCACCGTAACAAAACTAAAGACACAAACATGTCTTGCGTCTTTTTTTATATGCAAGTGTGTGCTTGCAGATGCGTTGTGTGCAAACTGTGCATACATATGACACAGTTTGAGAAAAACGCTATTCCTTACATCTTATTCTTCTTGAATAAGTAAAAATGGTGTAAAATAAATAATTGCGCCTTTTTTCAGTGTGAATCAACTTGTATCCCGGATATTCTTGAATCACACGCTGATCCTAAATGACTGACCTTCGCTTTTACATGTTATTGCTAATTATCTCAAGAGGATCCTTGAAACCGGTGAAACTGCGGTGAAAATACAAATTAATTACCTCACGTTGGTGGAGGATTTCTCTTGTTCTATAGAAAATAAGCTGTAAAGGATTACTGCTAGACTTGAGATAAATAAACTGGCTATGTATCCGTGTTTCTCCAAAAAACAACAGATAAGTAGCTTTAGAAATCACTTTTGCAGATGTAATATTTCATATTTAGGAGATTGTTCACACATGCTTTATTTGTGTGCAAACCTGTGTTTGTGCGTTTTATAGCTTTTTGTACCATATAAAAAAAAATAAAGACACATTCAGTTCAGTAAAGGGGACATACGGCCATTGTACTGCTGAGCAAGGCAACTGTCAGCCACATTTAAGCTTCACGTAATGTACTGCATTAGGGTATACATGCTGGTTGTGTGTGTGTGTGTGTGTGTATGTATATATATATATATATATATATATATATATATATATATATATATATATATATATATACACGTGTATATATGTTGGCATACAGTACATGCAACTGTCAGCACACTATGGCACTGTATATCAGGTCCATGCAGCACCATTAGATCTTTCTATGACATCTGATTTACACGGGCTGTCAGGAAGACCTGTGGGGTTCTCTCCTCTTCCTGGAATAACCTACACCTCCTCTGCAAAAAAAGCATTGAAACAAAGACCTAAGGGTGGAGTGTGTGTGTGTGTGTGTGTGTGTGTGTGTGTGTGTGTGTGTGTGTGTGTGAGAGAGTGTGTGAGAGAGTGTGTGTTAGTGTGTTTGCATGGCGGAGGCAGAGCCTGGGGTAGCAAGTTCCTGCAAGACGCATGATTACACACTCACCCAGTGCTGCTAAAGGAAGGAATGAGATAATTAGCTACTGAAAATATCTCTGTGTGCGAGAGAAAGAGCCACGTAGTGTTTATTTATGTGTGCATACGTGCAGTGGGGGGCGTGGTGCGCAAGTACAGAAGACTTAAGATTGAGTGCACGTGTAACATTTGCCCATCCTCACTCTAGTGGATGCAGTGAGCTGAAAAGGTGAGCCCTCTGCCTTCCTCCAGTTTTTACTCTGGTGGATTAGGTGGCATGCTGTGTTTGGCGTAAAGCTTCAGCCATTCACAGAGCACTGAGCACTGAGGGTGTGGGGGGCGTGAGCTTTTTGTTTGTGTATCCTTGCTGTAAGGATAATGATGTGATGAATGGAGAGAGGGAGAGAGAGGGAGAGAGATTTCAAGGCTAATGCCTGGGGGGATGTCAGACAAACCTGTGTATGTGTAATAACCACGGAGGTTAAAATGCTACACTGGCACTAGAGATGGCTGCCAAATATTTTGACATCCACTCTACCTCCTCCGCACAGCTGCTGCTGAGGTTGAGGAAGAGAGGGATGATTTACAGCGGAGAGAGAGAAATTGATTAATGTGAGTGAGAGGAGGGAGAGACTAGAATGTGAAAGAGTGTGGGCAACAGAGGTGTTGATGTACAGTCAGTAAAGGAGATAGGGAGAGAAAGAAAGAGAAAGCTGCCTGTTTGCCTGCCTGCAATGCCCGCCTGTCTGTCTCCCTTGATTTCTTTCTCCCAGCGCTCTGTGCCTGAGGATGCGTCCATAGTGCTATTTGTTTCAAGGTTGTTCTAAATGTGACTGATGTGTACAGCCAACGTGCTGTTTGCTTTGCTTTCCTTCACTACAGCTGCATGCAAAAAGATTGTCATACCGTATTAAATGTGGCAGGAAAACATGCAGCACAAATGATGCAGATGGACTTTTTAAACAGGGTAAGCCTAACCTCACACACAAGGGGGAGTGTTTAATGGCGTGTTTAGATTTCTTCATCCTTGTAAGCTGTTGAATGCTGCTAGAAAACTCAACTATGGGCTGCGAGATAGGTCACTTAATGCCCAGTGTTTATTACCAATTGAAATAGGGGGGAAATTACTTTGCAACAGATAGGACACTTTGTCTGTGTGTGTGCCTGGATGTTTGTGTTATGCCTCCATAACCTCCCAGGGGCTGTATATATAGATTGTGACTTGTTCCCTTCAGATTAGCCGTGACCTTTCCACCCCTTCTATATGCACCTAGCAGCCCCTTACTACCCTTACCCCATGATTGCATTGTGAATCCTTCACAGTAACAAATGTCAACTTCATTGATTGGCCATCTTCGCCCCAAAATAACAGACATCTGAAATGAGGGGGGCCGGCGTGCTGCCGCCGTGGGGTCCCCGGGCTGTGCTGAAAATGTATGTTGTGAGAGATTGCAGAGAAAATAGAAAACCTTACTCATTAACTTCAAGTCCACAGCCCCAAGATTTCATGGATTAATCAATGCTAACCTACTTTATCAAAGACACTTATCTTCCACATACAGAAATATATGCATGTCCCTGGCCAAGAGGTCGATAGCAGGAAATATTTCACATTGCCCACCCTTTTTCCATTACTAATTCTCTCTCTCTCTCTCTCTCTCTCTCTCTCTCTCTCTCTCTCTCTCTCTCTCTCTCTCTCGGTCTTCCTCAGTCACTGCATCTGTGTCTCTTCTTTTGCCTAAATGTCCTTGGGATTGGTGTGTGCATGGAGAAGGGACACCCATATCAGATAACTTATTGGTTCATTTTGCCCATCTCTTTCCAATAATGTGTAACATTACCAGTGTTATTAGATAGGAGATTAATGGCGCTTGGCCCTGCTCCTCCTTTTCAGGATGGGACGTAGAGGAGAAAAGATAATGGAGAGAGAAGAGAGGGAGGGAGTGAGGAAGAATGAGTGAATCCTCTTTGAATCTGGAGGCCTTAATGTCTGACTTAGCCCCACAGTTGGAGGGTCCTTTCGTGGAGCTAACAGACAGCATGGCCCTGAACTTCTCTATCTGTTCCCCCTTTACCCCTCCATCCCCCATCCTGCCTTCTCCTCCATTCTCTTCCCTCCCTCTATCTCTCCATCTTTCTGAGTACTACTGTTCAGCAGCCTTTGATCCTGCTGCTTCACATCAATCAATGCAGACAGCAGAGAGAAGCGAAAGAGAGAGTAGAAGGATGACTCGTCTTCCAATGCTTCAGGTGCTGTCTCCGCCATGTCAGGCAGAGGTCTGATGCTCTGTTTATTTATGCACTTATTTATGTATTTATTAGGCAGCGCGGCTCCCCTTCTGTGCTCCCGTTTTCCCTGCCGCTTCCTCCGAGGCCCAAGTAGGAAATAGTCAGGGGGCTGTCAAGTTATTTGATTTTACCAGGTTCATAACGCCTTTAGTCTATATCCTTGACGTTCCACCTGCGGGATTGCTCCGCGCTGCAGGAAATTCCGCTGGATGCATGTATTCTCGACGATGTCCGTTTCCTTCTGATTTTTGTGTTGGAATTTTAAAATCCAGTGGATTTATGAGGACTATGGTTAACTGCTCCTCAGATCTCTGCATGGTAAATTGAGACAGCTAGCTAGACTACCTGTCCAATCTGAGTTTTCTCGCTCACGACTATTTTACAGTTTTTTCTCCCATCTCGGATTGCTGTGTGGACTAGCCAGGCCCTCCTCCGCAGCATGACAAAGCAAGACTATAATGCCGTAAACACTGTTAATGTCAACAACCTGAACTGAATAGGGATGCGTCCTTATCTCTACCGCCTTTTAAATCTGAGTGGATTTTCTGTCTCTCTTTCTGTATTTCAGCCGTTGATATTTTCTCACTTTATCCCTATCTTCTTCCCTAACCTCCTTCTCTCGTTTTCCCTTGCTCCCCTCTTTGCACTCTCTCTGTTGTATGCAGTAATAACTTGCTCATTATTGGATGTAAGAAATATCTACTAAGAGATTATGCCAGATATAAAAAGCTCACAGGTGATGGGAGTCAAAACCTCTCTGCATCCCTAATGAAGCCTGGGGATTGCAAAGCATGCGCCGCAGAGACTGAGCATCCTCCACTAGCCCTGCTCTGAGGCCTATAACTCAGCTTAGGGAGAGACAAGTCGGCCCAGCTCCACTCAGCCCGGCTCAGTTCAGCTCTGCTTGGCCTTGGTTTGTGTAATTAATGTATTTACTGCAAGCTCATCTGCTGTTGGTCTGTCAGTCATTAGGGCCAGGGAGGGTTGTTGCGCTGCTGCGTTGCTGTTTGCCCCCTGTACCTCTGGCCTCCCCTCATCTGCTCACCTCCGCTGCTTAGTTCTGGGGAATGAGCTACTTACTTCTCTGGAGCTCTGTCAACCGAACGCGGTACATTTCTCCTCTCATATTTAGTCCACCATCATGCCTGCCAAGAACTGAGAAAAGACTGCCAATTATATCCAAATTCTCTTTCTCTCTCTCTCTCTCTCTCTCTCTCTCTCTCTCTCTCTCTCTCTGTGTGTTCCAGGCTTTGGGTTCAAGATTTGGGTTGTTATTATTTCAGGTTTATTAGGCTATGGTCTTGCTTTATTTACTAGTCTCCTGTTAGTGTCAGGTACATATTTGCTCAAATTTTATGGCCACATTTACGTATATTGTATCAAGTTTTTTAATAGGCTTCTTTGTATATATACTGTATATATACATATATTTATCTATCCCATCCATCCATCCATTTATTATCTGTAATAAAACGCTTATCCTATTCTGAGTTGTGGGGGTGCTGGAGCCTGGGCGAGAGGCGGGGTACACACTGGACAGGTCACCAGACTATCACAGGGCTGACACACAGAGACAGACAACCATTCACACTCCCGTTCACACCTGCATGTCTTTGGACTGTGGGAGGAAGCCAGAACAAAACCCACGGGGAGAACATGCAGGCGAAAAACTCCACACAGATGGGCCAATATATACAGTATCTCACAAAAGTGAGTACACCCCTCACATTTGAGTAAATATTTCATTATATCTTTTAATGGGACAACACTGAAGAAATTACACTTTGCTACAATGTAAAGTATTAAGTGTACAGCTTGTATAACAGTGTAAATGTGCTGTCCCCTCAAAATAACTCAGCGCACAGCCATTAATGTCTAAACCGCTGGCAACAAAAGTCAGTACACCCCTATGTTAAATTCCCATAGAGGCAGGCAGATTTTTATTTTTAAAGGCCAGTTATTTCATGGATCCAGGATACTATGCATCCTGATAAAGTTCCCTTGGCCTTTGGAATTAAAATAGCCCCACAGCATCACATGCCCTTCGCCATACCTAGATTGGCATGGGGTACTTTCCATAAAATCATCTCTCAATGCAAATCAAACCAGCTATTAGGCTAACCGACATAAAACCATGCCAATCTCTAGGTAGTAAGTAAATGCGTTATTAATGGCGTTAACGCAAACCCATTTTAACGGCGTCAAATTTTTTTAGCGTGAGATTAACCTTCTTTTTGGCCTAGCAAACTTTGTAGTTTTTTTCACATGCTGTTGCAACAATTAGTAATGTTAGAAAAACTACAACACCACACCGGATCTAGCTAGACTGAAAACAAAACAACAGACACGCCGCACACACTTGTTTGGGCTTGCGAGCCGGCCAAAGAGTAGTAGGCTAACGTTACGTTTTGAGTGGATGGCGAGTGCGAGACGCCAAAATGGATGCCAATAAGATTCTGAATGAAAAGTTTACTTTTAAAAAGTTGCCAAATGGTTCCGTTGACAAGACCAAAGTGATCTGTGTGTTTTGTTGTTGTGAACTGAGCTATCATCGCACCACGTCCAGTCTGGATTACCACTTGATGGCTAAGAACACAGCTTAGCCATCAAGCTTATAGGCAGCACGGTGGCTCAGTGGTCACTGCCTCACAGCAAGAAGGTTCTGGGTTCGAACCCAGGTCGTCCCAGGCCTTTCTGTGTGGAGTTTGCATGTTCTCCCCGTGCTTGCGTGGGTTTCCTCCGGGTGCTCTGGTTTCTTCCCACCATAAAGACATGCATGCAACTAGGACTACAGTTGAAAATTAGCCGACTGGCTAACACTGACGCATTTACAGAAATGTTGATTAATGCGCATTGTCCTGATCAAAATAAATAAATCTTTGATGCCAATTCTCCGCCCCCTCGTCAAAGCCAGGCGACAAAAGCACAAAGCAAGCCGGAACATTTTCCATGTTGATAAGAGCATTAAAATGAGAAAAAATTATGGGACAAAAAGAAATCAAGGGACATTTAGAATAGATAAAAATATGCGATTATTGTTTGACATTAATGCGATTAATCGCAATTAAATATTTTAATTGTTTGACAGCACTAATATATATATATATATATATATATATATATATATATGGATGCTTATTAGACTAACCATCAAACAAAAAGTACTACTAGGGGTCATTTAGTTCTGTGGCACAGTATAAATTGTAACTATTTCACATTTAAAATGTTCATGTTGTCCTGGATAGAGGTCTTGGCAAGTGATTGACCATTAAAATCTAAGAAACAAAATGAAGGAAACAATGCATAAAGGTAAATATGTAGGAAACAACAAGTGAAAGTAGTAAATTGCTCAGCCAGTGTGCTGCTTATATGAGAAAGTGTGTTCCAGAGAGTGAGAGCTGGTGAGGAGACAAGAAACATCTTTGCCCACCACAGGAACAGCGAAGGGCAAATGTTTGAATCATTTAAAACTCCAGAGACAGGGATTTGTTACAGTGGCCAATGGCAACAGGGTCTGTCTGTTGGAGCGCATGGCACGCCTTTGGCCATCACTCCTCCTTTTTGTCCCTCCATCTCTCAACCTCTCCATTGCTTACACTTAATTGCCATGGAAGAGTGAGAGTAAGGGTCGCAGTAAAGACGTTTTGGGGTCCACGAGAGAAAAAAAATAAATAAATGTGAACAGTAACCGAGGAAGAAAAAATTGAAAAGAAAAATATGGTGGTGACAAGATGGAGCACAGTAGCAAGATGGAGTTTCAGATTATTATTTGAATTGCTGCCTTACACTGCAATACGTTAGAAAGGCATGCACTCATTCACTCAACTACACAGAGTGACAATTTTCTTTTTTTTAGGCATCTGGCAGCCTTTATTTGGTGTTTGTTACCCTCTTTGACCTGTGGGGACTATTAAATGTCACTCCCCTTTAAGTGAAGAAGAAAGACAAGTTCACCTAACTTCGGAACACTGTTAAAGGTCACCTCGCTGTGGTGACAACAACCGCTATCAACACACACACACACACACACACACACACACACACACACACACACACACACACACACACACACACACACACACACACATATACTCTCTCGCTGCAGAAAAAAACAAACATGCAGCTACAAACTAACTAGATTTTAGCTCTCCCTCTTCTACAGCGTGTCTCTCTTATTTTGTCTTTCTGTAGATTTCTTCTATTTTCTCTCATGTGAGATTGGCCGGTGGGTGTGTTTCTTTCTTAAAGGTGTCACTCGGGATATCAGGTATCGATCGTGATGTTTTTATTAAAGGAGCGTGTTTTGTGAGAGAGAAGCAGCTCTGGAACGGGAGGCATTTACAGGACACACCGTCACATCCACTCTTGCTCCCAAGCTGATGAGAATGAATGCACTGTCTAATATTCAATGAGCGTGTGTACCTTAGTGCGTGGGTGTGCTAATAGATATGTGTTTTACGTGTGGGTACTGTGTGTGTACAGTGTGTGTTTCCTATATTTGAGCGTGTGTGTGGTAGAACACATACTTTTCAGTCACAGCATGGCAATTTATTAGAATTTGTTTGCCTGGCCGTGAAGTCTTCATTAGGCAGTCGCAAAGCACACCGAGACGGGGCTGCAAGGTCGCTATCCGGCAGACCAAATAAAGAAGCGACCCTCAATTTAGCAACTCTCTGGGGAACACCACACACCCATATCCACACACCGATACATGCATGGACATATAGAGACATATTGTACTGCTTTCCGCCTAATTCTTCTTGCGCTCTCAATCAGCTCTCAGTTTCCACATATAGATCGAATAGCAGTCAAGCACAAAACTAATTCAAAATGCTAAGCGACACTATAATCTTTTGTCAACTGCATTTTTTTGATGGACTGAGTTATCCAGTTGATCTGTCTGTCACTGGATGCTGTGCCAGTGGCAAAATTATGCTTTAATTTGGTGAAAATAAAACTGATTTCATATTCATTCGTGCTCATAATTATAACTATTCATGCTAAGGATATCATTGTGAGTGTATTTGATCACTTCACTACAAACAGTCCTCCCAGACGGCTTTGTTGTATCTTTCTTTGCCCATTAAGCTGTTCATTAAAGAACGGTCTTGACTGGGCCTACAGGGTGTGTGTGTGTGTGTGTGTGTGTGTGTGTGTGTGTGTGTGTGTGTGTGCGTGTGTGTGCGCACTCGCGCAGGTGAATTAATGTGGATACAGTGTATGTGTGTGGGGGGTGCTTGCAAGTGCATGTTTGTGTGTATAAGTGGTATGCGTGTGCGCAAGGCTTTAGATACACGAGGGAAGTGTGTGCATGTACTGTATGTTTGCATACTCGCCCCATTATCCACGCTTTGTGGCACTTTGAGTGGGAATGCAGATTTGTTTCTGTCAAGGTTAATAAATGAAGAAATCAAGGTGAGTGTGTCTCAATCCAGACACAAAGACACTGGGAGGGGGGATCAGACACCCAGCTGGTACCACTGAAATTTTAATTAGGCCCTCTCTTTATTTCCCCTCCACAGCCAGACATTGTGGTTGAGTGTTCAGACAATCAGTGGAACTATTTTCTTAATATTACCTAAGCCAGTGATGGGATACTGGGGAGCTGTGGATTTAAGTTTAAAGTGCTCATATTGTGCTTTTTGGCTTTTTCCCTTTTTTTTATTGTTTTATATATCTTTTTTGTGCACGCTATAGGTTTACAAAGTGAAAAAGCCCAAAGTCAACCTCAAAGGGACTTACCATCTCCAACAGAAAACACTGTTCACAAACTGCTCCAAACAGCTCTATTGTAGTCCAGCCTTTACTTCCTTGATGAACGTGCATCACTTTATAACACACATTATAATGCTCGCCTGTCTGCTAGCGTGGCACGCGCTCATACTCTGCAACTGACTGCTGACTGGGTAGTAGTCCTTACCTAACTATTGCGCATGTGCGACTCCCAACAACGATGCTACAGAAGTGAGATGCCTCACTCGGTAGCTGAAACAGAGAGCTCAACACGCAGGGTGAAAAGAGTAGCTACAGCATTGTGCAGTACAACAGAACTATGGTGTTTTTTGAAAATTAAACGATGTAAACCTATTCTGATGTAACCTCTAAATACAATTATGAACCTGAAAATGAGCATAATATTCAATTCAATTTTATTTATAGAGTAAAATCATAACAGGAATTATCTCAGGACACTTTACAGATAGAGTAGGTCTAGACCACACTCTATAATTTACAAGGGCCCAACTATTCCAGTGATTCCCCCAAGAGCATGCATGAATGCGTAAGTGCGACAGTGGCGAGGAAAAACTCCCTTTTAGGAAGAAACCTCGGACAGACCCAGGCTCTTGGTAGGCGGTGTCTGACGGTGCCGGTTGGGGGTGTCATGAACAATGGCAATAATAGTCAAAATAAAGATAATGATGACTAGAAGTAGTAGTTGTAATAGTTCATGGTGTCATAGAGCACAGCAGGGCGTAACAGGGCGTTGGCCGGACATAGCAAGTCGAAGCCGGGCATTGCAGAGCGTAGCAGGGTGTAATAGGGCACAGCAGGGCGTAGAGCAGGACCACGGCGACAGCTGCCACCATGATGTAGGTGCCATCATGATCCAAGGAAACATGCTGGGCGGAAAAAGAACATAAGGACTCCGGGGAATAAGCTCCCCGGAGCTAGGTTAGTCACAAGCATTTCTGGGACATGGATACACACAGATGGAACGAGAGAAGAGGAGAGAGAAGCTCAGTGTGTCAAAGGAGGTACCCCGGTAGTCTAGAACTATAGCCGCATAACTAAGAGCTGCAGGGAAGGGGAGATAGGGAGGCTGTGATCCGTAATTGTGCGTGATACACACCTTTCCCCGCTGGTCTAGGCTAACGCTGCGACTCCTTACTCCCTAAGTATACGTAAGCTTTCTATGGGGAGAAGCAGAGATAGTGTGGGGGCGCGCCATGACTGTAGCTACACACGCTCCCCGCCGGTTTAGTCAAACGCTGTAACTCCTCACTCCCCAACTACAGACTTTATCGAAGAGGAGAGTTTTAAGTTTACTCTTAACAGTGGTGATGGTGTCTGCCCCCCAAACCCAGATTGGGAGCTGGTTCCACAGGAGAGGAGCCTGGTAGCTGAACGCTCTGGCTCCCATTCTACTTTTAGAGACTCTAGGAACCACAAGTAACTCTGCATTCTGGGAGCGCAGTGCTCTAGTGGGACAATAAGGTACTAAGAGCTCCTCAAGATATGAATATGCTTGACCATTTAGAGCTTTGTAGGTCAGAAGAAGGATTTTAAATTCAATCCTGGATTTTACAGGAAGCCAATGCAGAGAAGCTAATACAGGCGAAATATGATCTCTTTTCTTAGTTTTTGTCAGAACACGCGCTGCAGCATTCTGAATCAGCTGGAGAGTCTTAAGGCTTTTATTTGAGCATCCTGATAATAGGGAATTACAATAGTCCAGCCTGGAAGTAACGAATGCATGGACTAGTTTTTCAGCATCGTTTTGAGACAGGATGTTCCTAATTTTGGCAATGTTACGAAGGTGAAAAAAGGCTGTTCTAGAGGTTTGTTTTAAGTGGGCGTTAAAGGATAAAAATAACTCCTAGATTTCTGACAGTAGTGCTGGAGGCCAGGGCAATAACATCCAGAGTAATTATATCTTCGGATAATGAGGTTCGGAGGTGTTTAGGGCCCAACACAATAACTTTGTTTAATGTTTGAGTTTAATATCAGAAAATTGTAGGTCATCCATGATTTTATATCTTTAATGCATACTTGAAGTTTAGCTAACTGACTGGTTTCGTCTGGCTTCATTGATAAGTATAGTTGGGTGTCATCCGCATAACAGCGAAAGTTAATTGAGTGTTTCCTAATAATATTTCCTATAGGAAGCATATATAAGGAGAATAGAATTGGTCCAAGCACTGAGCCTTGTGGAACGCCATGGCTAACTTTAGCGTACCTGGAAGATTTATTGTTAACATTAACAAATTGAGATCGGTCGGAGAAAAAGGACTTAAACCAGTTTAGTGCAATTCCTTTAATGCCAACTAAATGTTCCAATCTCTGTAACAGGATGGTATGGTCAATAGTGTTGAATGCAGCACTAAGATCTAGTAAGACAAGTACGGAGACAAGTCCTTTGTCTGAAGCAGTTAGAAGGTTGTTAGCAATTTTCACCAGTGCCGTCTCTGTGCTATGATGCTTTCTAAATCCTGACTGAAAGTCCTCAAATAACCAAAATAATAATCACGATTATTTTTATCAATATTGAGATCACGATTAATTATCACGATTATTTGTTGATTTTAGCCTACCATTAGGCACAGTAGTAACTGGATTAAACACGGCTAAAATGCGGACAGCTAAACGGTGTAGTGTGACAGGATTCCAACAGCGGGACGTCAAGCAGTCTGCTGCTAAAGCTATGAGCTAAAAGACACAAACTAGCACTGGTCACTGCTGTTGTATGAAAAACAAAACCGACGGGTCTAAATGTTGCGTTTACTGGTAAACTGGTAGACCTCGAGACCAACTTCTGATGACCGACTGCTACCTGTTGTGGAATTTTCCTCACGTTACTCTGTCCTCTGTGACTGTCTACATCTAAAAACTAAGCTGCGTGGTGCAGGAAACAACTCTGATTGGCTCACTGAGGCACTTGATCAGACAGTGGTTTATGGAGCGCTAGATTGGCTTTGCAAAAACTAGCTAAAGGATAAGCAGCGTTCTATGAACGGAATGACGCATTTTAAATATCGCTCGATCACGCAAATTTGATCGTGGGAAGCCAAAATCGTGATTGTGATTAAAATTTGATTAATTGTGCAGCCCTAGTTTAAGGAGATGTCAGGTCTAGTCGTTCTTTCTAGAAGTCTGTCGTTTAAAAGTGAACCGTTAGAGGTTGAGGGCAAGAGGTGATGAATAGTATCTCTAATTGTAATCATTAAAAAAGCTCATGAAGTCATAACTACTCAGAGCCATAGGAATAGATGGCTCAGTAGAGCTGTGGCTATCTGTCAGTCTGGCTACAGTGCTGAAAAGAAACCTTGGGTTGTTCTTATTTTCTTCTATCAGTGATGAATAATAGCCTGATCTGGCCTTTCTTAGGTCCTTCCTATAGGTTTTCAGACTGTCTTGCCAATAGGGGTGTGCGATATATATCGTTTACGATAATATCGTCATTGTTGTGTTAACGATGTGCAAATTGACATTATCGAGTATTTAAATTACTTAGAAAAAAACACTTCAAAACTAGGGCTGGGCGATATGGAGAAAATTAGATATCACGATATTCTTGACCAAATACCTCGATATCGATATTGCGGCGATATTCTAGGGTTGACAGTTGGTGCTTTAACAAAATATCTTCACACTTATATTTTAGATAAATAATCATCAGTAATGTGGACATAATGTCTAAGTGGGGAAAAGGCAAATAATAGAACAGCTAGAACAGTCTGGTAAGTTCAGAAAAGTACATCACTTTACTGTAACGCAGCCTTTAAAACCAGTAAAAGACAACAATTATATCCAAAATCTAAGACGATATCTAGTCTCTTATCACGATATCGATATATTGCCCAGCCCTATTCAAAGCACGCATTGGAACGCTACACATTCACTAATGTCAACAAAGATGGCGGTGCGCAATTGTGCAGTGGCTACTAGCTCTCCTGTCGGTGTATACTTATACAAGTACAGCCACACTGAACTAATCAATAAAGGACTACGATACAACACAGACATTACGAGAGCCTTCCAGGCGGCTCACAACATCCCATAGGACATAGCCAGACCGGGCACAGCGACCAGCTGTAGGATCATTGCCCAGCACTGCTCACCTGACCTGGAAGCCCTGTCGGTAATATACAGGCCATTTTATTTACCACGAAAACAGCACACTGTCATCTACATAGCCCCCAATGCTAACGTTAGCATAAGTTTGGCTCACTGCTAACCATAGTGAACAAACTGCAGCACGGGGGGGGATACATATTGTAGCAGGGGACTTTGACAAGGCGTCCTTAAATTCCAGCTTTTTCCAGCATGTAGATTGTGCTATTAGAGGGAAGAACACACTCCATGTATACTCTAACATCAAGAAAGCATACAGAACTGCTCCTCTCCCTCACCTGATCCCAGCATACATCAGTCAGATCACATCCAACAACTCCTGATCCCAGCATACGTCCCGGTCAGAAGGACTATACAGCCAAGTAGGACTATCAAAGCCTGACCTGACACTGCCCTATCCCAGCTCCAGGATTGCTTCCAATAAGGACTTGGTTGTGTGCAATATGTTACAGAACAGAGCCCTTTGTTTATTATTATGATTTCATCTTGCTTGTATGCTGCACAATTTAAAGTTCAATGTTCCTACACTAATTCAATTAGTATTTTATGTCTTTGAATTGTTTTTACTTGAGTACTTACATTTTAAATAAAATAAATAGAACTGTTTTCATTGAACATTGTGCCAATTATCATCATCAGTGATTAAGTAACTCAGACTTTTAAAAACACATTTTTAAAGGATATCGTCTAATTATCGTTATTGTCAAAATCATGAAAAATATCGAGATATTATTTTTTGTCCATATCGCCAACCCCTACTTGCCAATCTAAACGAGATTCTTCCAGTTTGGTGGAACGCCATTTACTTTCAAGTTTTCGCAAGGTTTGTTTTAATTTACGAGTTTAAGAGTTATACCAAGGTGCTAGTTTCCTTTGCTATGAGCACTTTAAAGTGCCCCCCCCCCCCCCACACACACACACACACACACACACACACACACACCTACTTTCCTCCCATCTCCCTCTCACTCAGTCCCTATCCTCTTTGAAGCACTCATGGTTTATTGTGTTAATAGATCCACTGTGTGGTGTCATTATGGAGTATGTGGAGTGTGCAGAGTACACAACCGTGTACTGTATTCAGTTTTATGGAAACATGTACCATCGTACACAGAAGCGTGCATTTATATGCGTGCACATACCTGCGCAGCAATAAACAGCAAGCTAAAGTAAAAGAACATCAGTGGATTTCCACATCAGCATCACCTATTAAAAGTGAAAACTTGAAATTGGTGATTCTGATGTGGAACATTAATATGATAATTCACACTATACGTGTTCCACGGACCACACATTTTACTTGATGGCAGGTTTCACACTTTAGTTGCCTTCTGGCTTGAAGATCATTTTCACACGTTAATTTGTCCTTGACCTGGGGAATATAAGATGTCTTAAAAACAGACTATTTTCCCATTTAATCCCTGCGTTGGTGGTTGTAGGATGCACTGACTCATGGTTAGGTTTTTAACTATTTCATCTTAACGCAACTTCCTGTTTTCAAATGTTCAAATACTTTGAATGTATTTGATATTAGAGTGATAAGAGTGGTACTTAGATAAGAAGGTCACTTTATTGTTGAGTGCATACTTTCATTAGAACCATTTCTTGGGAATTAAACTTTAATGTAATTAAGTTGTTCTTTGCTTTTGGACGTCTTGGATGCCCTTCAAACACAGTCGACCAGTCCACATTCCAATTTAAGAAAACCTGCTGTACTACATGACAACTCAATCATTATCATGTAGGCACACAAATGCACAGGTGTGTTTATTGGTTTTAGTTAGAAATAATTGCACCATGGACCATAGCAGTGTGTATTTTGTTCATATGAAAACTGCTACAAAACTGCACATTTTAGATGCAAACAGCTTGTTTAGCTGTGTGTGTGTGTCTGTCTCTAAACAAATCAAATTTATTAGCCACTGTTCCAGTGTGATGTGATTTTATTGCCTTGGCAGTTGGGAAGGAATTAGAGAGCAGAGTGAATATAATAGAGAGGAAACTATGAGAATGATAATGTAGTGCAGAGTGTGTGTTTTTGTGTGTGTGTGTGTGTGTGTGTGTGTGTGTGTGTCTGTCTGTCCTTAACACTCTTGGATTGGAGGTATTTCCACTACCTGCAAAATGGTACTTTATGGGCTGGCTCACTACTGTGCGAACAAGTGCTACATCCTCCCAATAGCAACCCTAAAAACTATTTTAGTCCTTATCAATGACCACACACACACACACACACACACACAGACACATCCCTATCTGGCACAGACACGTTTTTGAATCGTCTTCAATGGGATTATCATCCCACTTTGAAAAGATCTTAGGCCAGACTGTGGGACACGTTAAGATCTCTTACTCAAAAAGGAAAAGGGAGCGGAGAAGAAACAAGTTTATTAAAAGGTATTTCATTTTCACAACAGAGATGCCGAGACTCTCCTCTGTATCTTTGCCATTCCCCATGTATATAGCAGATGGAACTATTTCAACATATGAATTATTCACTCAACTTTAAATCCAAAACAGTTCAGAGAACCAAATTAGATCTTGCCACATATTTCAGCTTTCAAGACCAGATGAAAGATAACTTAAAGATTTTTATAATGAAATCAATGCATCATCAAAGGCGTCTCTTTCATGAATTAGTTATGACAAATAAACATGACTCGCGCAATGCAAAAATATAAAAGCGGTGCAGCATTATACATAAAAGCTCACTTTAACATGTCCAGGACTGTCAATTACAGAGCTAATAAGTAATTCCGAAGGTTTTTGGTGGTGGTGGGTTGAAAAACGTTATGCCTCATTCATAACATACTGCATTGCATCATAGTATACAAATTACTGTTCATAGATGAATTGGTACTCTATTTGGAAATATATTTGTCATTATAGTATTAGTGCAAAAGAGTGAGACTGGAATAGGCCTGCACGATTAATCGTTAAATTAAATCACGATCTTGATTCACCCCTGTCCGCGATTACATTTTTTTTTAAATCCACATTTTTTGGGGGACATTTTCGGCCTTTATTTTGATAGGACAGCTGAAGACATGAAAGGCAAGCAGTTAAAGGGTGTGCCAAGAATTCATTCAAAGTCGAAGTCAAACTCCATTTCTCTAGAGACTGAAGCTGTAGCTGCAGCATGTCAATTGACATGTTTTAATTATGTAAAGAAATGTTCAAGGAGTTCAGATAGAGCCTGCATCAGGGCCATATTTAGTTCAATGTGTTATATGTCACCATTTTTGGTAGCCTACCGTACTTAAATGGCCAGTATGTACTTTATTTTCATTATTCATTGAAGCCTCTATGTTTACAGGCTTGTGGTGATGCGTAATGCGCTATAGGTGCCAAAAAAATCTATTTGGTACTGCCAATTTGTTTTGTTTTGTCATGGTTCATGTGTGCAATAAGCATTACACTTCGTGAGGAAAAAAATCGTAGCAGAGAATCGTGATATCAATTCTAAGCAAAAAAATCGTGATTCATATTTTTCCCCGAAACGTGCAGGCCTAGCCAGAATCCTTTGAGCTTTTATTCTTTGGGGCTTACACTGAAACCTGCAGATATCCATTGACGTTTTTGAAAGCTGAAACCTTTTCTCCCATTAAACATCATTGTAGCTGCACTGAAGAAAATCTCAGCATGATGTTACACTGTCAACATCTGGCCAATTATCCTTAAGAATAAGGAGAAAAATCCACCACCAAACAGTGAAATGGAGGAGAGTGGTCTCTTGAATTTCTAGAAATATTTGTGATGTGTCGAGAGAAACGCAATCAATACCATTTCCTGATCAAACTGATTTACAGTAGATCCCTAACTCTAACCTTGTTTACTTGGTTAACATTTTAGAAGAGGTGAGGAACAGGTGTGAATTGCTTGCCCTTCTCACATAATCCAATTTGTGGTAGAGGAGATGGCATTGGAATTGCCTCAGGAGTAGATAATACACTGCCAGTAGCTGTTTATAGCATTGTTAATTTTTTAGGGTGGATTATTCCTTTTAACTTAAAAAAAAAAAAAAAAAAAGATTTTAAGATTTACCTGCCAAGTGTTTTCAGCTGCTCCCTGTATATTAATACATCATTATTAGGAGAGTTGTGTAGGAAGTGGGCAAGGCACACTACATTATTTATAGAAGTGTAATTATCTATGGTGTCACAAGCAGGCAGGAATTTACAGGACCCCGGTTCTGCATCAGCACAATGGCTAGCTAGGTAATGAAGCGAACACACCTCTAGGCCCTACAACACATTATCTGATCTGCTCCACTGTTTTCACTGTTGCTTTTTGCTACACTATTCTACACGTCTGCTGGATATCTCAGGAAAGGCATACCAGCCTCAAATAGCACGGTCAACAGTATTCATTTATAAGAATGCGCATAATATACATTTAATGATTACAAGTGAAAGATAAAAAAAAAAAAAATTAATAATAGTATTTTATCAACATTTTGGCTCTCTTAGAGTGACCCAACGCTTAATTGATTAATGAGTCAGCTGATTGATTATCACGCTAAAATGTCAATTATTCACTGCTTCCACTTTTTCAAATGCTTAATTTCTGTCTGTATCGCGAGTTTTGGTGAATTACATTTGAAAGCAAAGGATTCATAAAAGAAATGAATAGAAATTAATTGATAATGAAAATAATAAGTAATTAAAGCTGCAAGCAGCGATGGACGGGCCCTCGCACCTCGGCGCGCGTCGGGGTTACCGGCTGACCGTACATTTGCACAGCACTCAGACGCCGCAAATTGTCACCAATGAAAAGGGAACTCCCCGCCGAGTTCAACGATACCTCACACAAGACTCTACGTCATACGGTTCATTAGCTGTGAAAAGGGGCGTGGCTAATGCATAGGGGGCGGGCCAAACCATCACCAATGAAGAAGGAAGTCTCTGCTGAGTTCATTGATACCTCACACGAGACTACCTTAAACGGTTCAAATGTTATGAAAGGGGGCTTGGCCTGATTAAGTGGGCGTGGTCATATTATAAGGGGCGGCTCAGTATCACATGTAGACCACACATTCTAAGTTTCATGTTTGTCATATAAGGCACATTTCCTGTGGCCAGGGGGCGCTATGACCAAAAGTCAATTTTGGCCTGTAGTTGTCCTCAGGCCTGGACCCTTGTCCATTGTGAGAAATTTCGGGCAGATACGACAACGTACACTCAAGTTACAACAACTTCTTTGTTCATTGCTAAACACTCAAAATGGCCGCCACGCCACGCCCACACTGTCTGACGAAATGTTTTTCTTTTAATAACTTTTCATCGTTAAGGTGTTGGGATGGTACAGACCAAGTTTGAAGTCCATCGGATGAAATCTCTAGGAGGAGTTCGTTAAAGTATAGCACCTTGACTTTTAGGCCTACTTCCTGTTGCCACTAGGGGGCGCTATGACTTTAAGTAAATATTGGCCTTTATTTGTCCTCAGGGTTGGACTCTTATGAATCCTGAAAAGTTTCGAGGTAATCGGACAATGTACACTCGAGTTACACCCACTTCCTGTTTCGGCAGCGAAACGCACAAAATGGCCGCCCATGACGAAATGTTTTTCTTTTAACAACTTTTCATCTTTAACGTCTTAAGATGGCTCAGACCAAGTTTGAAGTTGATCGGATGAAATCTCTAGGAGGAGTTCATTAAAGTACGACATGTGGAAATGGCCAAAATTGCACTAATTTCGAACATTTAATTCAAAATGGCGGACTTCCTGTTGGGTTTAGGGTATGGCTTCTAATGAATTTTTGTACATCTTGACATGTTACATATGTGTACCAAGTTTCGTGAGTCTACGTTAAACGCACTGCAGGGGCTCAATTTTCTGAACTTTCTAGGGGGTGCTAGCGAGCCATTTTTGTGCGCCTATTCCCGAAACCCTTAAAATACGTAAATTTTCACCAGACTTGATGCGACTGCCAAATTTGGTGAGTTTTTGAATATATTAATCCCCTCAAAAAGCCAATTCATTTGACGGGAAAATAATAATAGCCGCTGTCGGCACTTGGGCCCTAATAAATATATATTAGATGTTACGAGAGAGAGAGAGAGAGAGAGAGAGAGAGAGACAGACAGACAGACAGTAGTGAAGATGGTTTTCCATGACAGGTTCACTTTTTGATGCCAGAACAACTCCTAGCATTCAACTTGACGCTCCACACGCTCAGACCAGTTCAGCACAGCCTATAATTAACTGCTTTTGAGCTTGTACTTGTAACTGACAAGAATTTTCTTCATTTTACAAAACAGTTGTCAACTGCACTTCTAACTGATGGATATACAAATATATACGTTCCCCTGAAATAATGGACTGGAAGCGGAGAAGTTAATGTATTAACGTTGAGAAAGAGGAACAGTTGTGAGGTATTCTTAACATACTGTATGTGTAGATTGTTGTGATGTTGAAGAATACAGAGAGGAAAGAAAGAGACGGACAAAGATTGAGAGGAAGACACAGCGAAGGATAAGAAGCAGAGACCGAGACAGGCTGGTTGGTTTTCTTTCTCAGGCCCAGCATTTCAGTGTGTGTACAGACTTAGCAGCAGCAGCTGCAGCAACGATGGGGTCATTTACATATAAATGAAAGTTGCCGATCACACGCTGCTGACCCCATTTATTTCAGCGGACAGACGGACAGACAGACAGGCAGGCAAGGCAAGCGGCAGCGAGTTGCCGAATTACTCCAAATTACCGCATTTCCATCTCCACATCAGGCCTGTCAGGCCTGCAACCATTGTCCCAGCTGTATTTTTTTTTTTTTCTTCTTTCTTTTTACCCCCCTCCACGCACCCACCACCAGGTCTGGAGTGACTCTAATTGGCAGTGGTGAATTTAAAGGACTTGTCAGTGGCTTGGGCTGTCACAACCCAGGACAGCACAGCAAAGAAACAACATAGCCAGCTTAACACAGCACAGCATTGCACAGCATAGCACAGAAACAACGCAGTCAGGTTAGCATAGCACACGAAGAGCATCGCAATCTTTGCACGTCACGGTGCGGGAATGACACAGCTCAGCACAGCAGAGTGTAAGCAACAACCCAGTCCGTCCTCAGGCTCAAATTTATGTTTCATGTTCATCGTTCGCCACGTTCTTTTTCATTTGTCTGTCAATTTTCTCTTGGTTTTCTTTTTATTTCCTTTATTTTCTATTCTATCTCTTATTTAAACCCCAGTTTTCAATCTTACTTACATTCTCACACATTTTCCTTGTCTTCCTCCAATAGGTTCTCTTCCCATCCGACATTGTCACGCTATTGGTTTGCGTGAGCATCTGGATTTGAAATCTGAGCCATATGCCCTACTAGCATCTCTATCTCACTCTTTACATAGCCATGCAATCACTAACATGTTCATGCACACACACACACACACACACACACACACACACACACACACACACACACATACACACACACGCACACGCACACACACACACACACGCACAATATCGCCAATCAAAAGATTATTTTCTTCTATTCTAAGAAAGAGCAGCAGCACAGCTAGTGCTTGTGGCGGCTTCATTTAGCTGGTAAAGCAGCCTCTCTTCCTTAGTTATTTGTCTCTTTCCTGTCTCGTTCTTGGTTAGCCAAACACGCACCCTTATTAGTTCATTAAAAGGAGTCTGCCGCTGCTGCCTGACTTTGGAATAGGCAAGGAAAAGAGAGTAAAAAAGGAGGAAAAGAGTCAAAGCACCACTCTCTAATTACCCAAGATTGATGCATCCAGTGAACATCCTGGTAATCAGTGTTGTTTTTATTTGTTTAATGGTAGGACAGGGATCACAGGCAGGCTGACCCTCTGTGATCATTAACAGAATAAAGCAGGCAGAAGCACACAATCTCCTCTCTGCTTGCTTAGTCTTGAAGTGTTGATGTGTGTGTACGTGTGTCTGTGTGTGTGTACGGGTGTGTGTACATGTGTGTGCGTGCATGCACACACTTTTTTACATCATTGAGGACTGAAATTAACCAAGCGTCCATACATATCTGGATTCACTTACAAGAATAGATGTCATTTTGTACGTCATCCCCATATCCCGCATTTTGTTTCGCAAAGACCAACGATAAGGGATTTGATTGTGTTGTACCTTTCTTTGTGCTTGTTAGTGGTACATGTCTTTACTATTAAAAGATTTTTGTCTGCAGGGCTATACCGGGTTTTGTAAGGTTTGCCGAAAAAAGAACTAAGCTTTGTGGTGACGATCACATCGAAAAAGAAATAGTATACTATAAAGTTTTTGTCAATCATGGGTAATGTTTAAATGTTTTAACTGCGCTTTATCTCTCAGTTCTTTAAATTCTTATACTGCACTGTAAAATGTATTCTTGTCTTTTAAATTGTTTTTAATTATGTTCTAACCGCTCTTTCGTGTTTTATGTAAAGCATGTTGAATTGCCCTGTTGCTGAAATGTGCTATATAAATAAAGCTGCCTTGCCTGCCTTGCCTTACAAAAAACTGCAATGGCCACTGAAAAAGACTGTGACCTCAGGGCTGTAGTGTTTTTCTTATTATTCTATATTATTGGTATCCACTATTGCTGTATCGCGTACTGTGTACTATTTCGGTATATCTTTTCTTTTTTTCCACTAAGCTATGTCTGCGTGCATCTGCTGAAATGTTTTCACTGTCCATCTGTCGTTATCCTGAGGGGGAGTGACAGTGTACGTTTATTTCTATTGTATGAGGATACTGTAAGGGGCATATGGGTTGGGTGGAGTCATGGACAAATGGAGGGCAGAGTGTAATGAAGGCAGCCACTCGAAAAGATGGTAGTCTAATTTCATGGTAATTAATTAACGTACAGTAGCTGTTTGCTGGAGATCTTCAATCTGCCCCAGGGGTTTGACATGCTATGGAACTGGCAAATGTCATGACTCCCACAGACAGGAGGAAGGAGGGTGGGCTCAGATGGGTCAATGGGTAATTAATGTTGTTAGAGAAAATGAAGTGTTAACTGTTGACACTGTTGATTACATGCCCCAGAGTTGGCTGTTGTACATGGAAGAAATGCGTGTAACACTATGGGCCAGGACCCAAAAGGGAGCTCCACATGACAGCAGATGTGAGATTGAGCTTCAGCCCTAGCGCAAAGTTTCTGAAACTTGTGTCTTAAGCTGCAAAACTTTAGTGTGGGTGTTGAAGAGAAAATCCAGTAAAAGAAGGGCAGCAGAAAGGCTCTAAAGTCCTATAATGTTTATGCCGCGTATGTGTGACACACACAGTAAAGCACAGAGAGAGTAAAAGTGGGAGTAAAATATGCAAAGGTCTAAATCCTCTCTTCATCTTCATCAGGAGCTCTTAAGACTCTCTGAGACATGTTTCCTCTGGTGACCAAGATTTCCCCTGCACTCATTGCTCACTCATACATCTGTGTGTGTGTGTGTGTGTGTGTGTGTGTATAGGTGTTGATAATGGCTTAACAGCCTCTGCAGCCTGTCTTCAAGTGGAACATATGAAATGATTTGTGCTATGAATCATGGGTTTCATTGCTCTACACTGCGGCGTGATGTCTGGAAAGTTAATGAAGGCCTAAAATTGCTACTGAATCTTGGAACTAAGAGGAAAAAGAGAATATAAAAAATGCAAAAGGAGAGAAGGACAGAGCCTGAATTTAGTTTAAGAGAGATGCAGGGACTGCAAGGGACCAAAGAGTTTGAAGGAAGGGTAAGGAAGCTACAGAAAGTTGCATAGACTGCTTTTACATTCACATCATATAACAAATTTGTACTTTTAAACTCAAATGTGGCTAATGTCCTGCCAGTAAACACACCATATTTTCGCAACTAAATTTTTCTTCTCTCTGTCTTTCTTTTGGCATTTTTTTGTATGTGTCCCGCGCACACTTGCACACACCCATACATGCAACATGTCAGAGGACTGTGAAACATGGAGACCTTGAAGGCATTTTAAACCGTGGCTGTCCTACTGTCCTACCTCAGGCTAACCTCGAGCAGCCCCGGCGATGTAGTGTCACCAATGACATTGGGATTCTATTAGCAGGTTGTGCGAGGCTCTGGCCCCCTGCCCTGTGGTGAGACCTACCATTGATCTGTCATGGGAGATGGCTGCTCCCTGCTCCTCATTCCCATAGGGCTCAATTTGAACCTTTCCAAAAACCAAGACCAAACCCTCTGCTTGAAATCTACCTGGGGAGCAGAGAGAGAGAGAGAGAGAGAGAGGAGAGAGGAGAGCGGAGAACACAAGGTCAGGCGTGACACCGGGGTGCAGATAAAGACGACTGGGTATGGTCGACACTGACCATAATGGCCAGTGAAAAGTGAGGTTATTTGTTATTGATTCCCAATGAGGGAAATCACCGGGTCTATATAGTGCTGTTTATGGCTGGGCAAGGTGTGTGTGTATGTGTATGTGTGTGTGTGTGGGCCAGTTGGTCGATGTGAGGCCGAGAGAATCCTCTGAAGGACAGAGAAAACAAAATGAAAGTCTTTGACTTGCTCCCTGGCTCTCTCTCTCTCTCTCTCTCCTTCTATTTTGAATGAGTGCATAGTGATCTGTTTTCCCAGCCAGCCTCATTTGTATTTTTACTGAATTACCCCGGATGCGCAACCTGAACCCACTTAAGCATGTCACTTAGCGTTTGTTGAAGTTAGCCGAGACAGGGCCCTCATCAGGTTTCAATGAGGGAGGCTGTGGCTAAGTGGCCACTTGTCATGTTTATTTATTTCATTTTTTTTCCCAGATTCCCACATGATGCCCATGTTGGCTGTCCAAGTTGTTTAGTAAGAAATGCAAGACCAGAGTGAAAGACGAGGCTTATGATGGATATATAAGTACTTTATATCAACCATGACTGCTTTGTTTCACAAACTTGTGAGTGTTCAACTTTTCTAATTTGAGATGGCTGTTATTTCTAGGTTGTTCTCTTTAAGTGAAGAGCGAGGTTAAATACGCAGAGGCAGTCCTCTCTCGTTGTGGAGGTATTTAAATAATCTTGCAAAAAATGTGTTTGCATATAGTCATGTACTCTTTTAATCCTTTTTGACTTACACAGTAGGAAGCAATGCTAAGGAACACAGGGGTATATGTGAATTAACAGTATGGCAGTACAAACAGAACAGAATATTGAAATTGCCCCCACGGGCGATTCTCGGCTGTGCTGTGGCAGCGAGACACTTCCTGGTGCTGCTCCATTTTATATGTATGAAAATCTCTCATGGATCCATGATATACATTATAGATGAGGGCTCCCGTTCTGCACTCCAGTCACTGGGGCAGAATTTTCCATGATACGCACCCTCAAAGCTCCCCCACCCCCACTGCCGCCCACTCCTCTTCTCACTTTCTCTCATCCCTCTCTCCATTCATTTCTCCTTTCACATGCCCTCCCATTGGCGTGTTTCATCCCTCATCAGCTCCCTTTAATCCCTCTCCAGCCCTCTGGTCTCCTATCATTTCATCCTTCCATAAGTCAAACCTCACATCTATACTTTCACCCATCCGCCCTTTGCTTCCTTCACTTACTCCACCACTCCCCCATCCCATGGAGCGGGCGAGCGAGTGAGCGAGGAACATGTGACCAGTGAGGTGGGAGCCTGCTGGGCTTCCCCCTGCAGTGCCACCATACGTTGATTTGTCTCCTCCAGTTCCATATTGATTTTGTTTTAAACAAGGGAAAAATACAAGAAGAATGAGGTGCCGGAGGTGACATGAAATAAAAAAACAAGTAAGGTGGAAAAGGAGTAAAGGGGAGGAAAGAGAATAGAGGAAAAGTGCTTCAATGTATCAAATCTGAGTTGGGTCCCGGATGGGTTCAGGGTATTATTAGGAGGTTACTGTACAGAGGGTGAAGGAAAGGGGCAGAGGCGGAGAGATGGAGCAAGAGAGAGAGAGAGAGAGACCGTGCGATCCTTTGTTTAAAAATGTCTTTTTTATTCCCACCCTTTACTTTGTGCTTGCTAAATGTATTCTGGGGTTGGCTATGTGGCAAATGCATCTCATTCTGTCTCATGGTACAGTTCCTGCCTTAAAATGATTCTCTGCTTAGTTCAATTTAAGTTGTGTGCAGAATAATCGATCCCTCCATTAATTCTACTTAGCCGAGCTTCACAGTACAAGCCTGGGCTTGACTGGTCCACCAAGGCCAGCGCTGCTGAATGGCTGACCTTTACACGGCTCGGACTGCCATTGATTTTCAGCAGGACTTATTTCATGAACTGGGGTTTGGGACAGGGCACCCAGATGAAGATGAACTATGAGGCAAAATCAGTTTCTTTAGGCCTTTTTATTTTCTCTGCACTCGTCTCTCTTATTTCTCTCTCTTTCTCTGTCCTCTTTACTTTGGAATCAGTACTGTACACCGTGTCGGCTGAGCTCCGTGGGTGGCATAGTCTGAGAGCAAATAAAGCATCCCCTGTGTGACCCCCACCCCCTCGAACTAAGAGCCCCCCCATGTCTTGTCAGTGAAGTGTTTGAGTGTGTGTGTGTGTTTGTGTGCTTTACGTTCATGCTTTAGTGTCTATGTACGCGTTTCTGTCCATGCGTGAGTGTATGTAGGTTACATTGTTAAGTGCTTTACGAGGGCTCTCTCTGTGACATGGCCCCTTGGTATTTGCAGTTAGAAAATAATGCAAAGCAGAGAGTGTGAACAAGCCATTAGAGCTCCTCAGAGGCAGAAGAATGGAGGAAAACAATCCTGACCTCATGAAACGACAGACACAACATCTACCTCACGCCTGCTGGGGTGAATAGGAGGGAAAAGAAAGAGAGAATATATCTCAAATCCCAAATGTAATTTCAGTAGGACTTAAGGTCCTATATTTCACAATGTTAAACCTTTAAGTCTTAATTGTAAGACAAATGTGCTCACTTGAACATCATTTAAATGAATACATTAATAAATAATAAAAGCTAAGACAAGGAAGGGAGGAAGTGTAGGAGGCTTCTGAGTGTGATTCAGCTGGAGTTCATACAGAGTGCAGAGTGTCTCCCTTTCTCCCTCCCTGTCTCTGACTCTCTCTTTTTGCCCTGCATTAGCTGTACATCAGTGATTGTTGACTATAAAAAAAAAAACATCTTTAAATTGAATACCCCGCTCATGAATACATGCATGCATACAAATGTCCCTGGATGGTGCGAGGCGTGAGGGGCAGGTGAGGTGAGGGCTGTCAAGGATGCTGCTGTAAAAATGGATGAGGATGGGGATGACGACAGTGGTGGGATGACGGGTGTGGGCAGGTGTGTAGCATTTTGATTGGGCCTCAAGTTAGGGCATCAAAATTTGATGATGTAGCCAATCTCTCACTAGAGGTCTTGACAGGTCCAAACAAGACCCAACTGGGGACCCTGAATATCTAAAATATATACATTATTTCTCCCAATAAGACACAAATCCTTCCCGTACTGTCTCAAACCATATATCACCCTGCAGTGTAAGTGCACGTTGGAGCACCCATGTATTTAAATAAGGTGGTAGCCCCTGGCTCTTTCTGAAAATCCCATACAGTGCATGACACTTTTCTTTTATTTCCACCGTGCTCAAATTTCGACCAGATTTCGACATGAACACACACACACACAACACATACAAAATGCTGCCCCAAACTACATCCACTCACCCACTCCAAACCCCACCAATGAAATAAGCCACCCAAGGCCACGGGAGGTAGTGGGGAGTGGGTGTTGGCAGAGACACTTCCAATGTGTTTTCCGCTCCAGTGCTTCTTGTTCTCACTTCGTCAGAGTGTGTTTGCTGCACATTGGGAGAAATGGCGAGAGGTCAGGCCGGTGTGCTGCTTGTCTGGCCCTCAGGTTCTGTGCAGTTCAAGGTTAAATGAAGAATCAGTGAGAAGGGTTTTTGTGTTTATTTAGGAAACAATTTTACTGTAATGCAGCGTCAGACTAGGAGGAGGAGGAGACAAGACACAGGGCTAGAAGACAGGCCTGTCCCTTTTGTTTGGTACTGAATGCGCTTATAGACAAGCAGGGATTTTCTAGAAGTGTCAGGAGGAAACATAAGCAGGCTTTACAGCCATGGGCTGGAGTGGTGGGAGAGTGATGGAACAGGCAGAAGTAGCAGGTGACAGAATGCTGTCTCTCTGTGTGTGTGTGTGTGTGTGTGTCTGTGTGTGCGTGCGTGTGCGTGTGTGAAACGTGGGGTATTGATATGCTGGGAATGAAGCTCGGAGCAGATGGACAGAGCAGGCTGGCCCTGTGTCAATCCTGTGAGCTCTGGCTTCTTCTTGCAATCCCCCCTTTGATGGACACACACACACACACACACACACACGCAAACATGTACCAGGCAACTGCGCTGAGTCCATATTTCACCAACTTGACAATGGGCCTATAGGATAACAAATAGTCAATAATCCTATCATTAATAACCAGTATGCCGTAATGATCTATAGCTATGGCAGATGTGGCTGCTTAATGGGACCGAATGGAGAAGTCCTCCAGTGGCTCATCAGAGTCGGTAGACAGCAGGATTTGGGGGAAAAGGGCGTGTAGACTGAAAGCATATGTACAGTGAAAGGGAAAGTTAAAGGATACAAACTATTATCATTTTTAAAATAAGGTTGAGGGAAGTATTGCTTTACGGTCTAAATTTCTGACATAGGTTTTTGTCTCGTCCTGTCTCTGTCTCTCTGGCACCCCTCAGACTTCTCTCCAATTCAAAGCCAACATGCTTGGCTGCATCGCTATCTCCCCCTCCTCCCATCTATCTCTATCCTCCTCTGGCTTCTTCTTCTCTTGGTCCTATCCCCTCCTCAGAGGGGTGGCATGGGCAGTAGAGGGCTAGAAAGTGCCACTGTTGGTGAATTGCTAATAGGCAATCATAGTGCTCAGGACAAGGATGCCTACTGGAGGTCTAGGGACCATTAAAGAAACGTCAACTCGGCATAGGTATGCCAAGAATTATGAGTCAGTGGGCAGGCAACACTTCTTGGCTCCTATTGGTCAGGGCAGCAGGCCGTAATCTGTCACAATCCTGGAGTTGCTGTGACAGCAGCAGGAGCATTCTGGGCTCAACACAGAGGGTAAAGGAAACATGCTGTGTGTGTGTGTGTGTGTGTGTGTGTGTGTGTGTGTGTGTGTGTGTGTGTGTGTGTGTGTGTGTGTGTGTGTGTGTGTGTGTGCGCGTGCGTAAGCTTGTATGAGTGTGGTTGAGTGCATGAAGGGCTGCACAATAAGCAGAAAATGTACAGAAACTGAAATTATAACTATCAACTTCTACTACAACTTAATTTAATCATGTTCAGTAAATTGATTCTGTAAGTCAATTGTAGCGTATCCCTTTAATGCACCTGAAAGTACAACAATAAATCACATCTAATCCTAACTACAAACAACTAATCACGGCGCTTGCTTCAAGTAAAATTGGTTCCACCAGTTTTAAGCATTTTTTTTCTTTTTTTACCATTTTGTATACATGCATGCACACTTGAACTCAGATGAGTCAAAGAAAGCAACTCCAATGTTGGACAAATTGTAGCCCCGGTGGTACAAAATAAGATGCCATGTAATTTGTGTGGGCACACTTTGGCTTTAGTAGACACGATGCAGAACCAAACAAAGCTAAATGTGAGCACTGTCGGAAAATAGTTATAAATAGTGGCTTTGAGAGGAAACATGAGCAATTTGTCTGCTCACCTGAAGCACAGCCAAGTCATAGAATATGACGTTGGCCATGGCCGAGAGTGAAGTTATGACAAAAAAAAAGAAATCGCACACATGTTTCGTCTAGTACACAAACATTTGATAATGTCACTCCATACCCTAAAATGTCCCACAGATAGAATGACATCCATAAGTATTTCATTTATATTTATTTACTGTATATATATACATACAATATTATGTCTTGTAGTGTGTGTATGTATGTGTTATATATATATATATATATATATATATATATATATATATATATATATATATATATATATATATATATATATATATATAAAACAAAGCTTGAACACGTTCTAAAACTACAGAATTGAACACTCACAATTCATGACTTTGTGTTTATTGTTCAATACACTGCGAGGATGCGCACATGCTGTACATGATGTTGTACTTCATTACCGTAGTTGTAACTCACTGACGATCTGGCAGGACATAATCTTCAAACAAGTAAGAAAGTCTGTGTCTGTCTTTTCTTTCTGTGTGTGTGTGTGTGTGTGTGTGTGTGTGTGTGTGTGTGTGTGTGTGTGTGTTGGTGGTGGGGGGGAGAGATGTGAGCCCACCAAAAGCTTAAGCCTCCAGTGTGCTGTGCAGATAAGATTCATTAGATAGGTCGGTAAATGCAAGTGAGAGCCAAAGCGAGGCAGACACACAGAGGGAGAGGGAGAGAGATTGAGCTTGCTGCTGCTCCAGCATTTGTTGACACAGATTTACAATGAGTCTCCCACTGCTTCACGCATTACAGTAACACGCCATGTCAATAGCTCTGTGGGCTTGAAAAGCAGCCGTGCCAAAGATGTCAGGGAGTGATGCCCTTCCCCTGATATCCAAAGTGTGGCTCATAAGTCAGGAAGTGGAGGAGAATGAGGGCCAAGAGAGGGAGAAAAAAAAAAAAACATTTTTTGTTGTTTTTCTTTTCTCTTATTAATAATTCCCCACCCACTCTTCTCTCTCAATATTTACATCTTCTCAAGCATCTTTTTTTTAATTAGTTTTCCCGTTTCTTTCACTTCTTTATGATCCTTTTCCTCCCCCTTTCTTCATCTCTCTTAGTGTCTTACCCCTCTCTCCCTCTGTTTCTCTTTATCTCTTGGACGCCCCGCTACAGGCTCAGTAGGACAGGATTTAGGCATTAGCTCAATCCCCCTATCTACTCCCCCCTCATGATTGCACACTGTTTCTGTCACCCACATACCCTAGTCCACTGCACAAGTCTTGTAGGACTCCGAGTAGTGGCGGAGAGCTTATACTCCACAAGACAGGAAGACATAATCAGTAGACGGACCAGCATGGCGTGAGAGCGAGTGACAGTGTGCGTGTGAAGGGTCGGGACAGTGATAAGCAAAGTCAGAGGTGGAGGGTGAGCTTTTTATACGGTGTTTTGAGTTAATCAGACTATACAGAAGTAATAAAGAGTTTGATGAGAACCAACATCAGCCCATGCCACGTCTGCTGAGTCATGGGGCGCCACAAATGAGGTGGTTTTGATGTGTGACTTTCACCTTCATGAAATCTTGATGTGAGCCGAGTTCTGCTGTCTGTGTAATGAGGGCTGTAGCAGTCAGACAGCTGGCCAACCACTTCGGCTAGTAAAGCAATGATAAAACAGGGGGGTTGGAAAGCCTTTTGGAAAGCATTCGCTAGATGAACTTCAGGCTGTTCCTGGGAGGCAGTTAGCGTTTTGGGGGAAGAGATAAACAGGAACTTGGATGGCATCAGACAACAGAAGGTCTAATAGTCCTAATCAGAGATGTAGTGGTGGTGCTAGTAGTAATGGTACTACAGATCGCACATGTTTGTGAGTTAGCAGTGGCCTCATTGCTAATTTGTGTATTACAAGAAGCATTCAGTGTAACAGATGGATATCAACAGTTTTGTTCCAAAAGGAGCCACTCGGCCTAAGTAACACTTATTTGTACAAAATAAGTGCAAAGCAACAACCAATTGCACTTTCTAAACAAGTGGCTTTTTTTTGTTGTCTTTGAATGACAAAACTCACCTTTTACAGAATGCATGTTTTTTTTTTTCTATTCAAAATGGATCTAGCATTATGGACTAGGACTAGAAATGTGATGATTACGACTAGCTGAGGTCTGCAGGTGTGTGTCCATGTCGGTGCCTCAAGCTGTAAATCCTGTTGGTTCTGATAGGAATCCCCAAGCTTATAGTAGCTGCCATCTCCCCAGCACTGACTGATGCTTCTTATCAGGACCACCACAGCGCTGCCGCCAGCACATTTTCACATATGGGTACATTATAACCTCCCTTGCACAAACATTTTCCCAACATGCATTTAACACCTACATGCTCACATAGATTCAGCATATTGAAACAGGGCAGGGCAGCTACAGCATGAGTCCATCAACGGTCATACTGCAGTCAGACATTCACACATAACCCACTCATGCACACACTTAAGTATATAAGCATGTCATGGGTATATCAGCATGTGTATATCAGCATGTGTATTCAAGCATATCTTGAATTTCAGAAAACCCACATGTGTAGGAGATGCTCATCTTTTATGTACAGAAACAACATACAGCTGATCCTTTTGTTTTGGATTTAATGTACTGTATGTTTTTGGATAATTGAGTCATTGATAAAAGGACAAACCTTTTGGTTCACGGTTTGGTTTTTCAGTTTCTCACATGTGAGGATTTGCTTCTTTTCTGAGTTTTAAATTATTGTTAAAATAAATCTCTTTGGGGTTTGGGCTATCAATTTAAAAACATCACCTGGGCCTCTGGCAATTTGTGATGTGCATTTTTACTATTTTCTTACAGTTTGTAGACCAGAATTAGGGATAAATCAATAAAAAAAACAAAAAAACAATACAGTGTGCAGAACTCCACCAAAACAATCTCTCTGCATATATAAATTAAACATATGTGTGAGGACGAGTGGGAGAACAGGCGTAGACAACAACATGGCCATTCTCCACCTTTGTCTGTCTTGAAAATCCCACAGATAAAATGCTATGTGAAGATTGGACTTTTCTACTACGCAGGGGAACTAGTGACATGTGAATTATGTCATGTGTAGTTTACTCTATAACATAGAAGAACCAGAAGTAAACCTAGAGTACCCGTTTATCACAAAAACCGTTAACATTGTCGCAGTGTTTTATTAGCCGAGTGAAAATGTGCATTGTTTTGTTGAAAGGAATGCATTATGAAATCGTTCACTGCAAAACTAAACTATAATGCCATCACATTTTCATGTAACAGGGCTCAGATGTCTTTTCATTTCCAGTTAATGTACAATATTAAGAAATAGTTCATTACCCAGCTCGACTAAGCCTATTACATTTGATCTTCATTTGTAATTTGCAATTTCTTTTTTTATTGTTAATGAACAATTATTGTGATTGCAGTGAAGCACTTCATAACTATAAATCATTACACCACAGCTCCTTCTCTACTCTATTTGTCTCTTTCCTGTACTGTATACAGTACAGATTTATTAGCTAGAGCTGGGGCCCCCGGACAGCCACCACTCAGCACTCCCTCAGATCAATAATTGGAAATATTAATTATATCAGCAGAGACGGCCCAGTCAGAAGGGGGCTGTTTATGCTCCTGTTACTGAGCAATGGAGCAACATGAGCTTTGAAGGCCCACTAATACGTATTAATGATCCCAGGACAAACATTACTCTATATTAAACGTGAGTGAAAGCCAGAAGACATTGCACATATTGCATTGCTACTAGAGTTATTTTGTAAGTAAGTGCTGTAGAAATACTTTTACTGCTGAGGAATGAGCTTCTGCAAAACCAGGACAAGATTTACTGCAATTTTATTTCTATTCACTGCATTCTCCTGGAAGTGAAAGTTAAAGACTAGCAAAGTTTTGGGGCTTGGGATTGCACCAGGTCTTTGAAGCCCTTTCCAAAGCAGTATTATTGTCTTGCTACTGGCCCTCTCTGGGGTTTCAGCAGCGTGGAGTCTGGGACTCTGTACTGCTCAATCCCGCTAACCTCTACTAGTCATGAACTCATTACTGTCGTAGATAGTGCCAACAGTAGACTCTAAATCCTCCACACTACTAACGGGCCAAGTCCAGACAGCAGTTCCTTTACTTGCTCTTTGTAATTTGAAATCAGACAGTGGAATGTCTTTTGTGGACGGAGCGCAGGACCTTTGGTCTTTTTTTTGTGGCTAATAATAGTTTCAGTAGAAAGACGTTTGCTCACCAGCCAGGCCAAACTGTACCAGGATACTGATAAAGTCAGAGAACGTGTAGATGTGTGCGTTGATCATATTTTAATCTATAACCGGTCACATGTAGGCATATTCATTTGTAACTAGTTTTAGTCAAAAAATAAAAATATCTAACAAAAAAAAAAACAGACAAACCAATCATGTGTGTATATTCCAGGCCCATTGCACACTGCATTATGTACTTAAGGCCTGGGGGTTTCTGCCTCACCCTCCACATAAAACAGCAGCATACTAGTGCTAAGAGCTTTAATTGAACTGACTCGAGGCTTAACTGGGCAAATGAGACGGCCTAATAAAAGCATATGGAACTATAGATTTGTCAAAGCCCTTAGAGCAGCACAGCTTGTCGAGTTAGAAAGCGAGAAAGACCAGGGCTCGTACAAGGAAAACTAAAACTGTGTTTTTTACTAGAAGAGGGAGAATAAGAATAGTACCTTATTTGAAGGTTGTGAAGCCACGTAGTTGTTGTGAGTCATTGGAGGAGTTTGTTTATTCAGATCAGTCAAAAACATTCACCTCACATTACCGTTAACCCGACCTTTGAGATACAAAAGAACCTAATGCAAATCACCGAATGTATTTCTTAAAAATGTCACTAAGGTCCTTTTTAGAAAGGTGTCCATGTTTGCTGTTTATTCACCATATTACATACATTATTACACAGCCTCTCACCATTACGTAAATACACCATGAGTAGGGGCCGGGTTTTGTTCAGAAATATTCGACTTCAATACCGGTTCCTAAACAATTTTATAAAACAAAAAGAAATTACAACATTACTCATTACTTTTTATTTATTTTGTCTTTGTGCGTAACGTAACAAACGAACAATATACGATCTTAGTAGAAGCATGCTGCATCCTTATTGGCTAACTGATGCTGATTGGATTTACTCTTTACATATTGAAATTGGGTAGTGAGTGACAAGGCGTTTCTTGATACCCAATACTTTAGAGGCAATTCGGTCGGTGCCTAAAAAGTATTGAATTCAGTACCCAGCCGTTACTGTGAGTCATCACAGAATTGTCAAATGAGTTTTTCCAAATGCATGACCACACATTGTTCACTGTACTTGACTTTTGAATGTCTTTTTTTTCTCTTTTTGTTTCCCTTTTTTTATTAGGCTTGCAGATCTTACTTGCCTGCAAGTTTGTTTTCATACATTGCTGACATGAATGTGAAATAATGGAAGACACATTTAACAACATACTAGGATTTGGAATTTTCTTGACAGTGCTGTATACAATATGTGGTATGTAGTGCCGAAACACGCAGTGCACTGCTTTCGAAGAAAGACCACAGCTATGTTTTGCTCACGGGTCATCAAATGCAAATAATACTGAACAAATTCAGGAAGAGCAAATATTGTGCTTCACTGAATATCCTCTCTGGACTGAGAACATCCCTAGCATTTATATTTTGAAACAATGCATGCCATTCCTGGTGTTAATATATTGCAAACATTATATTAACACCAGGAATCTCATTTCCTGGTTTGCTAAACCTTGTTGAATGAAGCTACTTGAGTCACATCAACATCCTCAGGTAGATAAGCACTGCAACAGAAGATCAGCCAAGTTAAAGTTTCTCTCTTATTTTCAGTTCAGGTTTAAAACACTTTTTTTATTGTTTGGCCATTTATAATTGAAACATTTTTTTGCAGGGGTGTCTGTAGCGAGGCAGGTGGTTGATTCAGAAGTATACAGTGTTCGTATAGTGCAGCTTTACTGCTCTTTTTCAGTGTTTTCAGGAGGGTGAAGTCAGAGCAGTAGAAACGCCACTCAACAGCAAAGCAATCTTATCAAAGAGTTGCAGGCAGCTTTCTTTCTCTCTCGGTGTCTTCTGTATCTCTCTTGCCCTTCTCTCCAATCTCTTGTTGTCGTTTTCCACAATCTATCTTCTTCTCCTCTTCTGGCTCTCTTTTGCTACACCTCCTTTCTCACCTAACCACTCCCTAACTCAATGATTGGAAGATTGAGAAGCATTACATTTAAATGTGTTGTTATTTGTACAGGGAGCAGCTGTGTTGATTGTGGGTGTGTCGCGAATCGTGAAAACATGGCCCACAGTATCTGGAGTTAATGAATGGTCTCCTTGACAACAGCAGCACTTAATACATTTGACTTAAAGTTGCCGTGTCTGTGCAGTGTGTGAGCATGCATATCGTACAAGTGTGCTTTGCGACGCGCACTTAATTTCCCCTGGAATTACATAGTTTTCTTCATATGTGTTCAAGGGGAATGGAACAAACTAAGGGTCATCAGCAGTGACTGTCCAGGACCATGATGCATTGCTCTCGGGCAAGTAAATAGACCATTAAGATGGCATGTTGGAGGCTGAACAGTAACTAGCTTTAGAGAGAGCTGCCTCCCACACACAGGCACCCTGTAGAGACGGCTGAGATCATATCATTGTAGAGGAGCCACAGCCGCCGATTCAGCCTACTCCTTCGCACGTTTGGACAAAAATCAACTGGCAGGATGGAACCACAGTTTGTCCGTTTGACATGTCAAAGACAAATTCAAACATTCCCTGTGTTGTAAAGTTATCTGTGAACTTGTCTTGAGGATGTTCTATCCCCCCTCCCCTCCCATTCGGAGCTGTTTGTCTCAGAGGTTGCTTTGAACACGTGTGCGATTGTGTCGCGGTTGATTCTGTAATCTATCCGTACATGCTGTGGAGCAGTGCGCCCTGTGGCTTGGCATTAGCATACTGTAGGGTTACTTTGCTAGTGTGTTGTACAAGGAAAAGAAAGCACTTGTAGATGGGTAGGGAGGAAGATGGGGGGTGGGGGGGATGAGCCAAGGAACAAGGAGCTAAAACCTTAACCTTCACAAGCACAGCATCCTCCCTGTTTTCCAACAAAGACTTAGCCAGTGCTAGTTATTATTTACGATGGGTAAATTTATGGAATAATTTCAGTGAGGGAAGGTTACTCAGTTCCTCAAGGTGAAAATGGATACGTTTAGCACTTAATGAATCGGCCTAGGCCTCTCCCCCATATATCAGCATGTTATTAAGACATTTTAAAATCCCATTATGGTGTTTCTCCTTGAACATGTCATGCTTTTATTAGACTGCCCTGTCTTTAAATCTGACCTTTTCAGCCCTGCTCTGGTATTGAACAGAAAAAAGATACATGACAGGGCGATGGAACGAAATATATACATATGTAGGTATAAAACTATCAATGCTGGATGGTTTTCAGTGATCTGACTGGAATGTCCGGTAACAGCAAATAGTTTCCAGCAATAAAAATATTCTTAAATAGCAGCTACAAATGGTTTACTGTAAATGGCTGAGTGTGTCAGGAGGTTGCTTTTATGTTCTAATAATCTTGTTATAAATTGGGGACACTTTTGGCCCTAATTTTATTTAAATTTGTGTTTTTTTTTAATTGTGAAATCTATTTGTTTTGGACTGAATCATAAAAGAAGGGGCCCTGGCATCAGATCAGTGCACATCAATTATATTTCAAGCTTTGTGCTCTGCTACAGTACAAATACAATATACATATTATATGTGTGTGTGTGTGTGTGTGTGGGTGGGTGGGTGAATGTATAAACAGTTTGTGTGCTAATGTGACTAGGAGACATGTTTAATTTAAAAGAAACGGTGCTGCGGCTGTAACAAACATATTGTAAATCACAACTAGATCTTTCAAACTTTTTCTGTCTGGTGAAATTGTTCATCTTGAACAACAATAATGAAAAAAAGAAGGAGGTAAAATTGGGGAAAGAGGAGAGCGTGACACAAAGACTGTGATGACAGAGGCATCTAATCCAGGCAATGCCATTCTTATCAGGGTCCAGTGGATTAGAGTGAGCCTCCAAATCAGAGAATCCTTCCCAGCCAGACACTCTCCACAGCCCAAGGGCCTGGATCAATAGGCCTGCATTGATCTCTCTCCTCCTCTGGCTGGATTCACGTTTAGTAGGACTGCCTCGGCCTCTATCACTTAGACACCTGCAGCCTTGCAACTTCTCCGTGCACCTGCCATGAAATACCACAAATACGAATGGACACAAAAACACACAGACACACACTTTTATTTTATGTGTGAAAGAGAGTTGTTTTGTTTACACTGAATAACAGGCAGCAAATACACCATAGTGTCAGGTCAACTTAGCTGCATGATGATGCATTGGTTTCTTCTCTAGCCCAGGCACTTTGATCAGTCTCGCAGAACATCTTTTAGTATGGGAGAAAGGGCCTTGACACCTCTGGTTTGTGGCCTCTTCTTATAGCAAAGGCAGCCCAAGTCACCAGCACTAACCTCTGTTGCTCTTTCTTCTCTCTCCTCCAGATGACTCGCCCCATCCAGGTGAAACCGGCTGACAGCGAGAGCCGTGGAGGTAGTTGTCTTCTTTTCTCCATCATTTATTCATGTCCCCTTTTCATCTGCCTTATCTAGGCTAATTCTTTTCATTCTTTCCCTCTGATCTCATCTGTTCCACTGCTCTCAATGCAATATTTCTTCAGCCAACACTCTTTTTTTTATTTTATTTTTTTTATTTTATCCTAATTCCTTTTATTCTCATGTTGCTGTGCTAACATACATAATTGTAGCAATTCTAGCAAAGAACCAAGTCTACGAAATAGTTTAAACCAAACTGTTTCTGAATGCTACATCAAACGTAGAGATTTGGTGTCATCTTGGTTTGACTGCCTGTCTCTCAGCTATCACAGCTGTAACAAATTTTAGTAGAAATTAGTCTCTAATCTCATCTCATACATATTCTAGCTTTTTTTTTTTATTTGTTTCTGGTTTAAATCCTCTGGGTTTGTGGATTAATCTCACATGTCATCCTGCTAGTGCCCTTGTACGGGATGTAATTAAATTAAGAGTCTGTGTTATTGAAAGTATGTAGGGCTGTGATGGGCTTCCCTGCTGTCCGTCTCTCTTTTCTTGTTCCCTATGCCAAGTACATTATCATAGCACTGTAAATTAGATAGTGATTAGACTCAATACTGGAACCACAGCCACACAAAGGCCTGTTAAAACCCACACTGCCTGGTCTGTGTGCATTTGAAACACGATAGTAAATGGTATAGAGGGAGGGTGAAATGGAGCAGGAGCACATACAGCTTGCCAAACAATCAATAGATTTGCAGGGTTCTTGCCAAGATCCTCATTACTTGGCCTTAATTCTGTCGTCTTTGATCTCTCCCGTTTTTGGAGGCTTTCATTTACTCACTGCCTATCTGCATATATGTTAATGGGATGAGGAGGCATCCTTTAAGTCAGTGTCAGGGACAATGAACCATGCTTCTATGTTTTTGGTGTGAATCTCATGTGTCATGTGTCACATAACGAAGCAAGTGCCTTTTTGTTGTTGAAAGGAGGAGCGCTGTTTTCAGTCTTTCTCAGAGAGAGAGAGAGAGAGAGAGAGAGAGAGAGATTTGGAAGTGGAGAGAAAATGCAAGCACGATGCCAACTGCATACAGCTGTCGTGCTGCACTTCTGAGGCTTTACCTAAAAACCTCTGCCTGTTTTGGGTGAATTAGGATGGCTGGCCACTTGGCTGCCTGTCAAACGCACACAATCTTCAAAGGACAGCATAACCCCTTGAGATGGATGGAGGAAAGGCCAATAAAGATCACTGTCAGTTCTCCATGTTTTCTTCTTTCTTTCTTTCTTTCTCTCTTTCTCTCCTTCGTCTCTCTCTCTCACTCTCTCTCTCTTTCTCTCTCTTTCTTTCCCACTCATCTTCACTCCTTTCTCCTAACCATTCATTCAGAGCTTTAGAGGAGTGGTGAGACAAGCAAAAGGGTCTTGTGCTGTTAAGATTGATGTCCCCTATAGCTCCATTGATTTTGCCATTGTGGTGCTGTGTGTCCACATTAACAATGACACTCAGCTGTCTCTTTACTTGGTTGTGAGTGGCTGGGTTTAAAGCTCCCAGGGCACTTTGGTCAGTATGGGGTCCTCTTACTGGCCAGCCGTGGGGACCCAACTAAGGAACAAATGAGTGCTGGAACAGACCTGAGAGTTGCACATCATATTAATTGAACAGGTCAGAGTGGCGCCACAGGGGCAATCAAACACTAGCATGACTTTAACGGGTTAGGAGGTGGAAGCGAAAAGGAGGAGACAGGGAATGTGAGAAAGGGGAATGAATCTGATTTTTATTTTTCAAATCTTTTATTCTCACCCTGCTTCTAATTTGCTGGCTTTATTTCTTTCTGTGATTATCCTTGTCAAAGATACTTTTGTTTTTCTCCATTATGTCTCTATAGTAGCTGTTCTAGCTTGCTACTGTAAGCTGATGGACTGTACTGCTGAGGCGCCTCCATGGCCTACTTTTACAAGGTTCTTATTTGCTGTAAAATCATTGCGCTGTCTGAACTGTCAGGGTCTTCTAATAATTGCTCGCCTTATTTCACATTGTCAAAATTGCCAAGATTAAATTTTTGTAATTTTGATCGTTATTTGCCTGCTGCTGCCAGAACCCAGATCAATAACGTCAGGACTATAACTCAGCGTGGTGTACAGGAGCTGGAAAAGCAGATGCAAAAAAATATTAATTAGCCTCTCATTCCAGTGGAGGGGAGGGACGCCAGGGACAGACCCAGTCTGGCCTGCTCTCTCAGGGGCCACACGGGTAGTCCGATAGGGGGCACATATTCCTCAGTGCACACAGTCACACTACAGCACACAGTCATACTAATTAGTCCCTTAATCTCATTATGAGGAGGACTGCTCAGATCACCTCACTAGGTTGGCTGTCCATCAGGGAAAGACCTGTTACTGTGGTTTTATGCCTGCTGGACCGGCACTCCTCCGGGAGCAACTCTCTGCTGGTATTAAGAGCAGACAGGCCTGGACCAGAACAGTGTACTTTCCCTGGTTACTGTCTCAGTACAAGTTTAAACTGTCAGCCTATAGTCATCAGACAGGAAGACAGTAGAACATGTTCTTCTAACTTATTCCACTAAATATTTGATGACTCTTGGACATTTTATCAAAACTGAGCAGTTTCGTGATGGACATGTTCATAGCTTTCACCTTATCGGATAGAACAAACCGGTAAAAATTACAGTACATCGGGCCACTAGGTAGCTTCACTAAGGCCATTTGGGTAAACCACCTTGCCTATAGAAATTGAAAGGAAATATACGGCAGAGTAAATCCATCCAAACACTCTGTTAGTCCCTGCTGCCGCCTAACAAAGACACACTGTGAAATGAATATTAATGGACAATCACCTACCTAATCTAGCAGAACAGCAGCTGTTACACATTGAGCCACAAGCACGGTGAATGTCTCCGTCACCGATGACGCAGACCATTCTGGGATGTTTCTGTTGGGGAGAGGTTTAAAGAGACGCAGCAGGGACCTGTCTCTCTCGGTTTCTACTCACAGGTCTCTGATATGAAATAGATTGATTTTCCATCACACATGGCACTGATGACTGGCACTGACTGCTGCTGATATTTCATTTTTGAAGGGCTGTTCAGTGCCTCCTTAGAGGGCTTGGTGTCCTTACACGGGATAAATCAGCTTTAACCACTTTGAATTAATCCTAAACCCTTTACTAAAAGCACCCCCTTGGCATTCCACCATTACTCTCTGTCCCTTCTTGTTTTCTTTTTGCCGGGCTATCATTTCACTTGATTTTTTTCTTTCTTTCTTTGTTTTAGACAATCCTAAAAGAGCCATCCCGCTCTCAGGCTAAATAGTGTTTCTGTCCTGCATGTGTTGTTCCTTCATGGCTCTTAACAGGAACATAACTCCCCAACTTAACCCATTGTTAAAGTTTTGAGCTAAAAGATTGTCCAGAAAAGCAGAGTGAGGAGCAGGCTAGCTGTCAGCTGGGGCTCTGTTGGTGTTGCAGCGGGCCTGCCTGGCACAGCTAGATCTACAGCCCACTGAGGAGGCCTGGATTAGAAACAGGCTCTGGCAATATCAAGGCAGGCCTGCCGCCCACGCACACACCCACACAGAGAGGACAAACAGGCAAACACATTCAAACCCATACTGCTCTGACACACAGTCACACATGCGCTCTCCCTGTCTCTCATGCAAACACATACATGCATGCAGCGGGAAGTTGGATGTACATGATAATAGGAACATGTGTGTGCACACACAGGGACATGTCCAGTATATGTTACATATTTACACACAGACACATACACAGTGTACACATATGCTGAATGGAATAGGTCAATTTTGTTTCATAAGCTGTGTTTCATGTTGCGGGCCAAGCAGCAGCGTTGCTTTGTGTTTGTGTGTTTACTCCAACTGAAGGACATTGAAAAGGTTTGCCCCAGTTCACTGAAATGTGACGGAATGAGAGAGAGAGAGAGAGAGAGAGAGAGAGAGAGAGAGAGAGAGAGAGAGAGAGAGAGAGAGAGAGAGAGAGAGGCAATAAGTTAAATGGAGAGTGAGGACAAAAAAAAAATAAAATAAAGAAAGATTGGGAATCTAGATTGAGAGAGCAGGTTTACATGCTCTGTTGCTGTTCTGCGCTCAGTTTTTGATGATGAATTTATCTTGCGTGAAAGACAACAGAGTGGTCCATGTATTAAACATCAGGGGTGTTCTCCTTTCCTTACTAGAGAGACGAGCTCCCCATGTCAGAGCAGCTCCGTAATGAACCAAGCAGGAAGGCCTCTAAGCTCCACTGATCCCCTTTAGAAAGGAGAGGAGGAATGAAGGAGAGCGGGGTAGTTAGAGGGGAGAGGAATGAGGGGTGAAGAGACAGATGGTGAGAGTAGAGGTGAAAGAAGGGAATTTGTACACTGAGAGACTGAAAGTGGTTGAAAGAGAGGGGGAACGAGTGCAAAATAAACAGAGGAAAGTGTGGATAAACCAGCGAGAGGGAGGGGCGGCAGGGGTAAAGCAAAAAGCTGAACAGTATATCTTCTCCCTTTGGAGAGAAGCAAACTAAAGATTACTGGTCACAATGTGCTTGGCTGGGCACAAATGGAGAGATCTTAGAAATAGTAGGGAGCATGTTCAGAGGTTGTGGGGATCAGGGTGAGCTAATCCAATGGTAAGGTCAGCTGTGGGTCACACATTCAGAGCTCACACTGCTTGTCCAAATCCCCTCTGGTGCTCTTACACAAACAATACTGATACACAGGCCTTGGCCAGCCCACAGTTCAGTCCGCCAACTCCACCGAGCTGGCCTGGGATGTTCAGGTCACTCTGCCTGTAAGCTCTTAAATTTACCCTCACATCAGCACAAACTGGCTCGTTTTGAAGGGGAGGGGGTGGTGCAATTTAGGTTTATGGAAGACAGACAAGGGGAGAGAAAAGCGGGGAGAACAACAGACAAACGGAGCGAGAGAAAGAGATGATGAAATCATTTCTACAGGGATGTGCTTTGCTCCGGAGGGTCAGATTGTGCTGAGGCTGTTGGAGTTATGCAGAGTCAGTGGAAGAAGTAGATCACAACAATTCGCTAATACACTGGGTAGGTGGAGATCAATTAGCCTTATCTTACAAACTACTAATGATAATGCCAATGGGGAAACTTGCTGACGCGGCAACGAACAACAAGAGGAGGCAGAGTGATGATGTCATGAATTTAGCAAGTTGAAAGATGCAGTATTTCTGCAAACACAGTGTCTCATAGAAAATACACTCTTACTGCAACTTCTGTGGTACACTCAGTCAGCACATACACAGATGGAAGCGGCAGCTACTTGCAGCGTGTAGACAAAATAACAGAAACACCTTATAATGTTGTACGTAGAGGAGCTGACACCAAAACTTGGACATTGTGAGCTTCACAGAGATAGCATTCATTGCAGGGCTGTTGTATTTGATTGCATGGTATTGTACAAGTGTTGCCGTTTATTACACTTACTCCCAGCACTCGCCTTCAAATATGCATACATACATAAATTCAGCTAAACACACATTGATCCTCACTCTTTTGTTAAAAAAAAAAAAAAAAAACACACACACATACCCTTCCACTCCATTCCTTGTTCGTTGCGATGGTCTCGTAGCGTAGGCGGATCAGCAAAGGTTACTGTTGAACACCGAAAGGAAAGGTCAGAAATCATGTTTAGTTTTCCTGGGGCCCGGGAGGTAATTCCAGTCAGCAGATTGTGTTCAGACGAGCAAGCAGGCAGGGCAGGCCAGTGGTGGAGATGCTCATGCAGAAGGAAGCGAGGTGGGGATGGGGACAAGGTTATCCAGTCAGCCACTGCCTCTCAGCCCCTCCGCTGTCACCCTTAATAACACCCTCTCCCTTATCACAGCAACAATCACCTTGAGAAACAAACTTGTCTTCTTTCAGAGAGGGATGGAGATGGGGAAGAGACGGCCCCCGTATGCATCTGGTCTTCTCATTACAGCATCTCAACGTCTTTGGGGACAGACAGACTGCAGATCAATTTAGTGCTCAATTCTCTACACTTTATAATTCATTCTCTGTCTCTTTCTTTCTTCGCCACCCCCCTCCCCCCCCGCCTTGTATTCCCTCTGTACCCTTTGAACACATCAAAACATGTAAATGACGTACAGTAGTCGTCCACATTGCTGTGACAATAAGGGATCTTCTGTTCTGCACCACGCACATGCCATGCTTTGATGTTTGAGTTGTCATTTGTTGAGCCGTAAAACATACATAAAAAGATACCTCAGTGTATTGATACAAGATACTGTGACACACGCTAAATGGTTGCCTCTCATCATTTGACCACCTTTAACTTAACTTCATAGAACCTTGTATTCACAGTGTATGCCAGATTAGCAAAGAGACTTTGCTATGCTAACCTACTTAAACGCATACAGTACCATGGCATGGAAATGAGTAAGAAAGCTGACCTTTTTAAGGCTTGCTTTATTTAGACTTTGTTTTGTGAACCTTTTCATTTTATTGGCCATTTCATTTCCATTCACTTAAAACAACTTGTGTGCAGTACATTAGGAAAAAAGCAGCTTTTGTAGCAGCCCATTTGGCAACAGCCATTTATTCTACTGTTAAGTGTCTTTTCTAAATCCTAAACCGTCTCAATTTACCTTGAATTTTTTTAATTCATAAAAAAACAAGTGTTGCTGCAGAAATTCAAGATCAATTATGCGCTCAATCCTAAAATGTGTGCAGTCCATTTTAATTGACAAGAATATTTACAACCCCATTAGAAGCTGACCGTGACATCCTAACGTAAAATCTTCTGGATACCTGAGGCTTGTGTGTGTGTGTGTGTGTGTGTGTGTGTGTGTGTGTGTGTGTGTGTGTGTGTGTGTGTCCTCTGTGGACATGGTGCTCTGTGATTGCAGTGGAGCTGGAGGAGGCCAAGCGAGGGCTCTGATTGGAGGACAGAGTCTGTTCAACCTCTGCCAAATTACTGCAATCACCCGTTTGCTCTTTCTCTCTGCTTTAATGACACCACTTCATAAGGAACCAGGCTCATCAAGCAGCCCACACACACACGCACACACACACACACAGTAAGGTCAGGCTTGGCAGATCGGGCGGGGCACGGCAGGCCTCAGAACAGGGAGAGGAGGTCCACCAGCAGATGGGAGGAGATTAAAGCAGACTGGAGACACATGCACACACACTCACGCACACATATAAATCTAACACTCATACATCAGAGATACAAGCTCCACTCTCCACTTCAGGTTGAGTTAGACTGAGTTAGACAAGTGTCATGATGTGCAGTATTGGGTTTTTGAAGTCTGCATTTACAGCATACAAGTTACGGTAGGCTAAGGATTAATTATTCATACAGATATAGAAGGTTATTGAGATTTTTTTTTCAGGCAGTTTGGTCATTTTCAGACCAACAATAGATTTTTTGATTTTGCTCTCCTCTATTCACTGCAGCATGGTGGCCCAACGGTTAGCACTGTGACCTCACAGCAAGAAGGTTCTGGGTTTGAATCCAGGTTGTTCTGGGCCTTTCTGTGTGGCGTTTGCATGTTCTTCCCATGTTTCTGGTTCCCCCCACCATTAACAAAAAAAATGTACTATGTTCTCCAGTCATTGCCCATGATCAAGGCACTGGAGGGATGGGTTAAATGCAGAGAATGAATTTTGCTACATGTATGTGTATATGACAATACAGTACCTTTACTGCCTGGCAGCTCAGCTCATTCTCTGCCCTAATTTTGTGAGACCTTTGCTCCCAACACTCCATGTGGAAACAAAATGTCCTGTTTGTTCAGAGAGACAGGCACAATACTATTTGGGGCTTTTGTGTATACAAAAACAGACGAGAGGGAGAGAGGGAGAGGGAGGGGGCATTTGTATACTCACACAGCACTAAGAAAAGCCACACTGCTGTTTCAGTTAAGAGTTAATAGAGGATTGTGACTCTAAATATAAGCTTTACTGTATTTAGGTGTGACAGCGTTATTATTCTGTAGACGTGTTTAATATGAAGAGAAATGTATTTTTTTTCAAGATTTTTGTCATTTCTTTTGCATTGACCATTATGTTAAAATGATCTTGCAACTTTTTCATGACTTGGCTACATTAAATGAACACAAGTGACAAAAAATAAAGAGACAGGAAGGAACAAAGCAAGAGCTTTTTTCCACCTCAGGATATGGACAGAAAGAAAATGCCTTTCCAATCAGTGCAAAAGAGAACTCAAAATATATATGCAATGCAGTCTTTAGTTTTGTCAACACCACACATTGTAATTTCACTCTCAAAAGGATTGTGGAGCCCTTTAGTGTGTGGAAATTGAATACAACAATATGTCACCTCCAGATAAAAGAAAATGCCATCTTATGTATTGGATTCTTTTTATATGAAATCAAAATGTTACACATTAGGTGCATGCATGAGGACAAAATATATATTTTTTAGTGCATTTAAGCTCTGCAGGTACAAACAGCAGAAAGTTAGAGAAACAAGAAACAAAGTTATGGAGAAAACAATCGGCTGTAAAATCAGATCTGTATTCAGATTCAGTTCCTGTAACTCAGCTAGCTCTTCACGTCTGTCCCTCCAATCTAACCTCCTCTTTCCTCTATCTCTCCATCCCAGTATATTAACTCCATTAGCCTCTCATATCACTCTCTGTCTCTCTCACTGTTAGTCCACTTAAATCACTGCATCATGCTACCATTGGACTGTAAAGGACACCTGCTTCAGCCAAATGATTCCATCGGAAATATAGAAACAGCGGATTAAACATATTAGTACTCCTACAGGCCACACAAATGCAGTATTTAGTGTAACATTTAAACTGCATGGAATTTGGCTATGTATTGTAATGCCTATATATTCTGTGACTTTGGCCGTGGCAGCTGTTAAAGCAATGACAACAGACGAGGACATGGGGATGGCGAGGGCTAGCATGGGATGACGTGCCTGTGATGCACCATTAGGGAACGTTGGTTCAGTGGGCACTGTAAAGAGGCTTTTAAATAAGGCCCAGCCACGTCTCACCTGCCTTTCCCATCTCATCTGCTGAGACGACAAGTAGTGCTGCGAGCACGCACGCACTGTGACACACAGTCCCATGATTGCCCACCCGCCCACTCGCCATCCACCATCTTTCCACCCATCTGCCAGTCAAACAAGTGCAGAGGTAATGGAGAGAGAAGCAGTCATTCTGGGGCTGTAAAACTGCGGCAGCCGAAAAGATGATTGGAGCACCTTTGCTTTGGTGCATGAAGGAATAAGTATTTTAACATTATTCATAGGTATTCGTGTGTATTGCTGAGTCATTTCAGCACTACCTGCCTGTAGTACGAGTGTTGATGTGGTCATGCTCTGACTGCCATGGCCTTGCCATGGTTCATGGTATTGCCTAATGTGAGTTTGTATTTTCTCCTTTTTTTAAAACTTACCGGGTATTTCTCTCCTCTCACTAGACCCCTTAGATCGTACATTGATATTTGTACCAGGATTATCCTATCCCCTGATGTGTGCTTTGTTTTCCTTTTCTTTTCTTTATTCTTTCTTCCTGTTGACTTTTCCCCTGGCCCCCTCTCGTCGATGAGTCTATCAGGCGAACTGGCATTGTCAAGGATGATTGGCGACTGGGTCTCTGTGCAAAGAAGTCAATAAGTATATCCCCAGACACTTTAGTTCTTAGGAGCCAGGTCCAAACGCAGGCCATCTTGATTGCCTCTCTGCAATAAACATGAAGAGGACTTCTGCTAAAGAATACAAAGACAGCCGAGGTTTCATTGGGGAATAACTAGAAAGAAGAATGAGGCTTCAAATAACTGCTGTACCTTTGGCTGCAACAACTCTGACCTGACACTTGAACCAATTTTATAGAACGTGAACTTCAAAGAGCACTTTGATAGGGGAGGAAGTCATTGGGTGAGATCTGAGGGGGGGGGACTGTCTTTTCATTGTAGATTAGCTACTGAGTTGGACTTAGACTAATGACAGCGGTGGAGCAGTGCCTCGATAAGGAAGAGATCTCCATCTGGAACAGATGTTATTTGCTGTAGAACGACAGCAGCTGATAGAGATCCACAGACATGTTTTTTTTTTTTTTTTTTTTTTCATTATTGTATTGCAAATCTTCCTCCTCAGTATCCCCCTACAGCAATAAACTTGTCACGAAACCCAAAACACGACACATCATCGCTTGAAATATAAATAAGACCATTCGTTACCTATTGATTTTCCTACCATTAGGGGAGCGAAATGGCTCGGTTGTTGTTGATGTGGAAGATATTGTGGGTCAATATTGTGTTGCTCTTAAAAGCCACGGGAGTTTTTTAAGAAATTCGGTAAAGAAAAGAGGCCAGTCTACAACTCTAATATTAAGAAAATGACTGGACTAGTTCAGGGACATCTGCCTGGCATTAATGTTATTATCAAGGAATTGGGGAGCAGTGCAAGCACAATGTGCTTTAGGGAATGGTTGCAGCCCTCAACAGCTGCCTGCCTGGACTGCTGGCACACATCAACCTAATACGCTGGATCGGAGGCAGGGATTGATTCCTGAATGTTAAAGTGAAACCTTGAAGCAGTGCTGAGACCATTTTGCAGGGAGTGGTGCTTTTTGCGAGGGGATTTGGCATCCTAATCTGATCGGGCCTCTTAATCTATGGCAGCTCAGTTTAACAAAACCAATCTGACAGCAGGGGCAGCAGCCAGTGACAGGACGACCATGTTAAACCTGGGCCTATCAGGTGTACGACAGGAGGACGCCGTCTTTTGGCTGCATTGTGGGTCTAATGATAGCTGGTAGAGCTATGGTTTCAGGAGATACTACCTATCACAGGTCAAGGAGGGACTGGAGCTTGAGATGCTGAGGGATTACGAAGTCCCCGGCTCGCTGGCTGTCAGCCCCCTTCCGAAAGTTGTCGTCCTGTTCCCCCACCTTTCCTGTATTCCTCCATCCTCCTGTTATTTTAGGAATCTGTTTAGGCCTCCCAGCATGTACAGTCTGAATTATTCATCTGGAGAAATGGGATCCCTGCACGACACTGGAACAGGATTTTATTTGTATCCACTTGATTCCATTAAAATAAACAAAGTGCAGACTCTGCCATGATAATTTCCCCCCCACCCCCACCTCGGGCTGGGCAATAATGCAATATTATCATTTATTTAGGTTCATCTGAATCATATCTTGATTATTATCGTTATTATTATAGCTCTACAATATATTTTGTTTATTCAAAGCAAGCTGTAATTAAAACAAACAAAATAGTTGAACACATTTTATATTTTATTTGAAATTTTGCGTACATGTGACATTAATATATATATCAATATCAGAAATTATCCTAATTACTATTGCGATGATTACGTCCACCATATGGCCCAGCCCTACCCTCACCCTCCTCTTTTCCATTCCTCCTTGTAGTCACCTCATATTACTGTGTGTGTGTGTGTGTGTGTGTGTGTGTGTGTGTGTGTGTGTGTGTGTGTGTGTGTGTGTGTGTGTGTGTGTGTGTGAGAGAGAAGATATTATCCTCCTTATGTGTGATTACACTAGTAGTAACCCACTTATTAATGCCCTTTCTGTCTTCACTGCACATGGGAAAATTGCCTTTTTCCTTTCTTATCACATGAGCCCAAAAACGGAACATAAAAAGTAGAAGTTGGATGGAACACTATGAAATGGCTGTGACCTACAACTGCTGAGAAGTAATGTACAGCAACAGCACAGAGGAAACAAAGGGTTCTGTCAAAACCCTGTGCTATCTCACCAGTGTGTCTGTGAAATCCTTTCTGCTCTCATGTGTGCATGTCAAGCTGCCTCGCCCTCTATGTGGATAACATTAAAGGAACATGTCGACTTATTGGGAATTTAGCTTATTCACCATAACCTTCAGAGTTAGACAAGGCCATACATACCCTTCTCATCTCTGTGTGTGCTGTAACGCTGTCTGACTGCTCCAGCGGCATCAGGCCAGCACAGAACATGCAGGTGAATGGTTCCAGTAATCCTACTGCTCCGAATAAGTGACAAAATAACTCCAACATGTTCCTATTTACATGTTGTGATTTGTAGAGTCACAGCGTACAAAAACAACGTAACATGAGACACAGCCGCCTTTCTAACTGTAAACAAACCGGGAACTATATTCTCAGGCGGAATAATATAGTACTTGGGCGGAGTGATATGCTCGCAGCAAGCCTGTCTGAGAATATAGTTCCCGGTTTGTTTGCTGTTAGAAGATGGCTGTGTCTCATGTTAGGCTGTTTTTTGTACACGCTGTGACTCTACAAATCACAACATGTAAATAGGAACATGTTGGCGTTATTTTGTCACTTTTGTTACAATTTGGAGCAGTAGGCTAGTTGGAACCAGTTACCTGCAGGATCTGTGCTAGGCTAGGCTAATGCTGGAGCCGTCAGACAGCGTTACAGCACACACGGAGATGAGAAGGGTATGTATCGACTTGTCTTACTCTGGGGGTTACGGTGAATAAGATAAATTCCCAATAAGTCGGCGTGTTCCTTTAATGAAAGGTGAAAGAGGGAATAATCAAAGATCACAATATTTTACCCTTGATACAGATGCATGTTCGTACGCTGCTGGCAGGAGAGATCTCCTCGCCGCTCAGCTCAGCTCTGATCTGACATTAGGATTCAATGCTACATTTCTCTCTCCAGCTCAGTCGTCTCGCTTTCTCTCTCATTCCCTCGGTCCCCCCCAACCCCGGCTACCTCTGTCCACTCAGCCTGCTTGCCTGACTGCAGCTAAAGAGTAAATGTAGCTCAGGGGAAATGAGCTACCTTCACCACGAGGTCCTGGGGCCCACCATGTGAACTGGACCTCCCATCATCTTGCTCTCCTCCTCCTCCCCCCCCTCCTCTTTTCCTTTTCTCCACAACACATCTCTTTATCTCCACCCACCTCAGTGACCTCATCCAAAGAGACTGCAAGAGCGAACCTCTGAGAGCGAACGGCTTCTCCGTCAAACATGGCACAGTTCAAAAGTTCACCCGTTATGCAGAAAAATACTGTTGACAATGCAAAGTACCAATATGGCTCTCTTCCATACACAAAAACAGAACTGATTTGAGATGAATGTTTGAATTATGCACTTGAAGGCCGGAATATATACCACCAAAATACCACAGTAGAGATTTACTTCGGGACATTTAAAGTTAGCATTCTAAAAGGATCATGGTCCGTTACATATAAAATCATCTTTAAATATCGTAGAATGCCTTGACATTTTATTTTGTCATTATTTGGTTCTTGTAAAATATTTTGAGACTGTAAAACAATAGATTTTCTTCCCTTGGTTGAAGGAAAATCTCCTTTAACAGGACAAAAAGTTAGAAACCACAATGCACGGTCAAATCGAATTGTCGTACGTGCAGAGTAGCAGTGGTAAAATAACAATATGAAGACACAGAATTACAATATTCAGTAGATAAAGTACATAAAGTATAATGTTAGGTAAATATTGAGACAAAGAGTGTAATTCAAAGTGTATTATTGTATTAAATATTTACAAGGTAAATTGTGGAATGTTACTTGCAACTCACACATTATAACTAATACTGCATTGGTATTGCTGTAGTTCCTCGCTGTGGATGAGCTACATGTTTTGATATACATTGTCTGGCGTGAGAAATTATAAATAGTGTTAATAGTTGGCACGGCTGAACAGATTAGTTTGCTGTGAATATATATGTGTGTGTGTGTGTGTGCACACGTGTGCGTGCGTGTGTGTGTGTGTGTCTAGCTGTGTGAGGCTGAATGGCACCTTTCAGAGTGGGGGTGAGACCATGTGGTCTGCACTGACTGCTTTGGAGGGAGGCAGGAGGGCCCAGCTGGTTCAGGGAGAAGAGCTCTCTGACTAGCCAAGGCAGCCTCACAGCCTGCCAACCAACCTGACACGCGCACACGCACAAACACGATCACATAGTGCATGGTTATAGAGGAAGATAGTACACAGAGAAAATGCTGAGAATCGCACACTTCTCTCCATGCAATTAAAAAGATTTATTTTACCGCCAAATATGGTTTGGGAATGACTTCTGCAAGGTGCAGTTTGTCAGTGTGTCTCAGCTGAGCATGTGCATTGGTATAAAGCATAACACGCAAAGAAGTGTGAAGAACACATCCAGGCCTCCTGTTTACATGGGGACAGTGCTGTGTGCACCCACAGGGCTTACAGAGATCCAATCATTTCGGCTGACCTGCAGCCAGGATTTGGTGAAAATAGCCGCCTACCTCCAACAAAATTGTCCAATATCCTTGAATGCAACGTGCAAGAAAAAAAAAAAATCTTTATTTGTTGGCAGCCAGGTGCTGGCCCTGCGAATTATACATGACCACAGGTCCTATTGATTCTCTCTTGTTTTTCTCTGTCTCATAACACATTGTTAGACGAAAGTTGGTTCAGCGGACTCTCACAAATTGTTTTGTAAACACAGGAGGAGGAAAAAGTACAGTCCAGAAACTGTCACATGTAGCAAAATAAATTTCTCAGCCTGTAATTCAATATTTCTCTTTGATTCAATATGTTGGGTTCCTGTTGTTTAAAAATGCCATAGAAAATGTGAGTTATTTCTTTAATATTAAATGAAAGGACTTAATTAGATGGATTTTTTTTGTTGATTTTGTGACACAGCTAATCTATTCCCATTTTACTTTATTTACCCACAGCTGCTACAATATATTTGCAAAAACAGTAATGCTGATTGCTCCTCCAACAGCTTTGACAGAGAACAATGGTTGTTGAAACAGTACATATTTTGAATGTATTTCTCTTGGGTTCTAGCAGCTTTATTTATTCTGACCTCTATCCCGCTATACGGTCCACTGATTCTTTAGCAAAATCTGAAGTGTATCTCTAAATGGTGTGCAAGTGCTGCTAGACTTGCACAAATTAGCTGCATTAAAGTATACAGTACAGGCCAAAAGTTTGGACACACCTTCTCATTCAATGCGTTTTTTAATTTATTTTCATGACTATTTACATTGTAGATTCTCACTGAAGGCATCACAACTATGAATAAACACATATGGAATGATGTACTTAACAAAAAGTGTGAAATAACTGAAAACATGTCTTATATTTTAGATTCTTTAAAGTAGCCACCCTTTGCTTTTTTTATTAATAAGGGAACAAATTCCACTAATTAACCCTGACAAAGCACACCTGTGAAGTGAAAACCATTTCAGGTGACTACCTCATGAAGCTCATTGAGAGAACACCAAGGGTTTACAGAGTTAGCAAAAAAAGCAAAGGGTGGCTACTTTGAAGAATCTAAAATAAGACATGTTTTCAGTTATTTCACACTTTTTTGTTAAGTACATAATTTCATATGTGCTCATTCATAGTTTTGATGCCTTCAGTGATAATCTACAATGTAAATAGTCATGAAAATAAAGGAAATACATTGAATGAGAAGGTGTGTCCAAACTTTTGGCCTGTACTGTATGTATGCCGTCGATGGAGGGAAGGCTCATTGGTTGCACTGCTGCTAATCTGAACAGTAGGAACGTGGACGGAATTATTTGGTAGTCTAACCATAGGCGCCTAAACCCGTATAGCCGGGCCATTTTCACTACTTTTCCATTTAGCAGTTTCTCTCTCTCTGCAAATAGTCTAAAGGGTAAGCCTAACCAGGGGCTATGTGTGAGTGGATGGAAGACAGAGAGAATTTTTTATTTTAAACAAATCGGTTTAGACAAAATCAAACTGAGTTTTTCCTCCCCATTTAGTCCAAACTGTCAGTATGGACAGAAAAAATGCCTGACCTGAAGTGGGAGTGTTACTGCTTACCTGTATAACCTGTAAACCCGTGAGAGGACCTAACTGCGTGTGGTCCCCAGTTTCTCCATTAGAGAGCCAGCTTGGCATTCGGAGGGAGTAATTGGCTGGATAGGGTTTCGGCAGGCTTAGCCACCCTGCTGGCACAACCAGCCTGTCTGTCCCCATCCCTGAGTTGCTGCTCTGCTAGGCAGGATCGTAGCCAGCTCAACTGCTGCCACGTCCCCTTCAAAGCCTGCGAAGACGCTGGGGATGGCAGCAGCTGTTGTCCCAGGGGAGTCGGAGGAATTCAGGGCCTCTGGTCATTAGTGGGAACCAGTGTGCTGGGACGAGTCTGGGTCTTAGACAGCTGGGAGACCTCTATCACCCCTCATCCCTTCATTCCTCCGTCCATCCATTCCCCCATCCCTGCCAAGGAGGATTCTGTATTCTCAGCCTCCTTGCCTCTCACGCAAGACTAAGAAAGACTCATCCCCATGAGGCAAGTGTGGAGGGACTGAGAAAAGGTGAAATATGCAGTTTTCTTGTAGTTGTGTTGGGGGTATGTTTGTAGGACACTGTGAACAAGAGCATATTTTTCAAATTCCAAAAATATGTTGTTTCAAAGGCACATTGTAGCTTATTTGCCTAGTCAACTACAAAGTTTTGATATTACAAACATGGCCCATTGTCTGTACTAGTGACTAAGTCAAGTGCAATTGTTTAATATGGCAATGAAGTGGAAAAGGAAATGGTGGCATTTTCCCACATAACAGTGCCACAACCACGAGTGTTTACATTGTTTTCTAGTTTCAGAAGGTTGCCCTTGGGAAAGCTGGTTTATAAAGACTTTGTCAAGTTCCACGAGCAAACCCTCCCCCTGTGGATTACGATGTGGCACTCCATTTTTCTTTCATTTGTACATATGAATCTGATACAATTTGTTTTCACAAGTATCGAGTATGACCTTGGTGCAGCCAAAGTCAACATCATACAAATGTTTCATATGCAGCATATTTGTTGTGTATTTTCACATAGAATATTTGGCTGAATGGATTATTTGTAAGAGAACAAAAGTTGTTAGAAATATGGAGTCATTCTTGGTGCAACAAAAAAATGAGAGAGGCTTGTTAAAATTGTGTATGTCTTATTCTAAAAGGACAGAAATTCTACAGTATGCATATGTGAACATAGACCCTGGCATTTGCTTTATTCTTACAGTTACTCTGGGGATACTGTTTAGGGGTACATACTGTCATTGTGTGTGTGTGTGTGTGTGTGCGCTCAAACGCACAATTCTGAGCATGTTGTTATACCATCTGACCTAACAGTCACTGACATTTGGTGTGTGCTGAGACATAAGTCTCTGCTGAGTGGAGTGGAGAGACCATGCCTGTGTCTGTACTCTGTATGATACAGTATGTGAACATCTGAAGGGGCCCAGGTACCATGTAGGTCTGTTTTATATGTTGTCCCTGTTTTTTTTTATTATATCTGTATGTCTATCTGGGAAATACGTACATAATAGATATTCCTCCATCATTGTTTATCGATTATGTGGAGGCTGGATGAATTCTCAGGCATTGAACTTAACTCAAGACAGCTACATGCCAATGAGCAGTGTCTTAGCTTCAATTCAGCATTTCTACAGTACATAAGATAAGTGATAAGCAAATAAGATGCAAATTCTAAGAAAGGTTTAAAAATAAAAGTGACGTAGGGAATAATGATTAATTTGGAATAGGGATGTAAACAGTTAATCGACTATCGATTAATTGTTGTTAAGAATTTACTCGATTAAATTAAATTAATTGTCGGCTAACTGAACATTGCAATCTAAGTTTTCCAAAGGACGTAGGCCTAATTGAACGTAACACGAGATTCTCGCGGGCGGCGAGAGACCCGACACAAACTTGAGGCGGTCAAAACGGAGCGGAGTGTGGGAGCTTTTCAAATTAATTAATGATGACAAAGACGCCCAATGTAAACTCTGCGGTACTACGTTTAAGTTCAGCAGCTCTACGAGTTCGCTAAGATACCACCTTCATAACTTGCATGCAGCCATGTTGCAGGGAGGAAGTCTGTCGCCTTCACAACCTACAATCAGTGGTGGGAAGGAGAGTATGTGACCACAGGAAAGCGGAGGGCAGTACTCAGAGGATTTGCGACATGATCGAAAAAGATATGATGCCAATTAGCACCACTGACGGTGAGGGATTTTGGGAGTTATTACACTACATGGAGCCAGGATATAATATCCATTCTCGAGCGACCATTACTACCCACTTGGAAGCACGCTACAAAAACAAGAAGTTAGCTAAAAACACAGTTAGCCGCGGCTAATGTGGCTCGGACGACGGATTGTTGGACGGCACTGACTACAGAGAGCTTCATAACAATCACTTGCCACTACATTGGAAACGACTGGCAGGTAAAGTCAGCAGTGCTTCTCACGTTAGAGAGACATACAGCTGATAATTTAGCTGACAAACTCAACCAGGCTGTGCATAATTTATTTTGTTAAACTACATAAATGCCATTATCTGTACCGTATCCCAACTGGTACAATAAAACATCAACTGAGCAATATAACATGCATTTTTATTCAGTATATAAGCAATATTTTTCTTTTTATGTTAAAGACACTATTGATACCGTGAGAAATTTACATTCTCAGGAAAAAGCTGCTTATCAGTTAATCGTTAATCGATCGATAAAGTCAGTCAACTAATGATTAATGAATTAATCGATAATTTGCATCCCTAATTTGGAATATGTATCGTAGGCCCCAAGAAAACTTTTTGCTCCTCTACAAACAACAGTGGCCGATGTCAGCTTGGCTTCATGCCAGACACAGTCATTATGGCCCATTTTACTTTCACCTTTGCACAGGCCCAGAAGAACCCATTGTTCCATTTTGTTGTTCCTAAGATGATAATGTTTCTATATTGTCTCCTTTTGTCAACAAATGCTGCCAGAAAATAGGGTTGATACTGTCGAAAGAAACAAAAGGAACAGCACTGATGTATATGACTGATGTAATTTAACAGACAGGACATAAGTGTTATGTTTCTGTTGCATTCACAGCACTAGGCCTTATGTGATAAACTGCTCCAGGCAACTCTTCTCACATGCCCAGGAGAGAACATTTACTTTTTTCTCTCCCTGCATTTTCCTCTGTTGGCTTTGCATGCATTGTTAAATGGGACTGATGGATGCACCCTGGCCATTACTCACTGCATTGCTTGGCTAATTTCTGTGCTCTTACAAGTACAAAGATGTCAAGCAGGAGCAGCAGGCTTACCTTGGCTTCCCTTGAGACCATTAATCCTTTGGCTGGTGTCGTCCCTGCCTGCACTGGCTCACCTGGTTCACAGCGCTGCCAGCAAACTGCTGTTCCCAGCCCTTTTACCATTCTATCTATTTATATTGGTTCCGAGTCAGCTCCTATCACCAACAAAATCTGATTGCACTGGAAGAGCTGAATATCTGTTTGGGCATATAGACTCCCTTCTTAGGGTGACAATTGCAGAATTTGTGGAAATATTTTGTTGTGTATATATATATATATATATATATATATATATATATATATATGTGTGTGTGTTAGGGCTGTCAAAATTGCTTAAAAATTACGTTCGAATATTCCCTCTAAAATAACAACGAATATTCGAACTATTCGAACATCTGGTTGCGCATGCATCCAAGGTGGCGCGCAGGGCTGGACTGGCCATCTGGCATACCGGGCATTTTCCCAGTGGGCCGACGCACTTTTCTTTATTGGCACTGGCCTGAACCAATCAAATCCAGGGACCCCCCTTCCGCACTCCGGGCCGCAAATTTACAAATCCCACTATGGCCACGCCTCCCGGCCCTGAGACACAAGCTGTAATAGTTATGCTGGAAGTTTAGCATCCACGTTAAAATGGACAAACGACCACTAAAGTGCAAGGGAGGTGCAGAGAAATTACAGGAGAAAAAGATCAAGAATCTACAGGCGGATTCCTCAAAGATTTCGGACATTTTTGGGGCTGTAGTAGCTGCTTCAACATCAGCATTACCTGAAGCCGAGGAGGAGGAGAGGTGGCTATACAGAGAAGCAGAAACAGCTTCATGACAGGGAAGAAGCCGCGAGGAGGCGGCGACAGGGCCACGGGAGCGAGTGAGGGAAATATGAAATATAAGAGTAGAGGACTATGTGGTAAGGAGTAGGCAAATTAACAGGGACTCGCAGGAAGGGAGGTGTGTGTGTGTGTGTGTGTGTGGTGTGAGTGTGTGTGTGTGTGTGTGTGTGTGTGTGTGTGTGTGTGTGTGTGTGTGTGTGTGTGTGTGTGTGTGTGTGTGTGTGTGTGTGTGTGTGTGTGTGTGTGTGTGTGTGTGTGCGTGCGCGTTTGTCACGTCATAACGACAACAAGCAGTTTGTCTGTAACATTAAAGTTAGTGGCTGTCAAGTAACCTATCTGTTTAAGCTTACATTGTAAATGCTAGCGGTTAGCCTGTTGCGTAGCTGAAAAGTCTGTGATCAGTGTTGATACAAGCATCAGTGTTCCTTGAATGGCTTAATTAGCTTCTCTTGTATTGGTGCTCTTTTCCAGGGCATATACTACTCTCAGCTTTAGTGTAGCTTTTGGGAAGGGTTATGGTTATGGTTATTGTATTTAGCTGACACAAAGCGACAAAATATGAATCTTACAATAGTTCAAATTAAATTTAAAGTTGCTAAGCCAATATTAAGCAAAATAGTAATAATAACAATAATGACAATACAATATCAAATATCAATAATAAAAATATATATAAAAATACCATAAATATACAAATCATAATTCCAAGAATGAATTAATTATTTAACTGTAAGATCAACAGATACATCTTGACACCCCTCTTGAAGGATCCAAAACGATCACATGAACGCTGAACACTAGGCAACTCATATCATAGAATGCACGCATACTTTAAGAGGACTGTCTGCAGGGAATGTGTCTGACCAATCACAGCGGGTGTGGGCCGCCTGAGCCAAAAATGCCAGGGCCGATTTTTTGTCCCAGTCAAAGAATTTGGCGCGCGACATCGTGACGTCAAAATTATGCAATATCCGGCCGAGCCGACGTTGCGCACGTCTCTTTTTTTGAGTTCGCCGACAACAGGACTCTCAGGGTGACTGCAGGTCTAGTTCTTTCATGGTGAATGAAAGGCTTGATCCGACGAAGTAGGTCATTGAATCAAATCGAACCATTGACGGCAATGCTGCTGCCAGTTCTGCCGTTGTTTACCTTTTTCTTCTTCTTCTAGTCCGTAGAAAGGGCAAAGTCGGTAGCCTTTGCTCCCTAGCGCCACCGCTGTTCAGGAGAAGACTGCAGTTGTGTCGCGACCACCAGCGCAGCTATAAATAGTCACGGCGATCTCATGATGTCACCTTTGTATGCGCCAGCTGGGCTGCATCCAGTATGTAACGGCTTTCAGGCGCGCTAGCAAAGCAGACAGCCAGACAGCCTCTGCTACCGCGAGCATTTTTTTTCCACTGTTTTTTTTAAATTCAAATATTAATTTTCACCTTCGAAATTTGTTTTTTTAAAACTATTCGAATATATATTCGAATTTAGAATATTCGTTGACAGCCCTTGTGTGTGTGTGTGTGTGTGTGTTTCAGAAAGAGGACATTTTTTTGAGGTGGAGGGATAAAAGCTGGTAAAGGTAGTAAGGCAAAAGAGAATCAATTAGTCACCATGACAGCAGTTTTTTTTTAATGACATGCAAATTTAAAAAAAACACCTTCCACTGGTGCTCTTGGCCCTATCTTCATTACCACATACTGGTTTAAGAAAATACATGTTTTTTCCCTCATTTGTTTTTCCCTCCACCTTGTAACCGATTCCAATGTATGCGTGCAATCTTGGACAGATAACTCAAGATAACTGTGGTAAGAGCAAAATTCCTCCCACAGCCAGATTTCAAAGAATTAAGTCTTTGGTCAAGGATCAGGCATGGCTCACTCACTGGATATGGAGTTTTAAGTTTACTACTTCATATTATTAATACATACATTGGGAGGCAATTCGGTAGGTTAGCGACCAAAGTAATGCCCCTCATAGGTCTTCGAAGTACCACAGTGTGTAAGGCAAGGCAAGGCAACTTTATTTGTATAGCACATTTCAGCAACAGGGCAATTCAAAGTGCTTTACATAAAACATTAAAGAGCAGTTAGGAGACAATTAAAAACTATTTGAAAACATTAATAAACAAATTAAAAACATTAAAAGACAAGAATAAAATTGATAGTGCCATATAAGAATAAAAGTTACAGTGCAGTATAAGAAATTAAAGTTAATAAAATAGATTATTTAAAGAAAAGCAACATCAAAAAGATAGGTCTTTTGCTTAGATTTAAAAGAACTGAGAGTTGCAGCGGACCTACAGTTTTCTGGGAGTTTGTTCCAGATATGTGGAGCATAAAAACTGAACGCTGCTTCCCCCTGTTTAGTTCTGACTCTGGGGACAACAAGTAGACCTGTCCCAGACGACTTGAGAGGTCTGGTTGGGTCATAATGTAGTAGCAGATCAGTAGTGTATGTTGGCCCTAAACCGTTTAGTGATTTATAAACCAGTAAAAGTATTTTGAAATCAATTCTTTGAGGCACTGGAAGCCAGTGTAGAGACTTCAGTACAGGAGTGATGTGATCCACTTTCTTGGTTTTAGTGAGGACTCGAGCAGCAGCGTTTTGAATCAGCTGCAGCTGTCTGATTGATTTTTTAGGGAGACCTGTAAAGACACCGTTGCAGTAGTCAAGTCTACTGAAGATAAAAGCATGGACAAGTTTTTCCAGATCCTGCTGAGACATAAGTCCTTTAACCCTTAAAATATTTTGAAGGTGATAATAGGCTGATTTTTTAATTATGTTAATGTGGCTTTTAAAATTCAGGTCTGAGTCAAGATTTCTGGCTTTGTCTGTTGTTTTTAACATTGTCGTTTGAAGCTGAGCGCTGACTTTCAATCGTTCCTCTTTTGCTCCAAAAACGACCACCTCCGTTTTTTCTTCATTTAATTTAAGAAAGTTCTGGCACATCCAATCATTAATCTGTTGAATGCACATATTTAATTGTTGTATTGGGCTATAGTTTCCTGGCAATAAAGTTATGTAAATTTGTGTGTCATCCGCATAACTATAGTAACTTATTTTGTTGTTTTCCATAATCTGAGCCAGTGGAAGCATGTAGATGTTGAACAGAAGAGGCCCCAAAACTGAGCCTTGGGGAACTCCGCACGTCATATTTGTATGCTCAGATGTATAATTACCTATAGACACAAAGTAGTCCCTATTCTTTAAATAGGATTCAAACCACTTTAGTACTGAGCCAGAAAGACCAACCCAGTTTTCCAATCGGTCAAGCAATATGTCATGGTCTACCGTATCAAATGCAGCACTGAGATCAAGTAATACTAAGACTGAAATTATGCCACTATCTGTGTTTAAGTGGATGTCATTATAGACTTTAACAAGAGCCGTCTCAGCGCTGTGGTGTGGTCGAAAACCTGACTGGAAGGCATCAAAACTGTTGTTTAGCGATAAGAAAAAGTTTAGTTGTTGAAAAACCACTTTTTCTATGATTGCAAATCGAAATGTTCTAAATTTCATACAAGTAATTAAACCTTTGTGGGCTTTGGGCATATGTTTCAAGTTTACCTGTTGTCTATTTTATTTACACATTCAATAGATGGAAAGGCAGGGAGACCAAAATAAATCAATTCGAGGGAACTTGGAAAGAAATCAATCAGCTCCCTAAATGCACAAGAATCTACTAAAAAGTTTTTTTTTTTTCATTTACATTGGCTGTATTTCATTTCCCTGAAAACATGTTTTCTAGTATGCCTAGTATTCCTGCATTTATCCATCTTTAACGTAAAGGATTATCATACTGTATGTACTGGTTTGATTTGTCAAGGCTATACTGTACCTGTATATGCACTGAGCCATTAAAGAACAATAGCAGGAAACATGCAGTCAGTAGCTGCACTTAACACCTTGTATTGAAGCCCTTTGTTTCTTAAGCTTCATAACCATAAACAGATATTTTTTGTACTACTTGAGTCACACAAAGTCTATGTCTGTTGTGTACTGTTATTTCAACATTAAAATAAATTGGCAAAAGTGTTTCTCAAGTGTTACTAATCCCACTTTGTGCATACACTAATTGTACTACATTTTATAAATCAAAGTAATTTCATGCAAATGACCCAACCTCCAGATCGATAGGTTGATTGTTAAAGGGCACGGCCATCAATTGAAGTTGCGTTGGAATATCCAGTCCAATCCAATCAGCCGTTGCATTAGGAAATAATAAAATTCATCTTGCTGGGCATCTAAAACAATTAGACATCAAACAATTCTGCGTTCTTCTGAAAATTATGATAGATCTTTTTTTGTCTCTGTAATAGAACTTGTAGTGTATGTTTAAGCAGGGTCATTTTGCACCATCCAGATCAGCTGATCATCAATTGATCTTCCTGAGCACCAACTACATAACAACTCACATTATAGTTTTTGGCCTTTCCAAAATGAAATGGTTTTCTGAGCAGGAAAGCTACTTTGAACAGAGCCATTACCCTAACGCTGTTCCCATAATGGTAAACTATGATGAGAATGTTTCAGAGTAATGTCTCACAATGGCATACAAACAGGTATAATAACCCACGATGGTGTAGTTTTTAACCTTTAACAGAGAGATGATACTGAGCATTGCAACATTAACCATAAACTTTAAGAGGTACTCTAGGAATTAATTTCAGAGGCATTGCTCGGATGATTTCATGTCATGCAGAAGTTATGCAGAAAAAAAAAAAAGTTTAAATACAAACCTGACATTCAACTTCAGATTTACAGCTGCAGGCTGTACTGTAGTTTAGAGAGTTTTCAATGTGTTGCTAACTTTTTTCTCTTTCCCCTTCTTTAACTCTCCGAATCATTTTCTTAACAATTTCTTATACTGGGTTGGGATGGAAGAATACGTCTTCATCCAGCAGTGAATCAAGGGAAGTGAGGGGGGTGGTGGTGTGTGGTGAGGGTAGAAGGGGAACAAGGGAGGTGGACTTTAGATTACCTTTGCAATTTCAAGAGAGAACGCAGCTTATAATGATCCGGGATGTTCCCGGGAAAGGTCAGCTGAAATTGCAACAAGCGTAATTAGTAGCTTATCAATAATGCATCCAAGGGTTCAGTGGGTATGCAGTCTCAGTCTGCGTGTGTGTGTGTGTGTGTGTGTGTGTGTGTGTGTGAGGTAGCATGCACACATGGGTAGTAGGCAGGTGTGTGAGTGTGTGTAGTTACACGCCTTTGTGTACCCACGGCTGACCAGATCCCCTCTCTTGACATTCATTAATATAAAAACACCTTTGTGCCACTCAGGGGAGCTGCTATGAGCATTAGCATGTAGATCCCTACTAACGAACCATACACTACCCCACAATAGTGTGGACCCAACTGATGGCAGTACAGACTGATGGAAAACGTCAAAGAGACACATCGATCGCTAAGTCAATTACTATTGATCACAGTGTCAAAATTAGGGGCCATAAGGGGGGAAGAATATGAGATAAGGGTATATTTTGCATGAAGCATGCAGAAAATATTGGAGTATTATGCAGAATTGGTATCAGTTCTCACGCAATCACTGGCTAATTATCTAGTAGTGGAATACATTCCCTCAAGCAGCGTCTAGGTCCAGGCACACTCTGTATCATTGGCTACTGCTGAATGTCAAGTCCTCTCTAACAGGAACTACATTACACTTTTTCTTACCGATGAAACTTCCAAGAGATGTATAGAAGGCCGCTCTGGTGCTGTGCTGCACTACTTATAGCTGAAGATGAGTACCAATATGACCATTTATTATGTCAAATATATGGGAAATATCATGACTTTGTACCAACATTTCTAGTAGTTTTGTTGTTGTTGTTTTTATATACAATGTCTGTTTACATTGGACATCGTCATCTAGCAACTCCCCATGGTGATAGTAAAGCTCACTCAACAGCCATCTTCTCTAAATTTCATTTCGTAGGATTGCATCAGAGACATGATCAAAAAAAGATGCCCTTGTTTAACTTCGTTCTTGACTACACTATTTCCATGTTCTTCCATCATGTTGCACATCCAAGTGCTGATAAAGTAGCCACTATCTTTCTTTCCCTGAGCACATCTTTGAATGATTTTAGTCAGAGCATATGACTGAAATATTCAACTAGAGAAATTTAACTTGAGGATCTTGCATAAATCATTAGGAATGTTCTCAGTCAGACCCTGGTTTGCTGAAAAGGAGATCAAGATTGAGGTAGACATTACCTCGCCCACAAAACCCTTTCCTTACCTCCTCCTCCTCCTCCAGTAGGTGAAGTATGTGAGCTCTTAAGATCAACACTGTGTTCGAAGGACGTGAGAAACCTGCGGTGCATGTTAGCGCTGTGGAACGTAGGGGGGAGATTGTGAGGGTCGAGTGGACCTCGGGGAATGTGTCTGTGCACACGTGTGTGTGTGTGTGTGTGTGTGTGTGTGTTTGCAAAATTGTTGGTGCGAGTGATGTAATGATCCCAGGTTTTTTGGCCCCTGCCTGTTGATAAGTTGCTGCAGAACACATGAACAGGGGAAACGGGAAGCAAGCGAGATGAATGTGATTGGATTGCCGGCCGAGTGCAGCCTCTCCCATCTGTCTCAGAGTCTGCCATCCCATCTCACAGGCGGCAGGAGGTAATTGGGTTCATTGTTCTCACCACAGGATCCCCCGGATTGAAAGCTTCATTATCTGGATAACCATGAATGTAAATGAACCACACGTATGCAGTGGGGTAATGGGAAAAAATAGATCATTGCTTGCCACAAACACAACACACACAGCACACCCCCAAACACATACAGTGTTAATTTTTATTTGTGCAATCACATGCAAAAATGCCTACACGTGTGCAAACGTGTTTATAGCATTTCTTTATTCCCTCTCTCTGATACACACACTTTTTTTTTGTTCTTTATTGCATGTGAAAACATAATTTGGCATTAGATCTGCAGTTTTAGGTCAGCTTGCTAAAAGCCTTGTTGTGTTCGTCTGTGTCTGTCTGCGAATAAAGAGACCCTCATGTCTTCAGACGGAACAAGAGAACAGACTTATTCGGCCTCTGCGGGCTGGTAACCATGATGTAAACTTTCATGGCTGCAGCTAACACAACTGTATGTGACAATGCTGTGATGAGCTGCTAACCACACTTTCTCTGTGAGCATATTTGCATGTGCGGATGGAAGGCACCCCTATACTCACTGGAGCTTCCACCATGAATGGCAAGAGAGGGCCTGAAGAACAACAGTAAGCCTTATGTGTTTTGAATTATTCATGCAAAACCAATGTATAACAGAAACCCAGGCACATCTTTCTCTCTAATTAGGCAGAGTTTGTGGGTGAATGTTAGGCAAAGCCTTTGGACAGTTATCTCGCAGTTGATGACAATATGCTGCTTGCTCCAAGATACGCTGGCAGTGAGTTGCAGGCGGCAGCCAGAGAAGGGTTAATGCATCTGCCTTCTGAAAATAAACAGGAGCTCACGGTGGAGCCCAGCCACTCTCAGATCCTCTGGCAAATCCATCAATTAGCTGCAGATGTGATCTGCATTTGAGATTACTGCAATTTAAGCATCTGGTCTCTGATGGGCGCTACAGTTTTCAATTTGCTTTCCAGGAGGAACCTGGGATCTGGTAGGACACGGAATGGTAGTCTACAGAGAAAATTGCACTAATACCCTCCAATGAATGATCACTCCATCCCTCTGGATTCATGTATGCCATTTTTATTTCAAAGTGAAGTGCGAGCGTGACTATGAACATTAAAGATATCTACACAGCAGTGAAGCAAAATAATCCAGCTAATGTGTCCAGATTCAGCAATAAGACCTGATGTGTTGTGGGTCATTCTACAGATTGGAGGCTAGGCGGAAAAGAAGGAACGCAGGAGAGGAGAGCAGAGTGGAGAAAAGTGCCGTCCTTACTGACTGTGCCATGCTGTGCCTTTTTCGTCTGTTGTAGGGCCCTGTCAGATTGTGTTTACTTTCCTGAAGGACGTTTCACCTCTGGAAGCCCAGGAATGAATGGAGAACTCATTTCTCCAACAGAGACTAGTCAATCACTCCACATTTATTCTCCTCCCTCGCAGTGACCTCTCCCCAGCCAGGCGAACAATGGCACCCTCGTAAACTGCAGATGAGTTTGACTCAAAGCAAGGACTTTTATACTGAGGACATCAATACTGCTACAAAAGCTCAGTGAAATCAAAGAAAAACATCACATTAGACAGAGGCCAGGGGGTGACATTTTTCTTCATATTCAGAATACAGTAAAATAAAGTTTAAGCCCTGCTCTACTGTGTGCTCTATAGCCACAGTATATATTTATGCTATTGAATTCTTCAGGGATTGTGCCCTGTTGTGGCTTTCCGTGAGGCATGCATTTGTTTGTGTACCAGCACTTGACACAGAGCGGATGAGGGTTGCTTCATCTAAAAGAGGTTTGAAGCTTAGCATGGCTGCATAGTTAATGTCATGACTAGGGTCTGGCAGATGGCAGAAACAGTTAGGGATCTCATTAGATCAACCAAGCGTCTATGCACGTTGCAAAACCTTTCATTAAAGTTCCATTGCTGGAATACTACCATCTCACAATATTGGTCAAAGTCAAGAGAGGGTAGAGCAAAGTGTATAAATTCTACATCTGTGTAAAGCTGAGAGATTAAAACGACGCATGTGTCTAATCAGGAGGGATACAAAAAAGTGTGCGTGTGTGTGGTGTACAGAAACGTCTATATGCGTTAACTGGAGTCTTTATATCTATGTGTTTTCATTTATCTGTGCGTGCTAGTGTTTGTGTGGGTGTGATGAGTGATGCATCCTTGCTGAGCATTGCAAACAGGATTGTAATGGTCACAGAGCACATTTTGTACCATTCGCCTTGTAATTAACTGGAATTTGTTCAGCACAAATGCACTGCGAGCGTGGGAAACTAAAAAAAAAAATCTTCTAGTGCAAATTATTGACAGTTGGTGAGGGGAGGCAGTTTTTTTTTCCTTTCAGGGCGAAGGGTTTCAAAGTGCCTTCATGTTAACACTTATTTTATTTGTATTATCTTTAATGACACAGAAGCTAAATGGACCATAGAGGGAACTGATTAGCAGCCCCCTACAGCTTGGCAGCCTCAAGTCAATATGGATGTTTTATGGGTTTTTAAAGGACATTTAAAATGAATTTTAATATATGGCTTAAGGCATAGGGCTAATCACAGCAAGAAGTCTTCTTATGAATGATGCTCTGCACTCCGAGGCATCAGAATTTTTGGCTGGCAGCATCCAGTCATTACAAAGAAGAAGGGCATCACTGTAGAAAGGATGATCTTAGACAAAGCAATAGAGACAGCAGCCTGAAACGACTTTAAAATGACTCTATAAGGCACATTTCCACTACCAAGTGAAGGTGCCATTATTTCTAATGTTGATTGATGCTATTTGAAAGCGATAACGGAGAGAGAGTCTCTGACATTCAATTCATGGGCCTTTTTTTCAGTGATTATCTGCTGAGTCGAATCTCACACATTTTACCAGGATTCTGTCTACATTGTAACTAGAGAGAGGCACTGAGTAGTTAAGTTGTTCAATTACTACCTTTTCCTTTACAGATATATAAATATATACAGTAGTTTGCAAATGCCCACTGATTGGCCAGAGTGTGTTAAAGCTAAGCTATGTAACCATAGAAAAAATGCTAAACAAACGCAAGTCCCAAAGACGTTCAAATGACGAACACTAAAACAAAAACCGCGTTAATACAATATTTCAAGTTTCTTTTGGTAGTGACAACAGTACAACAGCCTCAGGTGGTAAAACAATCGTTGTGGATGATCCCTCGCAGGACACACAGTGTCACTGTTTATGTCATCACAAGATGAACATGGGATAAAAGAGACTCTGAACGCTCAGAAACTTGGATCTTTCAAAGGCGGGAAGCAGAACTTGCTCTGGATGCCTATGCCCTGGCAGACTCGGACTGAGTTTACTTGTTGTGAGCATTACTGATCAACACCTTAGGAAAGCGATCGGCAGACCTATTATGCACAGTGATTTTTCCCCCTTTACCTCTGGTGATAGGAGAGCACAGAGGCCCATGCCCACAGCTCTCTGGTAGATGGTGCTTTGCTGGGATCTGTGGAACAGAAAACCAAGCTATTTACAGGGAACACAGCAGCCTCAGAAGTAGCTCCTAGCCTCGGGGTGCAAAATACTTGAAAATAAGCTCCTGGTCTCTTTGATGTGTGTGTGCAACAAATCTAAAGGCATTTCAAGTAGTGCTGCCTTTGAGCCAAGGACGAGTCTAAATTGTCTCTTGGAGCTGAAGATGGGTGAGGTGGGGGGAGAGGGTTAACTAAAAATCAAGAAATATAATATTTTTTTCTGATGCTTGTATTATCATAAATGTACACTTCATACGCTTGCTGACAAAAGTAATCCCGGTGGTGTTTTTTAAGATGGTTATAAAGGATATGTGGAGCACCAGAGGTTTATTGTTCATCCACTGATAAGTGATGACAATAGTCTTGGAAGGCTCCTCTGATGAAAATGTGAGTTTTTATATAGGGGAGACATAACATCTCTTTGCAACACTCTCTGTTTAACAGCTCTAATATGATGGAAGAAAACTGTTCTGGAGCAAATGAAGTGGCTGTTTTATAACAGCTGCCTTTTCACAGCTATTTCATTTTGTATTGCTGCTGCATTGAAGGCCATGTTCTGCATGGCAATCTGCTGCTGTGGTTGCTGCTGCTCAACAGTTATTTGTCACAGCAGATAAGGCATGTAGCAGCCCAAACAGTGATAGCATGTCTCAAAGCTTAGAAATTACCGACTGAAGCAACATAACATGTTCAAGTACAGAGTTGAGGAACAATATAGAAATGCATGCAAGAGATAAAATTGTCATACATGGTGGGATAATATTGAATATCAATGCACAGTTTAAGTTATGTACAGTATCTAAAAATATGATGGAAGGAGAAAAAGAGTAAGAGGGGGGATGGTGGGATTGTGGGATGGAGGACTTATTCACATGAGAACAGATCAGACGTCAAGCAGCGCCAGATAGCCACTCTGCGTGGTGCCGGGGAAAGCTATGGCTGCTGAAGAAGGGAAAACGTGACGGCATACTGTAGGAAAAAAATAAATAAATCTTTTCACAATTTCATCCCCCCTGTACACATGGTAGAACTCGCAGGGTGCGCCGCAGAGCATCCCAGGAGGTCTGAATGGCTCACAACATCTGAAAAGACCTCGATTTTGAAATAGGATGGTTACTAAACTGCTGTAACCATGGCTTTTCAAGTTCCCTTGTGCCTCAAAAAGGGGAGATGAAAAATAACATTTCACAATCGCTGGACTTGAAAGCTTTCTTTTGCGCCAAGAGGAAAAAGGAAAAGAAAATATTCAGACTTTCACGCTTCAACAGTTATTTGGCCTCTATTTTTTCTGTTCTGTGTCCAGTGAGTCACCTTCCTCCATTTTCTCTCAGAAACACTTTTTGAAGCAAAGGTCCCTCTGTTGTGAAGACAAGTGTTGGTTGAAAGGCATGTTTGAAGATATGTTAAGAGGAACCATATTATATATTTTGACTAGAATGGAAGAGCCTCCGGCACAAAAACAAAAGCGGTCTGAACCTTGATAGATTCCCACGTTCAGGTCAGAGTGCATACATAATGGTAAACGGTCCATTTTCTTAAAATCCCGCAACTGATTTATTAACAATATTTTTTTCTTTTTTGCCTCAGGGTTTTTGGACACTCCAAACTACCGTATTCATAATGCATGGCCTGTGGCCTTCATTGTGGCTGTTGGCAGTTTTTTGTCAGCCACTAAAATGTGCTACACTCACTGGTTCTCCTGTTTATATGTACTTTATATAGCTATATGTGCATGTCAATTGCACATTTGTATCTTCTTTCAAATTCTACTTGTAATTCCGTCATGTTAAATGGGTTCTGTGGTGGTTTAATATTGTACTTCCATTAAGTTGGGAGAGAAAAAAGAATGATCACAATTGAAGCAGAAGAGTGCAAGAAGTCCTTGACTTTTAGGGCCCTATCTTGCACCCGGCGCAGTGCAAAGGCCTACCCAAGTGTCTTTGCAAGTTTAAGACCGACGCAGTCGTCAATTTCCCGTCCAGCGCCCACATCGTTTAAATAGCAAATGCACCTGCGCCCATCTGTGCGCCCATGGGCGTGATGGTCTTACAGGGAGGTGTGGTCAGGTGCATTCTTGGCGTATTGCTATCTTGAGGCCGCTGAAAGTGATCGCGCCATTGCCCAACAAAAACCTGCTCTAAAGTCAATAACGCAGCATTTCATTTTTAACAGACCATTAGTAAAATGCACCTAGGCTCTTTAAAAGCACACGTACACTATGCTTGTTACACACACAGGGACGCGCAGCAGCACACAAACATGCAACAGATTAAAAATAAAAATATTACAATGTGAAATATTATGATATGATCTGCTGGCGCGCTTTCACTTGCATGAGCAGATCCGTTTCCTGAAAATCTCTCCTTCTGACGGTGGCCGACAGGGGCAAACGCACCGAAACTTAATGAAACACACGCAAATAGACAAAACACACTCAAATAGACAAAACACAAGCTAATTAAGAAAACATCTTGATTAATTTGACAACACATGCGCAGCATTTAGCAAACGCGCTGCAAAAACAGAAACGATGCAAAAATAAAAGCACACAAACTCCAAAAACAGAAACGATGCAAAAAGGAAAGCACACAATCCCCGAAAACAATTGCAACAACAAACAACAAAAAACAAAAAACGCTGCATGTTACACAACGGAAGTTCTCCGTCGCTAAGTGGAACAGCTTGATTTTTTTGTTTCTGTTTTTTGGGTTGTGTGCTTTTCCTTTTGCATCGTTTCTGTATTTGCAGCGCGTTTGCTAAATGCTGTGCATGTGTTGTCAAGTTTTCTTAAAGTACTTAATATTATGCTAATTTTCAGGTTCATAATTGTATTTTAAGGTTGTACCAGAATAGGTTTACATGGTTTAATTTTCAAAAAGCACCATATTTTTGTTCTTTTCACCTTGTCTCTGTTTTAGCTACAGAGTGAGACCTCTTTTCTTCTTCTTCTTCTTCTTCTTCTTCTTCTTCTTCTTCTTCTTCTGTACTATCTTTGATTGCACTCGCACATGCAAAGTAGCTCAGATGTAGATCAGATGTCAGCTAGCTAGCTCCATAGACAGTAAAAGAAAGGCTGTTTCTCCAACTTTGGTCAGTTACAAGGCAGGATTAGCTGGGAGACTTCTAAATGAGGGCGCACATGGAAGTAGTTATTTTGCAGATTATGGTGAATTTATGTGTGTTTTAGCAGTGCTTTGCTATTGAGAACGTGGTAGCATGCTAGAGTTAGCATGCTAAGGGTTGCGGTTAGCCAGCTCGTTTCGGCTAGTGACTTAGAAAGCCGTGCAGATTTTGAACAGCTCACCCGGAGACTGAAGGCAAGGACACATTCAGAAACCGTATCTCACTCAAAACAGCATGGATGGATTTTGTTCAAAGTTTTTATGCGTGTGGAAGCACCAGAGACACAAAATAACACCCCAAATCCCAGAAAAAATGTTTTTTCATAATATGGGCACTTTAATTTGCTTGTGTTTTTGTCTATTTGCGTGTGTGCCCCTGTCGGCCACCTTACCTTCCTGCTTAGCAAATCCAACATCATAATAGCAATGCGCCGAGGTACAAACGCGCCTGGCTTTTAAAAGGAATGGGAGATGACACTGACAGTTTTTTGTTGTGCACACGCGGCCGCACCGGCTATCAAAACAAAGAACAGAGAAGCTCGGATTACAACACACACAGAGGGAATGTGACTTTATTCTCTGGTCAGGATGCCATTACTCCACCATATCTTTTCATAGCAAATATTTGGCTCTTCTGAAATGTACGGCCCCTTTAAAATATCATCAATGAAGATTACATCATCAGGATTTTTTTTCTCCTTTTGGCATGTACTCACCTTTATTAAAATTAGTATAAATTAAATTGTGTATAGTCACATTAATGTTATCTACTGGACAATGGGCATTACGGACATTAACACATTTTGAGGTCACATATCTGTAGTTTTAAACCTATCCAACCTGATCATTTGTTTGTTGCACGGGTTAGTAATTGTATGTTGTACATCTGTCCATCTGACCATTCACATGAACGTGTGAGTGTAAGCTTTATGTTTGTTAAAAAACTATAAAAAGGCACTTTGTGAAAGCAACATGTTGCGCATCACTTAAGATGGATGGATTAACCAGGCTCAATGATTGCATTTACATCTTTCACATTCATTTACAAGATGAATAAACTGATGCTTCGTTAGGAATGTATGTTAGGTCCCTACATTGCAGTATATTTTTTTTTCACTCTGTGAACTTGTCATTTTATTCTTCAGAAGATAGAGAGTAGTGTTGCTGAAGGTCTGCTTTCTCATTGAAGAGACCAGATGTGATGATCTAATGGTCTCAGAGGGCAGGGCCTCCATCACCGGCTGCCATGGAGACAGTACTTATTCTCTCCCTCTCATTTCCCTATTATCCCTACATCTTTGAAGTCTATAGAGAGAAGTTGTGGCTATAATTCTGGGCTGGATCTTTTGTGTAAGCCCCCCTGTGTTCAGTAGAAGCACCTGCATTAATCCCAGGTAACACCTCTGATCAAGGATTTAATTTACACTTGGAAAGGGTGTTCACCCCACGGTCCTACAGGCCAGATTGTTGTGTTGACAACACCGGTGATGGATGTGTTTTGCCGTAGGCAGAAGGAAAGGCAGAGATCTCTCACTTTGCTCCTTTTTACAGGTACTACAGTACAAACAAAGGATGTGACCAGGGGCGTAGCACCAGACCCTGGGCCCTAGGCATAGGCAGTCCTGATGGGCTCCCATGTTCCTCAACACCCCCCCATAAAAAAAAAAAATATATAAAAAATAAAATAATCAGGCCTCTGTACACATGAATCTGTAGGCCTAAATGTTTATATGGTAGTAACTATTAACTTTAATGCTTAGAGTAGCCTGATAACACACATTTCAAACCTCCTTTGTCAACATTCTCTAGCTTACTTTACTTTGGTTACTCCTACATTTTGTTTGTTTTCTCTGTACCTTTACTTGCCAGCCTGCATACTATGGTGTCTCTCTGATCATCTGTAAATTTATCTGGCCATAGTCCTGGATCCTGGGGCAAAAACTGGTCTGCACTGCTCTGCCTACTTTCCAGTTCCTCATCTCTCATTTCCACAATGTGCTTAGAGCAACACTCACGCTTCCTCCTGTCTTCGCTCCCATCATCCTCAATCACATCTTCTCTATCTTCTTTCTCTATGAAGGATACATTTGATATTAACCTCTTATCCTAATTGTAACCTAATATAATAAAACACACTAAGATGTTAGTGTTACTTAACACCTTTCAGTCAAAATGGCTAAACATTGTTTGCTTTAATTTTGATATTTGCTCACCTTGTCTCAAATCCAAAGAGGAGGATGAGGGGTCTGTTGCTACCCCACTTCCTGGTGTGACACTTTCTGAAACTGAGGGCCACGTGTTTCACAATGTTTCTACTAAATCTGACATAGTTATAATGTTGACATGATATGTATCTACCGATGAGCTACCAAGCCTGACACTGATTAGCCTATTATTGCTAATTATAGACATTATAGCATATTAATTTAAAATTAAACATGTTTTAAATTAGGCTATTACAATTGTGTGTTGTATGCAAACAGTATTGTTGTTGTAGTTTATTTATCTAGCCTTTAGCTCAGATTACATGTATAACCAAATTATCATTTTAAAGTGTATGTTCTGCTCTTTCAATGGGTTGTCTCAGTCCGTTTTTAGCACTAACGGTTGCGGAGATATTCAAGCAGTTTAGCACCATGGATTTCGTTTTTTAGTTTGTGCTCACCTCTCTTTGAAAAGAAGTCAGTTACCAATTGTTTCCCCTGATTTTGTTTTCTCTCCTTCTCCTGTCTTTCCTTTCTTTTTCTTTTTTGGTAGCCTGATTTGGCTTTCTTCTACAGCAGAAGTTTGCACTCCACCAGACGCTCAACTGAACTAGCTAACATAAACAAAATGCGTACGGATGGACTAAACCATTTGGCAGGGGGTTGGTGAGACCTTAGATAGTCTTTTTTTGTATACAAAATTTAGTCAGTCAATCAACTAAGTTATTCAGTATACACTAACTACTACAATACACTAACTTTTTATTTAAATTTTAAATTGAAATAGGAAATGAAAATATCCAGGTAAAATAAAATATATTCCAGACTTTTCAAGGGCCCTCTCTCCCCTTGGGCCCTGGTAATCAGTTTTGGTTTTACCCCCAGTCCGACGCCCCTGGATGTGACAGGAAATAGAGGGAAATCACAGACTGTTGTCTTTATTGACATTTGTGCAAATTTTCTCCATTACACCAGCCTTTCACTAAAACACTTAAGGTTAATGTTTGCTCATAGACACTAAGGGTGGGAATCACCAGAGGCCTCACGATACGATATCATCACGATACTTATGTCACGATACAATATTGTTGGGATTTTAAACATATTGCAATATTCTGCGATATATTGCAATTTATTACCTTTTTCAACCTTAAATCTGTTTTATCTGAAAAGATACATTTCTCTGTTTGTTCATCTCAGTTCAATTTTATTGCTGCAAAATGGGAGTGTCAAGCAGACAAACTGACCAACACATATATAATAAAAGATCGATACTTGGCGTCTGTGAATCGATACAGTATTGCCACGGAAGATATCGCGATACTATGCTGTATCGTTTTTCCCCCCCCACCCCTAATATGAAATTATCCTTGCCTTTTTTTTTCTTTAACAATTTAATAAATTTGCGCAAGACTGGATGCAATGAACAGGGCACAAGTGGAAGTCAAAAGCTGTGTTATCCTGATGCCATTTTTATAAAGTAAACTTGGGGGAAAGTGTATATGTCTGGGTTAGTGCCTTCTTCTGCAGACAGCAAAAGTGCCAGTATTTTACTCCAGAGTGATTTATTTTTCACTGAGTGATCTTCAAAAACACAGATGGTCTTTTGTTTAGCTGGGGGAGGCTATTGCATCCCTCAATTCAGAATGTTTTACTCCCGGCTGCATTGATTTCTCTTGTTACTGCAGGTCAGCGAGAGGAAATTGAATTGGAAATGGTAGAAACACTCTATTATTTCAAGTTCTGGCATTTGTATTTTTTTCTTACCCTCCCCTGTATTTTCAAAAGTCAGCACTGAAACTAATGGAGAAGAGCAGTTACTGTCAGGACAGTTAAATGACTGCTCTGACTTTGCCTTCTTTAATAACACGGTCCTCCAAGGCAAAAGGTTACATTCACCCCTGTGGTTTTAGACCACATTGGTTTGCATTTATGGAAGCCCTTTCTCCTTTTCTTTGCCGTTTGCTTTCCCTCTGTGCACATGGGGTTAGCTCTGCTTTTACAGGGAGAACATTGGGTCAAATTTAGCTGGATTGCTTCCTGAGATATTTTACCTTTGGGGAACTGGTGAGGTATTAGAGTAATAGTGAGGTCAATGTAGGTAGTTTTGGGGTGTCTGGGTGGAAAGAGGCAGATTCAGGTCGACAGGACACACTATATTCAACATTCTGTTAATTCCACACAAACTTTAACGTTGGATGTCACTTACCTTTCTTTAGCCACAGCGAAAGCAACATTATGTAGCTTGCACTACGATAAATTTTCCTTTAATGGCTCCAAGGAAGGTGTATAGAAGTGACTGGGAAAACTCACTTCACATGTTTCTCTCTCTGAAAGATTAGAAGTGAGATTCTCATTAGCAATTTAATTTATTTTTTATTATTTTGTGTGTTACGTTACAAAGATGTTAAGCCCCAATCTGAGATGTCCAATATGAGATGTCTGAGGTGTTGAGGTGCATTGCTTACTCCCAGCTAGGGAGTCCTGAGGGGGAAGAAAAGGGACAAAGCATTAGTGAATGAGGAGACGGAATGCCAAAGCCCCAATAGGATTAAATAGGTAGCTTTTTCATTCTTAACACCTTATCAGGGACTGGTTTCCACCTGGGATGAAAGGTGGACGTAATTAACTTTATGGAAGGATACGGTGCGAGCCGGTAGGATTAAAAAACAGCAGTACTATGGGTCCCCAGGAACAGGACTAACAACCACTGTTGAATGCAATATGAGGGGTGAAAAAACCTAGAATAAAACATATTTCTATATTGGAAAGCAGGTGTGAGAAAATGCTAACTTTTTACCAAAGACTATTACTGTACAAAGTAGCTTTTGCAGCGTGAACATGAACATTTTTAAGATTAGTGATTTTTTGATCAGACCAGTGTTTCATCCTTGCTTCTCCTAAACATTTTTGAACTTATTCATATAGTGATGTTTGTCCTTACCAGAATAAGGAAACCTGCAGGTTTGAAAAGCCTATTTTTTGTCCAATGAGAGTTTGTTTACAATGTATCCTTGAATATAAAATTAGTACATTGCCTCTCACACTTCCCCGTGGGTTGCTGGATTAACCAGAAATGTACTTTAAGAATAAATTATGGGGAACAGAGAAATGCTTGTTCAGTACTTATTAAACTACCGGTACATTTTTTATTTTTTTAATAGTTTTTGGGCTGAGTTATTTACTTCATAAAAACTGTAAATGTTAAATCTCTAAAACAATGGAGCTGCTGCTACAAGACCTGTTCGTCTACATTTATTTACTGTTTGTCTCTGACAGGGTTTTGACTGGGGTTTTTCTATTTGGCCATTAATAGCATGGTGAGCTGAATCCAGTATCGTAGCAACCGTAACTATGGGAATAGAAACCTGTGGAGAGGTCAATGTGATGGCCTCCACTTGGCCTCTTTGTACAAAGGCTTGCACATAGATTTTTTTCTAATTCACAACATCTATAACCACCTCCGCCACACAACACACGACTCTGCACACAAACAGGATCATATGTGATGCCTTCATTTTGAATTTACTCTGAGGCAATATGTTACTAAATGTAGACAAAACATTTATTTCACACATTTCAATATGAAACTTATTAGATTGACGTTGACTGCATCGTGTTCCCTCTGTATTTTCTTTTTTTACTTTTTTTTTTCTTTGCCACAGATGCTTCTCTGTTACTACTTCTCTGTCTCCCATCCTTTTCTTTTCCTCTGTGTGTGTGTGTGTGTGTGTGTGTGTGTGTTTGTGCGCGTGCTTTTGATGTCGGCTTCGGTCCTCATGGGACAAATTCTCCAGGGACCCTTAATTGACAAGTGTGTACAATAACTAATCAGCGGCAAAGCAACTGCCCTTTAAGATGATGAATTAACTAAACTAATTTCAGATAATCCTTCACCATAGTGGGCCACGCTGACAGCGCCAATTGATATTTGAAATGCAGACACCTCTCCTCTCTGACTTCTGCCAGTCATTTCACTACACACCCAAACCCCCGAGTACAGGTGGCGCGGTTGATAAACTGCTGATGGAGCTCTGAGAAGATTAAAACAATTTCCTAGCTCGATGTGACAAACACAACCCGTCATACCCACATACAGCTGTATACACATAACGCACACACATTGACATTACCTTAAGCGTGGGCCACACTAGCATGCATATATGCACAAGCAGTACTATTGAATTAATTTGAAAGGGCAGGGTAAAGTCTAGTGAGCATTTGCTCATGAAAGTGCATGCCTTATAAAAGGTTTACCAATTTAAATTCTATTTCTGTGTTGATGCCTAACCTCTCCCCCCTAAAGCTCCATAATGTGTTCTGTCAACACGGTCCTCTCCCGCAGATTAACATTGTCAGACAGTTGTAGAGTGAAAAGGACGACATGCTGTTTTCAGAGCAATACAAGGAACTCTTGACAGATCGACCTGACATCAGCCATCAGTGTGTACTGGAAAAACAAGCCCAAAAGAAGTAGTACAAAACAAAGGATATGTGTTGTCATGTATCTGCACATTCTCATGTGAGTAAAATATGTAAAAGGATTGTTGTGAACAACAATAAGGTTTAGGTTCTTAAAATTGATTGAGTTGTTCTGCAGGTGCCTAATTGCCAGCGTTTCTCTCTCATTACATCACTTCTGCCGTGTGATTAAGGAGTCTTGTGAAGGTTGTCAGGGAGAATGGAGCAGAATACTGGTGCTTTGAATATAACTGTCACCGGAATTGACGGCCAGCTGGTTTCTCCATCAACTGAACTGAAAATATGGAGCATTAGTTACATGTCTTGCAGTGCTTTGTATCAATATATTTGTGTTGCTTCACTCTATAGCTTGTGGCAGCGTTAGGTGTGTTTTTTTGGAGGAACTTTTTAAAAATGTATAATTAGTTTCTATTTTATTATTTTCATGTTTTTTTCCAAGATAAAACCTCCAAGCAAACATGTGGAAGACGTCACCTTGATATCATGTTCCATGCTACTCTAGCTGGGTGAAGCTGTCTGGACATGAAGGAAATGTTAGCGAGGCAAGCACAGTTGTTCAGCCAGGTAGTTCGCAGCCACAGTACAATATGTTTTTTTTGTGTTTCACCAGTGGCAAACATGCGTCTCTAGAAAGCTGCATGTAATCTTGTAATGCTGGGGGCGAAGTAAATGATGAGTCAGGAAAAAAGAAATCCCACAAAAACATTCACATATGTTAGAATAAAAAACCAACAACAATTGGTAGGGTTATGTACAACTGATTGACTGAGCTAATCTATAATTGTTTTATATATATATATATATATATATATATATATATATATATATATATATATATATATATATATATATATATATAGTACAGGCCAAAAGTTTGGACACACCTTCTCATTCAATGTTTCTTTATATTCATGACTATTTACATTGTAGATTCTCACTGAAGGCATCAAAACTATGAATGAACACATATGGAATTATGTACTTAACAAAAAAGTGTGAAATAACTGAAAACATGTCTTATCTTTTAGATTCCTCAAAGTAGCCACCCTTTGCTTTTTTGATAACTCTGCAAACCCTTGGTGTTCTCTCAATGAGCTTCATGAGGTAGTCACCTGAAATGGTTTTCACTTCACAGGTGTGCTTTGTCAGGGTTAATTAGTGGAATTTTTTCCCTTATTATTAAAAAAGCAAAGGGTGGCTACTTTCAGTGAGACTCTACAATGTAAATAGTCATGAAAAAAAAAGGAAATGCATTGAATGAGAAGGTGTGTCCAAACTTTTGGCCTGTACTGTATATATATATATATATATATATATATATATATATATATATATATATATATATATATATATATATATATAAATATAAGATGGTGGCCATACATTCAATGTAGTAGGGTGTCTGCATATATGAGTGCGTGTATGTACAGTTTGTCTGACTGTCACTTTTTCATCCTGTTGTGTTGAGAAGTGTGAAGTACTGTCAGTAGAGGCAACAGGATAAAGAGGAGGAGATGATCCGCAGGCAACTGTTTACAGGGAGCATGCATTTTTCATCACATGCTCCCTTTTTTACACTATTTAGCTTTTCCCTCCCCTCTAAACTTCCATGTGGTGCGTGCTGACATTGCATTTCTCAGCCTTGCACACAAAGCAGGGTGTTAGAGTTGGAGCACGGTTTTGTGTGCCAGCGTGTGTGTCATGTGCCCATGCTTGCATACATGTAAATATTGGGGACGTTACGCTCGCTCATTCTCCCCTGTCTTCCCCCTCCTCACACACCCACATCACATTGTATGTTATCCCAGAGTCCCATAGGCAAGAGAGAAATCTATAGAGAGAGAGCTCTTACGGAAAGTCCATTTAGTCAGTTCGCAGTACCCAAACTACAAAATAGTTGAGACTCCCTGCATAGAAAGGATCATCTTAAATTATTCTGAGCTGAAATTCAAATTTCATTTTGTTTTGGCCCTAAGCAACGGGGAAATTTGCCTGGGTGAGATCAGTAAAGGTCAGGGGGAATTAAAATGCTTACAGTAAGATTTGTCAGTGAGAGAGAGAGAGAGTGAGCGAGGAGGAGATAGAAAGCCAGAGGAAAAGGCCATCTGCCTCATAGTCTAAGTTGGTGAGAGAAATAAGTCAGCCTTTTTGCGGTCTAATACTATTAGGTATTAGCTTGACAGGTCCAAATTTCTCCATTCCTTCATATCTAGCATATTCCAAGATATAGATTGCTTTTATACGTTCTGAATGCAAAATTGAGGCTCACGGTTCAAGAGTTTCATCAACAGACAGTGTGTACTTTACAATACATTTCTATGCATGCCGGGACACTAGATGATTGGCTATGACAATAAACAAATCCAATAAACCTGATGCATGAAGTAAAACAGCAATGCCAAAATGACATCCGATGAAGAATTCCACCCTCCCCTCTTGATGATTTGTTCAATATATAGATATTTATTTCATTAGATATCAAGCAAAATATCTTGGAAATGAAAACAAATGGGCTGTCAAGAAGATTGGTGCAGAGGAGAGAGACAGTGAGTGTGTTTATGTGAGATAGAGAACACTGTAGGGGGTCATTTTTGCCAATACGCGCATGCACTTGTCTGTTTCCGTTCCTTTACGTCTCTTGTATCTTTCTCACAAACTCTTCAGGCTCTGCACATGGAGGATTGTGGCTGAGCTTGGTTTGAGGTGCTTGCTTGATTTCAACTGCTTGATTTAGACACTTTTTTTTATCATGTTTGTATGAATAATCATGGTTGTGTTAAGAATGGAGCAGGTTTACAAATGACAGCAAGATGAATTTATGCCACATTTGTTCTGGCTGCTTGCTGAGTTCCGTGGGAGGAAACTACTTTGGAGAGTAAAGGAGGGATTGTTGATGTTCCTTTAAAGGAGCAAAGCATTTACCCCCTCAGCTCAGCGAGATTCTTTAAACTAAAAGTGAGACATTAGCGGAGTGTAGAAAGTGCAATCTGGAATACACAAAGGTGTTGGTTTAGTAGAAACTGTTGTTTTGATTTACTTTGATATCCTTTTTCCAAAATGATTATGAACACAGACACTGAGCAAAGGGGCCCCACAGAGTCCTGTGGTAAATATAAATTGGATATACAATATAAAATGACATTTTCAGTTATTTGCGCCCCCAAAAAAGTCATACACAACAGATGCCACAGAGTGCTTATTTCAGCCAATGAACCCGCTCAGCTCAGACATCAGTGCACAATTCTGGCTTACTATGCACCTGCGAGGGCCGATTCAAGGAAGCCAATTTGGTTGTTGATGGCAGAGCTTCATAACAGTTTCCACAACAAAATTGAAATGCATTTATGCAAGCAGGGCCGAGAAAATAAAACAGGAAGAGGAAAGCAAGAAGCAAATTGTTGTCAAAGGTAGCATAGCATATTTATCTACAGCAGATAATTGTTGCAAAAGTGCTACAAAAAAACCCAATCTGCTGCCGCACATGTGGTTCATCCAGTAAAGTTAACGATGATGGCAACACTTCTTTCCCTTGTGATATTGGTGATGTTGACAAACCTGTAACGTTCTCTTCATACATTAATAACTAGAGACCATCTTGCGATGGGATAACACCAGCCGCGACGCAAAATTGGACCCATGGTGGAAAAAAAGTGTGTGTGTGTGGGGGGGGGCAATGGCCCACTTTCTACCCCCCTTCTTCTGGTGCCCATGCTCAGACAACAACCATCTTCGAACTCTGCCTTCATTTTGATTTTAACTACACACCTGTAAAGTTTTGTTACTGCATCTTGCACAGTTGCGGTGACAAAAGCTGTCCACAGACATATACAGTATACTCAAAGTATGCAAAGTGCTGGAAACATCTTCTGTGGTAGTTCCCACTACAGTAGGTGTCTCCAGGACAACATTTTGCCATGATGACACACACATAAAGACTCACAAGGTGAAAACAATACCAGCGTCACTATTCAAAGGCAATGCACTGAAAAACGTTTTTTTTTTTTAAACGCAAGCAGGTCAAGTCAGGTTTTCATGTCAGGAACCTGAAGGTAGGCAATGTATTGTTCGTTCAGTGACAGCGGAAGATGTCCTCAGTATGTCATGCACATTTCTTATCTCGCAGATGAAATACAGAAGATATGTTGCGGAAACCTTTGCAGCAGTTCATTACTTCAGCAGTGCAGGGCTCTGTGAAAATATGTGATATAAGTAGATCTGATCCTTCAGACTAGCAGGGATGACAACTGAGAATAGAGGGTAAGGGAGCGTGTTTGCCTTTGCCCCAAAAACACAACGGCTGTCCCTTATTATGAAATGCTTTCAGTAGAATCACATCCTTAAAAGAAAAAAAAAGTGCTGATTGACCTTCTAGCCTAATTAAAGTGCACCATCGCCAATAGAGAGCAGATAAGACAGCTTGGCTGTCAGTGTGACTGACAGGGTTAGGCTCTCCCCCTGCAGTCCCATCAGCACTACAGAGGCCATGCATACAAAAAGCACACAACAGCAGAGAGTGGAAAAGCTCTAAGTTTAGCATCTAGCCTGCTATCAAGAATCAACTTGAACTAATAATATGGAAATGGTAAAATATAAAAGTACACCAGTGACATGCTTTAGGGCTTATGTATTTATTTATGTATTTGCAACTTTACCTCATACAGCATTTCCCTATCTCATAACTGTTAACACTGCAGTTTTTTTTTTTTTCCAGAGTAAAGAGATGCTCTGCACTGAACTGGAGTATATGCAAAATGAATCTGCTGGCTGATGTCATATGTATAGAGCAAATCTGAATCCACTTTCACCAAGGTCTCTGTAGGTCTAGGCAGGTGAGTGCTCGAGCACACCCTATATTCCACTACAGCTCTCACACAGGGAAAGCTGACATGCAGGGTGGCCTGTAAGCCTCTTTTGTCCATGTGCAGCAAAGTCATCTGCCAGCTCAGTTGCTCTTGCAGACAAAGCTTCAGAGAGATAGCCCGTATTCTGGTACATCCTCACTCTCTCCTGAGCTGGAGTTGGGCATGGCCCCTCACTCTCTATCTCAGATCTCAGCCTCCTCCCTTTCATTTCTCTCCCTCTCGTACTCATCCACCCTTTTCACATTTTCTCATTATCTTTTTCCTCTGCACTTCCCTTTACTTGTGCTACTTCTGTTTGCTGTTCTTGAGCGGTAATACTGTCACCTTTTACGTATGATCTCACACTTGCAGTCTGTCCACCTTTCCATTGTCTTTTCTCAGGTATTACATATTTTTTGATATTGCAGTTGTGCAGAGGTGAGAGGATATTGGTACTATATATTCAACACAATAAGATCAGTGGGGGGTGGATCACAAAAGAACTCAGTGTATAATGAAGTTTGTTGTCTCTTGCTGTAGTCAATTTTGTACTTCCAAATGAAAAAAAAGGTAATTACTTGAGAGCAACCATGAAGGCTAATGAGTTACCATGAAGGTAACTCATTAACAATCCAAGATAATCACGAGTTAATTTGAAAAAAAGAAGAGCGATGGAGACAGTGAGGGACAAAAAAGGGGCGATCAGACAAAGAGAGAGAAAGAGATGATACAAGAAAGAGCTAATAGCAACTCTACTGTAAGGAAGAGGAAGGAAACAGAGAGAGAAAGTGTGCATGAAGGAGAAGGGAGGTGGGGGTTGGTTTAGGGGGCTGGCTGAGGGGGTGTGTCCAACATTACCCTCATGAATCAGTGTCAGTGGAGCGATGAGAAAATAATTAAGAAACAGGCTAGCGCTGTGTTAAATACTGCCAAAGGTAAAAGGGCCATTCTACTGTATAGAAACACAATCTGGACGGGAAAGAAGAATGGCAATAAATGCGATAGAGAAAAATTGGCGAGAGAAAATCCATATCATAACGGATGCCAAAGTGCCCTTCAGATGGCATTATGAAGGGAGACAATATAAATAGCACTGCCATATTGTAAATGTTTATATACAGTAGCGACGTATCCACGTTGCACTGCAGTTTCAGGATTTATGACTTCAGCCATAATACACTGAATTTGACACAAGGCTGTGAGTAATACTTCACATTTGTTATCATATTGAGTGTAAATTTGCTGAGATGTATATGGTGGGGATAAAATATTTTAAGCAATTTCTCCTTCTGTTCTCCTTTCAGTTGGTCTGTGCTGGTGTGGGGGGGCTGAAGAGCAGGCTATGAGCTGATGGAAACTGTACAGAAAGAGAAAGAAAGGAGCACACTAAAACAAACATGCACGCCACACCTCAGAGGCTTTACATTGAGCATTTGGGGAAGTGGGAACAACGTCAGAAGACTGTAATAGTATGTTCAAGGCTTCCTGCAGGGCCAAGATGCAGCTAAAATCCCCCAGCCAGCAGCATAGAACAGCAGCCATTAGATCGCACTGATGCATAAAATCGCTGGAGCTCTTTAGAGAATATTGAGTGACATACAGGAGGTCCTGTCTGCTGTATGCCCATTTTGTGTTTTTTATGTGTACGTACGAACATGTGTGTGCACGTGGGCGTGCGTGTACAGATGTGCGAGTCGTTTAGGTGTCATATACAATATCCATCATCCTTTCGGCCAGCGGCACAGAGAGAATTCATGATCACTGGTCTCTAAATCCCCTCCGAGATTGAATCGACTCGGCTGGTGTGCATGGAGGAAATGTGTACGGTTGGAATGCAGAAGCTATTTTCCCATGAGGCTGCTTTTCGGTAACGCATTATAGTTTGATCTTGAGCTCTTTGGCCTGACTAATACGCTATAGGGCTTGTGATGCAACAGTTACCAACTGCAACCTCCCACTGCATAGATGTTTGTTTGTAGAAAGTGCTTTAGATGCCTCTCGATACCATATATTGTATATACAACACATCATGTACTGTATACATTTCTGTCTGCGTGCCTGTCAATATATCTACTTGTATTTGCAAGCTGTTCTATTTCTTTGACAGCCTGTATGTGAGTGTGTATATCATTTATGGTAATTTTGTGTGTTGCCCACACAGTTAAAGTGTTTATATCATATACAAACCTTGTGTCAGTGTGCTTATACTTACATGTATGTGGAAGCGGTGAAGCCTAATCCATCCCAGAGGGGTGCTTAGTGAAGGATGCGCTTTTCCTGCAGCATGGCTATCAAGGCCCTGCACGCAGCGCTCAATGGCGTTTCTACTGATGGCTTTTATGGGTCACAGCCAAGCTGCCAATGAGAAGCCTTGACACCAAAATGATGAAACTATGACATGAAATTAACCTGATGTCACCGCAGGTGCTGCTGGAGTTAAAAGAAGTGGTTCCCTCCTTCTGGGCACTGTGTACTGGAACATGTCTGAAATTATGTCTGATATTATAATGTCTGAGACTAAATATAAGCACAACATGGCCGTTGACTTTATGGCCAACCTAGGCGTGCATCACAATGAAATATATTATGTTTACCATTCATATGTGATTAAATTCAGTCTCTGTAATTCTCTTTGCATTCTCTATTGAGTCACATTTGTTTCAATAGAAGTCCATATTTCATAGCTTTGGTGTTGAAATTGCTGATGGCTTTTTGGTGAGAACTACAGTATTGTTTTCTTTGCAATGCTGTTTCCAAGCAACATCTCGGAAGTTGTGAGGGAAACTGCACTAATAAGCTACCTCATTAGGGCCGGTGCATGGTAGGCCTTACAGTCTGTGCTGTCAACTCTGCGGGTTAGCATGCAACTTCAAAAGACAGCTGCAAATACAACTCGTACACACAGGAGTGCTAATTTACTTTAGAAATTGGTAAACAAACTATTCTATCAACCCACATTTTTATCTCAGTTGAAGGTGTGCTGGTGGAACCCACTAACTGGGTTCTGTCTGAAGTGGCTCCAGCGCTATGACAAAGTACATGGCCGTCCTCCCGCCAGTGATAACGCAGCACATAAAAGGCTCATTATTCAGGAGTTAAGTTGGCAGGGTGTTCTCACCCTAAGGCTGTGCCAAACCTCAGACTCCCCCCTTGTTGGTCTCTCCCACTGATCCCTTCTGTACAGGGATGCTCTTAGCACACCTATACACAACAGGGACATATACACTACTGTGAAGTACACACACACACACACACACACACACACACACACACACACACACACACACACACACACACACACACACACACACACACACACACACATCCATTCTCGCCATCTCTTTAATGCAAACACAAACCAGTTAGATCCCTATATGTAATAAATTGGATTAAATTCCAATGGCTAAGCACTGTAATCTATTAGGGTTAATTAATTTCATTCCATTCTGTCTGTGTTTTTTATGCTTGAACACATGCTGACACTGTAATTGTGTGGCATCCTGCTCATTGGAGAAGTATAATAGGCTTGTGAAGGAGGTAGAGGAAGCCCCAATGTTTGGTATTCCGACTACAGAGTGATTTCGAGTCTTTCTTTCTCTCTTTCGACGAGGAAGTACGCTACAGTAGCTAGCTCTAATGCGGTGGATCCTTCCCCTCCTCACAGCCTTTCTCCAGCTCTTATCTTCCCCTCCAAATGAGAAAACCTGGATGGCTTCTCAGGGCCCCTGTTTCTGCCTGGATGCTATCTCATTTGGTTTTAATATATTTATCCATTCATTATTGTTCGCTTTTATCAGCCAGCTAATATTGTTCATAATTTGTCCTTATCTCCGAGCCTGACAGTCAAATTTACACACCGGCTCAGCAGACAGATGGAGAAATGACCCTTCTCCAACCTCTCCTTCCACAACTCCTCTCCTCGCTTCATTCCTCTCCAAACTCCAATGAAACATGACTGACAGCCCGCTGTTTAAATAGTTGTCATAGCAACCTCCCCATCCTTTTGACTAGTGCATTTTCTCTCTCGCTCTCTCCCTCTGTCACGATATCTCTCTCCCTCCTTCCATTCCTACTCGCATGCTGTTGCAACGATTGAGAAAGAGACAGAGGGAAGGGAAATTTGAAAACCAGAGAGCACCTAAGGCAGTTGGTATGCTTTCCTTCCCCACATCACCCCCATTCACATCCCTCCCCCTCTCAGTCTCCACCCAGACTTCCCTTGCCTCATCCTCCATACCCCTGACAATGATTTACCAACTCCAATGGTGCTCCTCTTTCATCCATCCTGGCTTATCAAGGACTGCAGGACTGTATGCACATCAATTTACAGTTCTCAGTCTCCTACACATTCACTCTCTTCCTCTCTCTCTCTTCTTCTCTCTCTCTCTCTCTCTCTCTCTCTCTCTCATTCTTTCTCTACAACTCTGCTTCCCCTAGTTCTCTCCTTTTCTTTCTTTTGTTGCTCCAAAAACCCCTACTTGGCCCCATTGCTATTCAATGAGTCTCATTTCACTGTCAAAATCCTCAGCAGTCTGCAGTCTAATCATGGAGCATACAGTAATAAGTCTACAGTATACTGGACTGTGCTGCAGTAAGTATATACAGTATGCTGTGTGGACAGGAGATCCTTCAGCTTGTTCAACTTCCAGTGGAAATAAACATTATGTAACCAAAGAAGGTATTGGCAGAGATTTGGAGCACATTTAAAGGAAAGACATTACAGTGGTATTGTTTGTCATGCACATGTACTGGTCAAAGTAAAGCATGAAGAATTAAGATATGAAATATTATATGGCTCATATATGGCTCATTAAGTGGCTCAAAGGCTTCACACAAGGCCAATGCACTCATACTGAAAAGCTTATATTGATTAGAAAGAGTCCAAATGGAGCCAGTAATCTTCAGTATGTATAACCAGGCAGCACACTGCCATTTCATTATTCCGGAGTTTAATTTCCAAAGCATTTATTCTAAACAAGCATCTGTTTAATAGAGTAAATTAAACATGATGGGGGGTGAATTTCTCGATAGCAGTGGTGTGTCACAATGAAGTTGCATACAGTACTCTGCCAGTGAGCTGTAAATGCATCTTAATGCCAGCATGCTGCACAATTTTCACAGTTAAGTTGCTGGTGGTTATTAGACCCCTGAATTGTTTAGGTAACGACATTTCACTGTTAACACTAGCGCTTTAATTTAGGATGCTACTGTATTACTGCTCACTAGGCTCTGTTGTGATGTAAGCAAGAAAAAACAAATTTCTTGTCTTATTTTGTATTCATCTATACAGTAGAAGACATTTACCACAGGTGAGTAGCTGGAACAGAAAGATGACTCAGCTGTTTTGTACAATTGCAAAAGAAAAAAGAGCCTTCCAAAACAGAATTTGCTGCTAATCATGTTTTAACCTCTCAGCTTTATAGAATGCTTTAGGGTTGCGTTTGACTGACAGGTCAATTCACTGAGCCAAAAACATGATTCAATCAGAAACATTCTTGTCATGACATCCTATTAATTGTGTAAAAGATGGTTGACTTTGGTTAAAGATCCAGTTCTCAATGTCTTCTCTATCCAGTGAGTAAACCATCTTATATTACACAGTGAAAATTGAGCAGTTGGAAAGGCTTAAATGGAGTCAAGTCTTTTGATGTTCCCTGCATATAATGAAGGGTTATGTAGCTATAGATCTCTGAGTGAGGAGATCTCTTCACCCATTTTTTTTTTTTTTTTTAAGATTATTGTTTTGGGCATTTTTAGGCCTTTATCGATAAGACAGCTGAAGAAATGAAAGGGGAGAGAGGGGGAATGACATGCAGCAAAGGGCCGCAGGTCGGAGTCAAACCCAGGCCCGCTGCATTGAGGAGTAAACCTCTATATATGGGCGCCCGCTCTACCAACTGAGCTATCCGGCGCGCCCGCTGGATGATATACTGCGTGAACTGTACTGCATCGCTGAGGAATAGACATGAATGCATAGAGAAACTCTGATGTGAGATTGAAGATATCTAGGCTGAATGCTCTTGAGCTATTGTAAAGACTGAGCTCAGCTCAGCTTGGAGAAGTCCAGAAAGTGAACTGCAGAAACTATCTGAGGTGGACACTCTTGGAACAAAGGAGCCAACACTCAACATAAAGATAACGTCAGAACAAAGATCAGGATTTTAGAATCTGTTTAAACAGGCAGGCTGATGCGGGAACCACAATCAGAGACAACAAATGTTATTTTCGTTTCTTTAGTTCAGACGAATATCACATATACACAGCTTTGCATTTCAGTAGAATAACAAACAGATGAAGCAGGCTTGTAATGCAGCTGTGGCCACTAGGCCAGCGATAGCATTATTAACAGTAGCTACAGAACACCTTACTGTAGTTACGAGCGTAAAACTCGGAAGAAAAAAGTGTGTAGACAGCTGGATTGATTGAGGGTATCTGTTCGGTCAGATGCCTGCGGACAGACCACAGGAAACCAGCACAACGTAAATCAGATCAAATGGTGAGCTGAGATGGTTGTGTAGCAGATGGATGGAAGTTAGCAACAATAGCAGTTCATCAGCAATCATACTGGTTAACGCGGTAGTGGTGATGCTGTTTTTTTGGGGTCTGTGTGACTTCACGTTTATGTACCGAAAAACACGAATTAAACAGCAGTCTAAATAATAGGTGCCCTGAAGAAAAAGTCAATTTGTTGTTGTTACGTGATAGTTACATGTAACAGTGGACATGCAGCTCGTTATGTCTCTACTATGTGTGTGGTTATGGTGGGGCATCTCTCCCTCTTTTTCTCTTTTTTGTCCACCCCCTTTCAGATTATATATATATATATATATATATATATATATATATATATATATATATATATAAATGACTAGGTGTTTTGCACTCTCTGTGCGTCTGTTTGCACACTGCCTGTGCTGCAGTGTTGTAGATAAATAAGATAATGTTTCTATTGGCGATGAACACAACACCTGAATTCCCAAGGTAGCATTTTAGTTCAGAGCAGCCACGGCAGAATCCTAGACGGTGGAACAGATCTCCTAGATGATCTGTTTTCATGCATTGTTAGCTTGTTTTCAAAACACACTCACTTTGCAGAACATGCACTCCATTTCTTTCTCAGCCACAGATGATGAACTCCTGCTAAATGCTACTGTCGTAAATACAAAATGAATATAGAGTCACATCTTTCTTACATTTCTGTAAACACTGTATACACAACTCCTGCACATGTGTTCAGATTAGTATCTCCTTCAGGTGTAACGCAAAAAGCCAGCAGACTGAACATGAATCCAATGTGTAAGGCTTTTGTGGAGCTCACTGTGAACCAATATTACACAGTAATGTGATATATAGCAGCCAATGATCCCCCTATACTTGGAGTCTTATAAATATTATTCCATTCAGCTGGAGGTGACGTTGCCAGTCAGCAATCTTTCAGCTGAAGGATGGATGCGATGTCGTATTTTAAGACATGCCACATGTGAGCTGTTCGTAGTACGATCGTCAGAGTGCAGCTCATATGAAATTGATAGGGTCATGCATTAATTCAAAACTTGTCAGATCCCCATGATCTACTTGAAGAAGGGCGTTACAGCCAAAGTAGCGCTAGCGAGGAACGCAAAGAGCCACCGCGGTTGCATGGGTGGTTCTGTCTGCTGTGTGTGGCTCTCTGGCTGTATACAAGTGTATATGAGATGTGGTCTGGCGGCATTCAGGGAATTGTGTGCAGTTCAGGCCCTCCCCCCTTCCTCGACTCATCTCCCCACATCCAACCTTCAGAATTTATATTCTCCCTCCAGCAAAAGGAAGGACCATCTTGGCCTTTCATTTTCCAGTTCAGGGCTTTCCTTTTTTTGCAGATAAATGCTCTCCAATCCGCCCTGACAGATGTCACATTGCATCACTTCCGTTTTGATACATAGCCTCTGATCCTGCCACTTGCAATAAGGAGCCAGCACGAGGGACGCCCCTTCCTAGACAACACTCTGACACGGGTGATTATTTTAAAGGTGCATCATTGGTGGTGCTCAGTGCTGAAACCCTAGCTGGGCACCGTGTGTGCATGCACTCGCTGCCGTGCCCGCTGCAGGAATGTGGGTATCGGCTTGTGTCTGGGTCACGAAACAAGAACAACACGACACACTCGTAGTCGTCACAGTTCACCTCTGGCAGCGGTTTATGCTGCTCTCAACCTCTTCATAGCAGCGGCCGCTAGTCCTGTCTCTCACTCAGTCTATCCACTGTGACTTCACAGGTCAGAGTTGGAGAAACAATCTGTATAAAGGGAAGGTTTTAGTGCCTCTGTTGCCAGCAGAGACTCGCTGCACTGTAGCATTAATCATACAAGGCCAGAGTACATCAGTAAACACAGTGTGTCAGGTCGAGGGAAAAGATCAGATCCCACAGCATTTAACAGGACTCAATAGCATACAGGCTATCTATTGAAAAGTCAGCGTTATTCATGGCATGTCTCCCAGCCTTCGTTGCTCGTAGGAGAGACACGCCATTGTTCACTGAAGAGCATACTGAAATATTTCTCTGGCTACACAAAAAACACTGGATCAGCAGCAATTAGTGGAGTAAGAGAGAGATAAAGAGAGGAAGGGAGGGATGCAGCGGAAAAAAGAATGAAGCTGAAAAATGTAGAATCAGCGAGAGAAAAAGAGAGGCAGAAAAGAGAAAGGGGAGAGAGAGATTAATAAAGAGGAGAGAGAGACAGAGACCCAGGGAGAGAGTGGTAAAAGCCAGTACAGTGTGCTGTGTAGGAGGTTAGAGCTGCCTGGAGCCCCTGGTTCTTTTAAAGGACCAAAGACTTGCTCATTGTCTTGTGTGTGTGTGTGTGTGTGTGTGTGTGTGTGTGTGTGTGTGTGTGTGTGTGTGTGTGTGTGTGTGTGTGTGTGTGTGTGTGTGTGTGTGTGTGTGTGTGTGTGTGAAACCTCTTCATTAGTCTTTCCATTGCTCTTCCCCCCCAGCCCCTGACCACTCACTTACCCCCAGCAGCTACAGTATATGTGGCCATATGGGACTAAATCCAGTTATACTAGAGAATAAAATGATCAGTCTTGGAAAAGAGATAATACAATGTGACTCGAGCCCAACCAGTGCTAAATAAACCAAGGCTTTGTGAACGTACTGTATATCTGTGTTTGCTTCCATGGAAAAAGAGACTTTATCTCAATTAAACCCCGTTCCACTAACGATGACGTTTTTCACGACTGTATGTTCTCAAATTGGTTTAGTAATTGAGGTCAAAGTTATAATTTAACCTTTTGTCTCGTTGTTTGTTCCAGAAGACAGGAAGTTGTTTGTTGGGATGCTGAACAAACAACAGACTGAGGAGGATGTTTACCGCCTCTTCGAACCCTACGGAGTCATCGAGGAGTGCACGGTCCTAAGAGGTCCTGACGGAAACAGCAAAGGTAGGGGCAATGATACAGTTGTCAGCTTTATTTAGGTCACTGACAAAGAAGTGACAGTGTGTGTGAGCGTCTACGTCAACTGGGCAATGAAAAATATATGTGACATATGCATCAGATATAGGTCAAATAGCACATAATTACAAACATTTTTACGCCGCTACGTTTGATGTGCTAGTCTGCTGCAGGCAGTGACAAAAAAAGTTTGATTGATGTCTGACTTTCATATTAAGGAACTATAAGAGGATTCGCAGGGCTATTAGATGTTTAGACTTTAGCTACCGTTCTGTTGAAGCATTTCAAAATCTTGTCATATTTAAAAAGGGGATCATATTGTTATTTTCTTTTTTTGAAGACAGACAGGGAAGTTTTAAATGGACATATCTGTGATAAAACCCGAAGGCCAGATACAAAACCAAGACTATGCAGGGGGATGGGGTTAGTTACCAGAAAAACAAGAAACCCAATGTTATGAGTAGTTGTAAATCCCATCAAATGCAGCAATGATTCAAAAAATGCTAGTAATTTTAAACCAATGACTTTGCCATCACAAACTTTCTCAGCATATATCTCGTTTCTACATTGCAAAGTGTTAATCTGAAGCATTTTGTCCTATTGATGTACTGCAGGTCCTTACTGTAACTCAGGTACTGTAGTGTGGTTGATAGCCTTCATGTCTTTTTAAGACAGGCAAAAACTTTTGGAGATATCATTTCCCTCTGACATGCAGCAAAGAGCAAAGGGACCAGTGGTTTTTCATTCCCTAAAGCCTATTCCCAAGATAGCGCTTATGGAAATTGTTGTGAAATTATATCTAAAGGGGTTTGAAGCCAGAGTGTCCTGAGTGGTTTGAAGGAGAAGGGAAAGATGGATGTCAAAACAATTCAAGTGTCCCCGCTGTGAGGACGGTTGCAGCCGAGGGAAGTTGCCAGTGGTGGAAAGTAACTAAGTAAGTAAACTTAAAGCTTTAGTGCGTAACTTTTTGATATTAGTGAACGTCCGTTACATTCAAGCCATTGCCAAATGAGTTGATACAAAGCTAATTAAGACTATCAGCTCCACAAAACACACTCTGTATTTCTCAGTATGGCTATGTTTTGAAAATTGTGTCATCTGGCAACTTATGCGCGCAGAAACTCCATCATGTTTTTTTAATCCTCCGTGTCCTCCTACTAGTAACTGCGTGGAGGAAGGGTGGGGGCGGTGCGCGATTAAGGAAGGCTTGTATCATGTATGCAACAACAGTGTTGTTGTCATTGCTTAGAATTCCTCAAGGGGGCGCACTATATCTTTAGTAACAGTTTTTAAGTTTTACTTGAGTACTGTAGTTCCACTTCATGCCACTTTATACTTCTACATTTCATTCCATTTGACAGGCAAATAATGCACTTTAGTAGGGCTGTCCTCGACTAAAGAAATTCTTAGTCGACTAACACTTATACGATTTTGTCGACTAATCGATTAGTTGATTTAATTGACAGAGCTGTGCGCTTTGAGAGGTGGTTAAGACTAGAAAAGCACAATATAAATGTAGTTAATTAACCATCTGTAAAACTGAGTTACTCCACAATTAATCCTGCAAAAGCACCACTTTAAATCTTGTGTTTACCATAAATGTGCTCATAAGTTGCTTGGAAATGAGTAATTAAGCATGAATAAGCATAAAAAACGACCGATTAGTTGACTAATTGACTAAGAGGTGGCAGCCCTACACTTTAGTTACTTAGTAGATTCACATTTTTTTACAAAATATATAATCAACAAATAAATCCTGATGCATTATCATACAGTAGATTAAGCTACCCAGTAGTATTTAAAGTAGTCGGCTCCATCTTTACTAGCCATAACTTTAAAGTGATGCTTACACATGAAGGCATTAATATGTATGATCCAGTAACAAATACTGTATTATTCTGAAATGGGTAATTTTGCATGATGAGTACTTTTACTTTTGATACTTAAAGTATCACTATCATATTCATCTTTGTCTGCTGATGAGCGTCTGTATTAGTTTTTTTTGTTCTAATAAAAACTTAGACAGATAAAACATCCCCAATAACCCTTGCGGGTAAAAACAGATCTGTTTTGCACTTGGCTATCACAAAATCCTTTTTAGTGCAGAATTATGTGTAACAAAATAATTTGATAACTTTGATAGCAGGATATTTTATCCTCCCTAGCTATTGAACAATTGCACAGTCTCAATTCCATATTAACACTCCTGTTTGGTTAATAAAAAAAAGAAAAAGAAAAACCGGGGGAGGACATACTGCAGCTTGCAAAGTATGTTAAGAGTTAAATTCATAATTATATTGGCATATAGTTTGTACTACTGTAGCAAAGTCCTTGTACAGGTCATGCCGAGCTTTAGCTCTTTTCTATCCATATCTCAATAGGGGGCGGTGGTTTGACAGCTGAATGGGCATCTTGATTGGCTGGTGTCCACAGGGGTAAGCCCATTATGAGGGGAAGAATGGCAGGGCGGCTGGGTCAAGCAGTATAGATGATAAGAAGAATAAAGTATGAAAGATTAAATAAGAATAGAAAAGAAACTTAAAATGAAATGAAATTAGGTGAAATAGGGTATAATTATAAGAGGGGACGGTGGCTCAGTAGTTAGTACTGCTGCCTCACTGCAACAGACCCAGGTTCAGTCCTCACATGTTTCTGGGTGGAGAGTTTAGGTGTTTGGGTTTCTTCTGCCCTCTGAGTTACATAAACTCACTCCAGAGAGATACAAGGGGCACTGTATAATCTGCACACACATGTATCATTGAGAGTGTGTGTTCATTTGTTAGCTTTGTGATGAGCTGATCATGTACCAGTGGTCTCTGCCTTTCATCCAGTGCATCCAGAAAAACAACTGGATAAAGATGGTAAATGGATAAGGTTTCGTTATTTTTTTAAACATCAATATTGTTATTATTGTTACCTTTATGTTATTGTTTATTAAGCATGGGTACACAGGGACACCATACTAGTCTAGAAAACGGATATGTGAATGAATATGTTTATGAGTTTGTTTTAAGAAGCTGTAAGATTTGTTCAAGTCAAGCAGTTGGTGCCAGAGTACTGAGAGTTAGAGTTTTTCCAGAGGAGACAAAGTGAAGCTTTAAATCAAGTTTTCCAGTTGTAAAAGAGGGCCATACTTCAGTTGAATTATTGAATAATGAATGTGCAACAGCTCACTTTGTGAATCCACAAAAGCTATCTTCAACTTGTTTTCACTGTATCTACTGCTCACAATATTCCTCAAGGACATTAGAGCTAAGAGTGTTGGTTCTGTGGTTCCTGGCCTTTGGACAGACATCGTCATATTAACAAATATTGATCAGAACATCCTCTACTTAAGTTCTTAAATGGAGTGTTTTTCTATTTAAAAAAACGCCTATTTAAAAAACATTACAGTTGCAGCTAGTTTAGCTAGTATTTAATATGCACAGACAGGCATGTGGTGCTAAATAGCATGCTTTTCTGCTCCATCAGTGCAATCTTTAGCCTGCGGCTTCTGCCTGCTTGTCTGCCTGCCTAATGCCCGGAGTGGGGCAGCCTACTGTGCAATGAGAGCCTCTCGCTGCACAGTGATTTCTGTGGTGTCAAATACAATTCAAAATCCTTTATTAATATACTGTAGGCTTTTAAACCCACTCAATTGAATACATTTGCTGTATATATATTGTGTGTGTGTGTGTGTGTGTGTGTGTGTGTGTACATGTGTGTGATGTGCATCTGTTCTCTCTTCCAGGTTGTGCCTTTGTCAAGTTCTCCACACATACAGAGGCTCAGTCTGCAATCAGTGCCCTCCACGGTAGCCAGACCATGCCAGTAAGTACAGCTCTCTCCCTCACAAATGTAAAAACAGAGAAACATACACACACACCACGCAACATCCATCACATGCACACTATGTACCAATCACAATAGCTATGTGCAGTCTACCTCTCTTGATTAATACCTGTAAACTCTTAGTTTTGAACTCACCTCCGACTTCAAAGTTTTAAATCAATTTATAGAAAGTGCAACCATCCTCATAAATATCCCAGCTTTAAAAACAGATACAGCCAGAAATAGCCTTATGTCTCTTTAATTAACATGGTACTTAAAAAAAAATCCAAATCTAATTTCCAGATAAAACTGTTTAGAATGATAATTGAATTTTGGGTGAGTCATCAATCAGTAGTTCTGCTTGCATAATCAGTGCCTATAACTCCAGTGTGAGATTACATTTGCTTGTTATGTAAGCACATCGTGTCCTCTGAATTCTCTCCGTATTGAATTGACTATAAGCGCTGTTAGAAAAGTTATGCTTGCTATAGTTTTCATTTTAGTGTTAAACTATTTGCATAAGAAACTGTGCATCCATTTCTGTTTCTCATGTGATATGATTATAACATGATTATCACTGACATCAAGCCTGACCAGAGATAAGAAAGTTTCTCTTTGTGTGATATTACTCCCTTTTCCCTATAAAAAGCTGCTGTTAAAGACTATTGACAGTAATTTTCTGTACTTATGCTGAAGTCCTGTAAACTGACTCTACTTGCTGCAAGTTTTTTCCATTCTTTGATAAATAATTATCCTAACAAGCGCAGAAGCTGTACTGCTCATTTGTATTAGTCTCATGCTTACGCATGGTCTCTGTATACCTGATGGTGTCAAAATAAAAGCTACTTACTCTGCACTCCAAACCTGAATAGAGTTATTGTCCGTGACATCCATCAAGCGGACAGAGAGTCACGTCCCATATTATATAGTCCCTTGAAGTATACTCTGCTTTTATACTTAATTTTGTTTTGGAACTCTCACCTCAGAGAAGCAGGGACCCTGAACTCTCTCACACCCTATCTCCCAGATGTTGTATTTCACTATATGATTTTATTATGAATGGTTGCCAATGTGTGGCAGAGAGGAGAGAGAAGGACTAGAAGCCAGCTGTGCCATTTTGGCGCAACCTCCGAGTCAATCTAAGTGCAAATGACTGCAGGTCATGAGGAAAGACTCTAGATGTCCATTCTCCATAGATACCCTCCTTCTCTGTTGCTCCATCCCCCTATCTCTGCTAGCTCTCTGCCCTCACTCACTCGTCTCTCTTTGGCAGCCTCTCGGGATATTAGGCAATAGACTTGTTTACTCCACCTTTCACTACATTGGCTGCTGAATTATTCATCTAACTATAAGCAGGGGGCAGAAGAGAGGGGAGGAAGAGTTGGGGAGCGAGGGGGGGAGAGGGGGGTGCAGAGGGAGAATGAGTGAATGGACAGGATTTATACCTCCTGCTCTGGTAAATTGATTATAGAAATCTGATCAGCATCTCATATCCTGTGGCTGCTGGAGGAGAGGGCACAGTGTGCCTGCCTTTCTGAGATTAGCGGACCACCGGTGGACCATTACACCTCGGTAGGACGGTGCTATTCAGAGCAAAGTGTCCATCAATGTAGCAAAGGATCTGGAAAAACCTTGGACCAATTATCTATACCAATTTGAGTCCTTATTGATTGCAGTTGAGTTACAGTTGCAAAAAGAAGTCACGTAAAAGTACATTGATGGAATGAATAAAAAAAATAATCTTACCTTAACACTTTTGGATGCATTAAATAAATGTGAATAAAGAAGTGAAACAAAAGAAAACGAACTATCGACAGCTACAATACAGGATACTGAACTTATGAAGGGCATCCTTTGCCTTGCAACCGTTCTAAGCAAACATCTCATTCCTACTTCTCTAGGGCTAAAATAAATGATTAATTCTTCTAATGAACTAAGACAAACTGTGTGTATGTGTGTGTGTGTGTGTGCGTGCACGCACGCACGCACACGCATGTTTACTGCCACACCAAGGCCGTGACTGTTGACCATGAACAAAGCCCAGCCAATAGCATCGCTAGGTGAGGTGTTGAAGTGCACTGAATATTAACACTGTGACTAACTACAGCAGTTTGATAGATCTACTGCCAATCCCCCAAAGCATGAGCACTGGCTTCTTAGAGTTTATGAGTGTGCACACACACGCACACATGAATGCATGTGTGTGCATACATAAACATGTACAAAGAGAAGCACTTTGTGGCTAGCACATTTGCATGAGCGCACACACACACACACACACACACACACACACACACACACACTCTTTCTATATTGAGCCTCTCACTGTTTCACTGTCACATGCTCGTACAGCCACAGGCTAGGGTCAAAGGCTCCCTGACTGATCTTATTTTCCAGCTCGGAGGACTTGAGCTGAATACATTTGTGTTATTCATGTAGAGTAGGAGTGGGCATTTTGTATGTATTGTATGTGTGAGTCAGGAAGGAAGGAAAGAGAAAGTCCACATGTGTGCATGTATGTGGAGAGTATGTATGTGCAAAAATACGCTTACATACATGTGTGGGAAATATGTACTTCCGTGTCCTCATCCAAATGAAAAATGAAACTATGACATAATGTCACTTTATGAAGGGGGATAGCAAGAAATTGTAGGTGTATGAATTATAGGAGTGCATCGGCAGGTCACATATAACCTGCCTCCCATACACACCACCACCATCCCTCAGCAGCCTCGTTCAGCTTACACACACACACACACACACACACACACACACACACACACACACACACACACACACACACCCTGCCACTGTTCAGATATGAGTGGCTCAATTAAACATTTAAACGATAGAGCTGTAAAACAAATTGCCGGGATTCAGCAGGGCCGTGTAGGAAGTAAGTCCCGGGACATAAATACACCGAGACGAGGGGGGGGGGTTGCGGGTCAGGTCCGTAGAGCCGTGCAGTATTTTTCACTCCATATCTGAGTCAGCTCAGCCTGGGTTTAAGGCTGTGTCAGCTGACACAGGAACTGACACAGAAACACTAGAGCAAGATGATCCAAATATAAGAGCAGAACAAATCAAAGCAAATGAGAGCAGGATGATTGAGAGTGAAGAGAAGAGCAAAGAGGGTTAAAAAAAAAAAAGCATTCATATGTGATCTTTTCCATTACTTCAAACAGAGAATACACATATGCAAGTGCCACGAATGCCAGGAACAAGACACATCATTTGAATGTACAGATTAATATGTCACTGCCTTAAATAATGTTTTTTTATCTAGAATTATTTGACTGGGCACGCTCAAAGAGGATGTGTATTTAAGATTCCATGGGTGGTAATGCCTTATCAGTACAATGAACATGAAATAGTATTATGCAAAGGACATCAATTATAAGCTATATACTGTAACACCAAACTGTATACGCAGCTTCAATTTAGCACTCAGTGGGGTCAAAATAGATAACTCATAATTGTCAAATTCTGAATGTGACAGAGGGAATTTGTTATGTGAAACCCATCATAGCATCAAAACAAAACAGCCTGGTCCAATGAATTTTTTATATTAAGTCGTAACTGCTTGAATATAAAATAGTTTTTTTTTTTTTACGATGGTACTGTAAGTAATGTGGATGGAATATGATGCCATATGTTGTGAAGAAACAGGCAGCCTTAGTAGCAATACATTCTGATTAAAGGAGGCAGTTTTTATTTTGCAGGCGGGGATGAAAAAGTGTCCGTTGTAAGGATGTTAAAATCATCTTTATCAGAAAGAATGGATGTATTTCTTAATTTGGGTTTTTATGCTTGCACTTGGAACGGGCTGAATCATAGTTTGACTAACTCATGCAGCCAAACCATTAAGGCCTTCAGCATGTGACAGTTGAAACCAATACAGCTATATATACAGGACACAGGATCAGTCTTCTTTCTAGATTTACCCTGCACTAATTTGAGCTGCCATATGTTAAAAGTTAAAGAAGTATGGGATGTATAGCTGGGTTGTGCATCTTAGACGGACACCAAGCCTCCTTGGCAATGAGAAGGAACTGTAAAGAGACAGACTTTCTTTTTGGTTCTGGATCTCTGTAGTGCCTTTTTTATCCTCCCTGTTTAACTCCCCTTCCTTCAGTGGCTCTCTAGGCAGCTGGGAGCCGCCTGGCAGGGGGATTGTGCTCACACTTGGCAGCTTAAAAATTTAATGAGACTTTTACTTCACACTTCATCCTGCTCTCTTTATAGCAATGGAGATTCTACTCACTGATAGCCTGACAGGTCTAACTGAGGAAACCTGGGATATAAACAAATGTGGCATTGGATGCTTAGCCGATAAGCCATACGATTCAGGTGTCCTAAGGAGAAGCAGTGGGAGGGCAAAGTCAGTGTATAGACCTCCTTGAAAAAAGCTTTGCAGAGACTGGGACATACATGCAAGGATATGAAAGAGAATGGCACAAGGCTCTTAGACAACAAGACATTTCAATTCACAATAAACCATGTTTCTGTCATTCAAGCAGGCACACTCCAGTCAAATTCTTGTTAGAAAAGAGGTTGACTTCAGTGTTCCAACTTACCGTATTCGTCCGAATTAATACAGGTTTTTATTCCTAGAAAAAAGTTGGGTCGTCTTATAATCAGGGTCTAGACTTTCAGCTGTTCAAGTTGCAGAACGTAAGGGACGTCACTGATTCAACAGCCAATAGAGAAGTCAGCTATTATCTATAGAAATAAAATGATCCATAATCCATTTTTTTTTATGTTACAAACAGCTGGTCGAAAAAACAGAGTTTATGACGGAGCCTCAACGAGCGCCCGAAAGCACGGTAACGTTATATGGTGGAGAGAGATAGAGTGACTGAAGAGAGAGAGAGAGAAAGCCCAGCGGCGTTAGAACAAAGCCATGACTCAGAGAAATAAAACGTGTTTTCGCCGATTCATCACTAGAAGTGTAACTGTAGCGAGCATCTCGATCAATATCACTAAAGTTATCCACATTCATACATAGACGAAACAAAATGATATATCCAGCTACAAAAAGCCTGGAAGTCGGAAGTAGAACGGAAGTACAACGAGGGGTTGTCAAGGAGATGTTACACCGTCTAAAAATGCAATCACCCAGAGAACATCTTACCGTGGTCCTCAAAGCCTAACCTCTTAATACATCCATGCTCAAAGCGGCTGCTTCCAAGAGATTGGCAGGAGAGTGTGTGATTACGTGACAGAAAAACGTAATGATGGGATGCCTATTACCAGAGCAGTCATTCAGCTGAAGGCCTTGGAAATATTTACCGTTAATTTAAATGTGACACTTTTATCTAAAAAGATATTGAAAATATTATTGTATTTAAAAGATGTTAAAAACAACAGCCTACCTTGTTTTATTCAATGTGTTTTTATTAGAATAATTTTAAAATAAAATAGTTTTCTTTATGAAAACAATATTTGGTATTTTTCCAAAAATGAGTTTTGAAAAAGGGAGGGTCGTCTTATATTCGGACCAATGCGGTAATACCCTCAGATTATAAAACTCAGCCTTTCCCAAAAATTTGAGAAGCAGAGCAGGAACACGCAGCTCTCATTACCAAAGAAGCTAGGCCTTTAATAGCTTTTTTTTTTAACTGTGAGAAGGAGGTTAAAATATTCAATATATACTAACACATCTCTTCAGTATTCTGGTCCTGCACTGCCCTGTCCTGGACTCTCCCAAAGTTAAACCTCATAATAAAGTTAATGATGCAGATAGTAAAAAGATGGACAGACACAACAGACGAACCCTAAACCTGTAACCGTGCCAAAGTTAACCTTGAAGTGACTGAGCGTAGTCTTAATATATGAAACGTTGAAGTATGTCTCTTCTAGATTATGCTGTTCTGTCTCATTTGTCTATTCTGTTTATTGTAGAATTGTACACAGCTCTTAATAAGCAGGAAAATTGTTGTTCCAGTCTGACAGGATGGCACTCCCATCAAGAATCAAAAACAATTAGTCACTCAGCTGGCCGGACTAAAGATGTCAGCCTGCTTGACAGTCTGACAATTAGTCTGTCAGCCGGTTAGCCAACCATCTAGCCAACTATCACTCAAGTAACTAGACAATCAGCCATTTAGTCAGGCAGCCAACTAACCAACTGGTCTCTCAACCTACAATCCTTCAAACCTGTGATTCAACCAGCGAGCAAGCCAGGAAGAGAGGGCTAGGGGGAATATAGAGAAAAATGTGGGGAAAAAGAGAAAGGGAGAGGATAAAATCTATGTGCTACAGTCGGAGGGTCTAATGCTTGTCTTTGAACTTCTGTGTAGATGTCTTTATTAGCAGAACTCCTGAGACCTCAGTAAGGGGAAGATGCAAACAAAGAAAAATAAAAACAGAAAAGTGAATTATGCATTAGTAATATAGTTAGCATTACAGCTGCCATTTATAATACAGTCCAACACAACTCCTGACAGGTTTCACCCAGATCCAACCAAACCGAGAAAATACCCTATTTAGCCCCTTTAAAATCCCCAACCCCCAACCTTCAATCCAGGCACTTCACCAGTCACCCCTGTTATTGACAATCTTGCATCAATTTCAGGGGGCCTCTTATCGTGACTGACACACAACCTTTTCTCCACTGTCAGATCAGAGTAATATTTCGGCCTTTTATGTGGATCGATTGGCCAGTTTGGGGGCGCAGAGGGGAGGAGAGGCGGAGCACACAAAAGGTCAAATGTAGTGCTAAATCATTTGAAGATTCTTAATGAAGGGTGTGTGCCAGACACACCTGCTGTTTCATTATTGTGCTGCAGAAAGAGGTAATAGTGTTGGTAAGCAGATGGATAGGCAGAGGGAGGCTAAACGGAGGGCGGAATGAGAGAAATTTGCCCTAAAATGCAACATTTTCTTTAAAGAACACATTCACCAAGGGCATTAGGAACCACTGCCAATTGTAGCTCTTATTTCAAATCATTGTACATTGCAAATCTTTTAACCTCATCTTTGAGGAGGAGCACCAAGGTTACATATATGTACTGTACTGGAGGGGGAAAGCTGGGAGAAAATATAAAGTATGTCATGCACAGCGCGGATGCTCTGCCCCAAGTGACTTTGTACATGTTAAACACTGATTGTAAGAATGGAAGGTTTCTGTCTGCACATCTGCCTACACATCTGCCTACAGAGATGTTTACTCAATAAGCAGAACATTTTTATTCTTCACATATCTCTGTTGGGTTCATGTTTATGTATGCCAGCCACAAAATAAGGAGGCACGATTCTCTGCAATAATACAAATGTGCAATGATATTGTATCTAGAATGGCAAAAAAAAAAAACTCTGACATGCAATTACAGGAGCTCGCTACATAATAATGTTAACACTGGTTAATGTTGCTAATGAACACGGCATACTAAGAAATCAGAAATAATAACCAATAGCATTCTTTATGCTCTTGTATTGGATTTTTTTTAAGCCTTTTACGTGGTAAAACAGTAACATATGCAAATGATTCCTGAAGTGGCTCAAAGCCTTTTGGGGATAGAGGATGCTGTTAGACTGTGATCCTACTGTTGATTGACTGACTGAGTGTTGGCATTGAAGGTGCTTGCAGTAAATCAGGGTTAAGTGTCTGTGCTGTTTTTCTCTGATTTTCAGTTCTCTCTACCCCCTCAGGGTGCTTCCTCCAGCTTGGTGGTCAAGTTTGCCGACACAGACAAGGAGCGCACCATCAGACGTATGCAGCAGATGGTTGGGCAGTTTGGCATCTTCAACCCAGCCATCGCCCTTCCCTTCAGCACCTACAGCTCTTACGCACATGCGGTGAGTTTGAAAAGACACATGTACTGTAGCACCCACAGGAAACATAAAATGGAAACACATTAAATTCTAACATATACATATACAGTGGCTGATTACATACCCTTAAGGAATAGCCCACAACAGGCCGTGGTATGTTGTGATTATATCACAGCTAAGGCGCATTTTTCAGCCCGACGCGAATCAGAGGGAGGACAACTGCCTTAGCGGTCATCAAGTATGGCAATATGAAAGCTATAGACACATTACAATTTTTAAATTGATTTTTATTAATGAATAATAAAGTTCACTATAAAATAGGCCCTCCTGGGCTGGCTGCCTGTACATACCGAGGCGGTTGCTATGGCACGCAGGTAACACTCTAGCAGCTAGCAGAGGCTATTTCATATGCCTAACGCTAAGGGGTTGTTTCAGATTCACCAAAGTCACACAAACTAACCGATCGAGGCAGCGGTAGACCAGCAACTCCTGTGTTCTGCAAGGTAAAATTACTGTTTTTGTTAAAGGAGGCTTAAAAGAGAGCATAGATTACGGCTTTAGTTCCCTCTCAGAAAGATGGTCTGACAACACGGTAAAGCTGTGAAAATATTGTAAATACAGTGTACTCTTAAAGGGACACTTTAGGATTTAAAACCAGCTCTGTGTGGGAATTCAACTCACCAGTCTCCTGGTGACTCTGCTAGCCTGGCTGGTCGAGGTCTTTCAAATGTAAACATCAGAGTGAACACAGAGCACAAGTTAAAGATGGCTATCAGCTACGATATGGCTATGATCCCGACTACGTGGACAAGCAAGACCATCTCTGCGTCTATCAACATCTGTACATCAGAGGGGGCACCGAGGCAAGCATGGAGGAATTAAACACCGATTGAGACTTCTCTGATCCTGCTAGCCAGTGTGCAGGCATCGGACGTTAAGCTGGGTGGCCTCCGTGCCTGCGTCAGTTTCCAGCAGGATGTCAGGAGCTGTGGTGTCCTTTCGCCGAGACTTGACTGGATCCTGGAGTGCCGGTGTCATTCAACCAAGTGACTCTTTTTCTGTGTGTAAATCCGACGGCCACATTCTGCTTTTCCTATTCCTATGATCAATCATGCACAGGTTGAAGGAGCTGATGGGATTATACTTTTCACATGACGAATAAAATGAATGTGTTGGTTAGTTGATTGAAAATGTATTTGGCAAGAGAACAGGTCAGCTCAGCAATATGAGCACTAGTCATATAGAAGATAAAATGAGAAACACTAAGATGTAAGATAAGATGGGATGACATACATAAAATATAGCACTATATACATATATCAAAACAAGGATTGTGTGAAAAAGTGACAAGTTTATCCAACAGTATTGCACAAATGTAATGGAAAAAAAAGAAGTGAGACATGGGATATGAGAGAATGGAGCAAAATAAATAGACAAATAAAAATAAATCACGATGTACATACAGGAAAAAAAGGATTGTGTGTGGCTCAGTAAGTCCCAAGTGATGCTGTCTCTATGTTTGCTGATTAATACCATACACATCCTTTTTATTTGACCTGTAATTCCCATTTGGCTAGTTCAGTGTATTGCTGAGGTGGAACCACAGACGTGTTAGAACTCATGACACATGGGATACACAATGTAACTCCTACATTTGACCTTTAGCTTGGTTGTTATTGGGTCTAAAAAAACATCAGGCATTTTAACACAGGATATCTGCCACTGAAATCTGTAGTTTTTTAACTTTTCTAGTAATTTCAGTACATCAAGACTTTGTATTTGCACATTTTGATCCCTACCTGGTAGACATTGTCATAAGTGAGTTAGCTTTCCAAACTATCATCACTTCCATCAGCACCCCTTCTCCGACCTCTGCTCCTCTTAAGCAGTGCTGCTATGCCATTACATTCAGACTTTCACTACCCACAGCACGTAGGCGCACACACATTTAGTTAGCTTGTAGCCTCCAACCCCTTCATCAGCTTCCCTCTGTCCTCCCCCCCCCCCCCTCAGGGCATGGCACCATACACATACAGCAGACCCCCGGCTCTTTGATGAGTTCAGACAGCCCTATGCAGCCCCTCTCACCATGCGCCAGCTCTACCTTCTATCACACTGCTTCTCTACCCTTCCCTTCTCCCTCCCCCAGTCCCTCCCTCTGGGCCCATGAGATGCTCCAGGAGCCACAGTTGACTCAGAATATTCCATGGGCAACTTATCTGCACACAAACTTTCTTCTTCCCTGCTGAGGCAGAGCACACACACATAAGCCCTGACGTGTACGCGCATACACACACGCACCGCCTACTTGAAGAAGGCTAAAATGAATTTGAGAAAAGCTTTTCAACCAGTCCTGAAATAAAAACCTGGGCCTCTGTCACAACACACTGCATAGATGCACATAAACATCAGCAGAGTATTTATTTACAGAGAAGGAGGAACACAAATTCATTTTTTCTTGTACTTATTTGGGTGTTAAAGTTAAATATATATTTTTTGCTGTCTCTAAACGCCAGGATTAATGGTTGACGTTAGCCAGTTCTTGGAGGCTTATCCATTCCCCTCATTTTCACATCACAGCCATGGGACCCAGTGTGAAATGTGCAAATTGACCATCCCAGAGTAATTGCGAGGCCATCTCTTGTGCTCTCCCCAGTAAAACTCCCACCTTCATTACCATTCATGAAATGCAGCCCTTTCCCAGGAAATGTGGAGAAATGCAAATGTTTAAAGGGTGGTGGAGGCAGTGGCGGTCTGCGGGGAGACCATTGTGCCCCGCTCAGGTTGGCCATGACTCTTATTTACTGTGGCAGAGACCCGTGTCGACTCATACAGACACACACAAGGGTGTACACACTCACACGCACGGTGCAGCGAAAGCTCTTTCTTTTACTCTCTCCTCTCTCTGTCTCTCTCACTCTCTGTGTCTCTCTCTCTCTGTGTGTGTGTGTGTGTGTGTGTTCTCTCTCTCTCTCTCTCTCTCTCACTCTCTTATACACATGTATAATATGACAAAGAGCAGGATGATGCTAGGAAATTGAGTTGAGAGTGAAAGTAACAAGGGCACGGGGGATACTTCAGCATCAGAGAGAATCAATTACCATTAAATCTAAAGGAGGAATTGCACGTATGTGGTTTCTCGACACAAAGATTATACAGCATGAATGATGTTAGTGAAGGTGAGATTCTCCTTGTATTAGTATTATGAATCACAGAGACTGTGGGTGCCATGTACCTGCATATAATGAATTTAGCAAAATAAAGCGAGTCGGTGGAGGAACTCCGAGGCAAGGCAACCTTGGATATAAAATCAACCCAACTTATGATAAAGTAATGGATGCACAAGAGGCAGTAATGGATTATCAGCGAGGCTCTTGTTTTCATATCTCGCTAAAGACTTATTTAATGGGTCTAAATACCGGTTCGGACAGCTAGTTACGCAATAATGTGGAATAAAGGGAAATATTATTTATCTTTAGTGTGGGTGTCCTGCTTGTTCAGCGGTAATGATTACATTACAGTCATTGGTGCTGGCTGCATGTACAGTATATGGTGTGCAGCCTCGATACCACTGTAGCCAACGGGAATGTGCTGAAATGATACGACAAATGTTTCTTCACTGCAAGATAAACTACACATATTCCCCCAAGACGAAAAACCTGCAGTGACACAAAAAGGACTTTATCTCCAAAGACACATTACATGTTCGCCTACTCTCCATATACACTGGCCAAGAGAAGAAGAGCTGGCACAGTATAGAATACAGACGTGGGGAGAGATGGTATATATAGCTATAACCAGGAAGTACAGTAAATGGTAAATTCAAAGAGCTACCTCTCCACTACAGCAGTGGATAGGATTATAGAGTTGAGCTGACAGCCAGTAAATTGGATTTTAGTCAAACCAGGGGAAGGAGGGGGCTCTGAACACAAATTGGAGGGGTACAACACTGACAACATATGCCAAATATGAGAAATGTGCCATTTTCACGATAGACACAGACACTGGTGTGCTCTGACAGGAGACATCCTATTTGCAAAAAGGTGATTTCATAAAACACAAGCAGAAGGAGAGCGAGAGATTGAGATTCCTTGTTTTATTCCGGTGTTAGTAGTGAGTGATAATAGTTCTCCCATGAATCGCTGAATGCAAGTAATAAAACCAGCGTTTATTACCTTTTGTATTTCCCCTTCAAGACACAAACATCATATTTGTACACGATTAGATTTGATTCAAGTCACTTTTCTTCCTTTGTCTCCTAAAGCCGTGTCTCTCTGCAACGACAGCCATTTTAGCTTCCCTTGGTCCCTTCAGGTAGAGAACTACAGTACATGCTGTGTCGGGGTACAAGAGAGAAGTTTTAGATTTAAAGGGACCTCCAGCACTGTGCCCCTCTTGTCTCCCTAAAAGATGCATTACACTGAGTGTGAGATAGATAAATGAAATGAGAGAAAATGCTTTAACTTGGCGCTAATAGTGACAATGTGTGGGTGGATGAGAGGGAGGATGATGACTGTAAACTCACATTAGGAAACATCTCCCCCTGTTGGAGGGACTCACATTCAAACAGCACGCATGAGAAATGATGGTAACAGATTACTGCATCATTTAGCTGTGCTATAAACTGCCTGCACACACACACACACACACACACACACACACACACACACACACACAAGCAAGTGTGTGACCTGGTTTAGCTGTATTATACTTGTGAGGACTAGCTCTACACACACACACAACAAAGTGCACCAAAAAAACTATTCAAATCTTTCTGTGGAAATAGAGCCTGCCAGCATGGAGGTAACAAATGAGGCCCTTGAGCTTCATTCTTCTGTCTTGAGTCTTTTAGTTTCACCTTATTGAACTACTGTCTCCCTCTTTCTCTCTTTCGTTTTTTTCTCCCTCTTTCACGTACAGTATCTCTCTTTCTCTCCTCTCTCTCTCTCTCTCTCTCTCTCTCTCTCTCTCTCTCTCTCTCTCTCTCTCTCTCTCTCTCTCTTTCTCTCCATCCCAGGCTGGTTGGGCTATAAGGGGTCACATGTGACAGAGCTGAGAGTCAGCGAGTCACAGAGCAGCGCTACAGAGATAATTGCCATGTGATAAAGAGGTGATTGCCTGCTGGCACCAGGGGAGAGTAATGCCATCAGGTTGCAATAAAAAAGCAGATGTCTGACACTAAATGAATGCTGCTGGAGCCCTGGCAACTTTCTTTGCTCCCTTTCATCTCACACGCTTTTCTTTTGTCCCCCTTGTTTCTGTCTGCCCTTTCTTCCCTTTTCCTTTTCTTTTCAAGAGAAAGCAGAAAAGGTTGTGTGTCTGATGATGAAGACTCAGTTCTGCTTATTCTTTACCAGAGACATTTGCTATCTGCTGGGTCGTGCATAAATAAAGAAAACGGGAATGGTTTTTGAATATAATGCCTTTGAAATTTTGAAAAAAAATTGCTTTTGCATGTACATATAAAAAGTTAAATGAAACTACTTTGAAAATCTCTGTCAACATAACCACTCTGCTTTCTGGTCTTCATTTTTTTCTTTATCAGAGCCAGTTTGTATTAACCACTGCATTCCAACGTAATTATATGCTTGGGTTTCCAATTTGCTGCATTTGAATTTGAAACGAAGCATCAATGAATGCAAGAGTTGTTATCCATGACAATCTGACAGATGGCATTAAGTGTTGCATTATCTAAAACATGCATTGGGAGAGAGGCTGGTATTCTGGAGATGCTAGTATTCACTCCTACTCCATTATTACCCCATCCATGCTTGTAGCTAGGCCACAAGGCCCACAACGAATAGGCTGCAAGCTTATTAGAATCAGTCCTCAGTCCTCGCTGATAGCTGTGAGCAGAGCCAGAGAAAAGACAAAAACACCAGTGAGTGGAGTGGCAGTGTATTTATTCTGTAATACCAGCCCAGTCAGACCCTGTTCACATCCTAATGGGGGGCAGTCACAGCATTGCCAAATCAAGGGAGCCCCAGATCCTCTCGACCTCTTTGTTTGTTTCTGTGTCATTGCTTTTGTTTAGTTTCTTGTTCCGTTGCTGTCTTTTGCAGCTATACCCCCTTAAAGGCTCAATTCATCTTATTTGGAAAGGAATGGATGATTCCCATTTGTCACGTTAAAATTATGCAAATGACAAAAGGCGTTAATAGATAGCAGTGGCAAGGCATGTGGCTAATAGATGAGATGCCAGCGCTGGGCATTCTACAGCGGGACAGCTGCTTTCAGGTTACCTGACAGGGGCACTGAGGGAAAATAATTGGCTTTTCCGTTGCAGGGTCCCCATGCAAATACAAGCAGAATGGCATTCTATACCTCCAGTGTCTCACCAAATCGTCATTAGCATTAGTGCCAGTGGCAGAAGAGTTTGATTTCTACTTCTGCAAGTCATTCTCAGGCCACGGCAATCAGTAGCTCCCCTGACACATAGCAGCTATGTCTGTATTAAACAGATGCAGAGACAGGGGTAAGAGGTTGGTCTAGCTGTGTTCGTATGCCTATATCACACCGGTCTGGATAGCTACACAGCCAGCGAAAGATTGTTGATAGCCTAGGTAATACCCACTGGTTCACAAGCTGCAAAAGCCATTGTGCAATGATGGATTTTCTTATGAATTAGGCATTCAGCATGTGGTTTGCACAGAGAGAATTTAAGCTGAGTGCGGAAACTCAAATAGTCTCTATCGCTCTTCATGCATGTTGTGTGTGTGTGTGTGTGCGTGCATGTGTGTGTGCATGGGTGTGCGCGTGTGTGTGTTTATGAGGGCAGCGGTGCATGTGAGCATGAATAAACACTCTGTGGGCTGCATTTGATGGAAAATGGTTTCAGCTCTCACTTCATGCTAAGTAGAAATACAGAGTGAATGAAACACTATTGATTTTATCTCTTTGTGGAATTGTCCAATGGGTGAAAATCGACTGTCATTTCAATTTTTTGACTAACATGCTGTATTACTAACATGGTCTGGAATCTGAGTTGCTTGCTACGCCTGCATAAAAAAATATTGTTTTAATGACTCAGGGTCTGGATTCAGTGACACCATAAAACAACCAAAGTACAGTAGACAATGTTGTTTGGCAAATGTATGTGTATGGAATGTATGTATGTGTCTCTTTTCAGTGGCAAACAAATGCTAATTTAATGAAGCTCCAACACCAAATGTATTCTATTTGCAAAATGCTATCTAATTTTGGCAAAACTAGCCCATAGATGGGCCTAGTGGTTTCTGATGAATTATAAAACAAAGCTAATTTATTTCAAACTCTGCACGTCAGGCGACAAGCAGCTATTATTACAAATACATCAGAAACATTAGAGATGGGGCCAGGGAAAAACAGGAGAGTTTTAGACGTCTGTGCAATTTCTATACATCCAAACAAGAGTCTTGTGAAGTTTGACAATTGTAAGGGGAAAGTATTGCAACACTTCTGCAAACTTTGCCTTTTCCCTGAGCACAGAGATAATGTCCACATGTCAATGCCTTGATTTGTATGAGCCCAACAGACAGCTATTAAATCTTTTCTGCAGCTGGTGACAGGCTTCCTGCTGGGAGGATAGACAGATTCACTAAACATAGGTTGACAGGCTTCTTTTTTCTTCCCTTTCTTTTATTCCGCTCTACTTTCTCTGTACTTCCCATGCACTATCCATCCATCAACCTCAACATACATCCCTCCCTCTGTTCTACCCTTGCTATGTTTCTCTCTCACTCCCCTTCTCCCGTCGTCTTTGTCTGACTCGTTCCCAACTTACTATATTTTTCATCACCATCTGTCCTCCCCTCACCTCTCTCACACCCCACTCTCCCTCCTGCTCTCTCACACACACCCCTCATCCAACCCTCCTTTCCTCCACCCATCTCTCCGTGTCCCTCTTCTTTAGCTAATGCAGCAGCAGGCAGCCATCATGGCAGCAAGCCACGGAGGTTACCTCACGCCAAGCGTGGCTTTTCCCGCCACACAGATCCACCAGATGGGGGCGCTCAACATCAACAGCCTCCCACCCACCACCATGACCCAGGTGTCGGGTGAGTTTCATCAAGCCCTGGGTGAGCACTTAGTTTCATTCCCTTTCTTCTTGTAAGTGTGTGTGTGTGTGTGTGTGTGTGTGTGTGTGTGTGTGTGTGTGTGTATGTGTGTGTGTGTGTGTGTGTGTGTGTGTGTGTGTGTGTGTGTATGCTTGTGTTAATGCTTGTGTTAATGTCTTTCTGTAAGTGCGTGTAGAATTTGTATGGGTGTGTGCATTTGTACATGCCAGGGAGGCTCTTGTAGGTCAACTTTTGTTTTTATGATATGATAATGTCTGTTGGAATATAAATTCTGTGTGTGTGTGTGTGTGTGTGTGTGTGTGTGTGTGTGTGTGTGTGTGTGTGTGCGAGCGAGCGAGAATAAAACTAGAGCTGCAGCAAGGCCAAAAGGAAGGGTGACTTCTTACTGGTATTCAGAAATGATTCCACTGGACAGATGAAAGATGAAAAATACAGTCAATTGAATTTGTATGTTTATGTTGTTGTGAATGCAGAAAATATTTGTGGATAGCAGCAACAGAATGAGGAATATCAATAAGTAAGTTTACAGATAAGGCGCTAATTTCCCCGTGGTATTTTGACCTTGCGCTTTGAAGCACTTGTGCATGATCTGCATTCAGTTGGTTTTGTTTTCCATAACAAACACCTCCTATGCAGATACATTACAGAGGAAAGGGAAGGACTTTGAAATACCTACCCACTGCATAACATTAGCTTATTCAGCAGTGCTTCATTTTCCTTGAGACAGAGGAAACTTCAAGATTCTCCACTCAACAAAAGCAAGAGCTGAAATAAATAATACAGTAGCCAAGTCTTTGTTGTGCTCAGCTCACCTACTTTGTCAACACTGCAGTATTGAGTTTTTAAGGTGATGACTTTGGTAACTTTTAACCAATCAGTGCGAGAGAGTGAACCGCCATCAGTGCAACAAGGCCTATTTTAGATTGCCTTTACAGCCATCATAGGGATCCTTACTAAAAAAGTTGCTGCACTATATCAAATTCTCTCTGTACTGTGGTTCCTGTGGGGAAGTAAAATATTCTCTTAAGTTGGTATTCTGTTCACTTTTTCATCCACCGACACAAAGAAAGGATGGTTTTATTGTACAAATCCTGTTTGGTCCTGATTCACTTACTTCACAACAGCCAGTTGCATTAAAACTAGAAAGGCACTCGGAGAGCGCAGACCTTCGCCAAGGCATGCCCTATCTCACAATGTAAATGCCGTATGAATTTTCCCAGTCGGAAAATCATTTTTCTGATTATTCCGACATCACATGAATGCAGCACAAACGCCCTATCTCGCAATGTTAACGCAGGTGAAAAATATGTGTATATCCGCCCTGTGATTCGGCTCCACTCCAAAATGTAATGGGTTCTTCCTTGGCCCATGCTACACCCTTTCACCAAGTTTCATGAAAATCGAGCCAGTAGTTTTTCAGTAATCCTGCTGACAGACAAACTGAGCCGAAAACATCCCCAGCGGAGGTAATGAACAGGACAGATAGCAGACCAGGTGTGGAAATCAATGCTACAGGACCCTGATTAACCTTTAAATTACAAATGTATCCACCTCAAGCCAAATGAACGCATGTACATCAAGTAAGATGATGGAACATGCTGTTTGTGTACAGTACATCTGCAATCATTTTCAACATTGGGCAATATATCTGGAGAGGAGATCCATTTGTCAAATATTCATGGTGATGTTTTCAGTGCAAAGTGTGCACTTTTGGGCCGGCATAATCAATCAGAGACAGTGATTAAAAGTGGAGTTCAGTCTTGCTGAGAAGCCTCTTATTTTGATGGGTAAAGCACTGACAGGATGGCAATTCAGATCTTTGTGTTCTGCATGCATACCTATATTTTGCAACACAATAGTGCTGATGAAAGATTGTGCAACCGTATTGCAAGGAACTCTGTGTATGTGTGCGTGCGCGCGTGCATGTGTATTGGAGGCTTTGTCCTCCAGTCTGATTGTATTGTTTGTGCTATCTTTGTATCTCTTTTGAACTTTAGCCTCTCGAAAGTTCAAATCAGTGCCTTACTCTAAAGTAAATATTGCAAAATGTTGTTAGATATTCCATGAAAGCTAAACAAAACTGTATAGGAAAATGTAAGGCAGTGTTGTTTCAGTTGGCAATTCCAGGAGCTAACAATTTGGCTTTAGCAAAAAAGACATGTTTGTGTCTCAAACAAAGACAGGAGGAAAGGAAGAGAAGTAAGTGCCTCTAAGTCTGTGAATCTGATGTGTGAAGGGGTGCCATTTACAGGATGTTCTTTTGGACATGCTTCTGTTTAACTACAGTCGACTAATTACCTTTCATTATTGAATGCAATATATTATTAATCCTTGAGGGAAAGCATGGTTTTCGTGAATTCTCAAGGACTATCACAAATATGATATGTTTTATTTCCCCTTTCTTCATTCGTTACTTTGAGTGTGGCTGTCAGCAGCTGCAGGAGTGGTAGTGTAGCTTTGGTATACAAAGCTATTTTTCTCTCCCCCTGTTTTTCACACTTGTGGCTATGACTTATTTAGAGTTCATTGAAGGAATACATAACATTACTGGCAAGGCTGTCTGTATAAGTAGGCCAAGAAACTCTGACACTATTTAGAGACTGTAGGATGTCTGCCACGAGTCAGTGGAATAAATCCTTGTAATATCAGAAACTGTTTTTAGGGTCTGTGCGCAGGGTGCTTCTCTGCTTCGACAGAGGTGTAAATTATGTATTAAGTTGTCTGATCAACCAAATTAGAGGTCTAAACAAATCTGTGAATTCTGACATTTGGCAGCTGTGTCAATTGTACAAAAACATAAAAGATAGAAAGGTCAATGTCCCCTTTCCTTCCAAAATGAGAGCAATTGCCATTTGACAGGTAGACTACCGCCTTTCTGAATTACCTACACGGCTTTGCATTACCATAAAGCTCCAATAGTAGCTTAATAGATGGAAAACCCTGCCTGATGTTGTGGTAAATGTGACATTAATCTTTTATTCAAATGATCAGTATAACCTCTGTAACATAAAAAGTCTTGTTTGTGACAGCAAGCCGAATTACAAAGAGGCTCAGAGGTTAAGGGTGTTACTCTGAAAACAATGAGACATCCATTTGATCAACAGATGCAAAGCATTTAAGCTTGATGGTGCATAAGCCGTTTGCCAGATGGTTCAGCTGATTAGAGCATGTATCCTTACAATGATGCATGATGATGCTTTTTGAAAATAATGTTCACCAGGTGCTGCTCCCTGACTGCTGCAGAAGAAAATAAAAGGGAAACAAAAACAAGGGAGAGAGAGGCAGAGCTAAAGTAACAGGAAGATAGAGAGAGAGGGAGAAAAAGAGGAATGAGAGGAAAGGAGGAATGGAGAGAGATGTGGATCCTGCTGGGTATATGTGGTGAGGAACATGTCGTGTCAAGGATGCTTTGTTAGGATGTGAGAAGTGCATAATCAAAGTCACTCTAATGTTCTGTTGCTGCTCTACACTGAAGATGTACATATTCCACAAAATATACTGCAGATGCTCCACAGCCAGAGACAACCCACTCAAACAGGCAGACTGGATGTGCCACAACATCCCTGCTGGATTTGTGCATGGATACACTATTGATGCATAACACTTCCATAGTGACAAACACCATGAAGCTAATAAGCTGTTTGACACAGTGATCTTTCTCAATATGTGCACCTGTCCTTTGCGACGCATCATACATGTTATACACACATTTTATATTTAATGGCCAAGTCTAATGCAAACAAATGTTAAGGGCAGGCTGAAGAAAATGAATGAGAATCCCAGAGATTTACTGCTATTAGTGATGCATCACAGCCAAGCTATTTGGAACAGAACACAGTTCTGTCGTGTGTTCAGAGCCAGATGAAACAGCTGAGGAAATGAACACCTGTGTGTCTTAACTGATGCTGTGACCTCCAGCAAAAAATGCATTTACTGTATTTGCTTTTTTAAATACTTTACTCTTCCCAAGATTACTTTTACAATCCTTTTATCTTCAACGGCAAAGATATCAACTTAGAAACATGTCCAGTTGCTCGAGTGTGCTATTGTCTCTCCAATATAAAGGTGTACCCCCTTACAGTTTAAATCAGGCCTATTGCAGAACTATCAAATCCCAGGAGCACAAGTGGACAGTTCTGCGACAGAAAAAGGTATCCCTGTTCCTGGTGTGGGCGACTACTTTCAGAGAGCACAGCCGCAGTTCTCGGATGGACCAAACCTGATGCGTGTAAGCAAAACTGAGCTTCACAAGCTGCCCAGCTGCACTGCTCAGGGATCTGAAAGTCAGGCACATTGGTATGGACAATGCATTGTATGTACTTTAGCCTCAAGAGTGGAGCAGGCAGCACTAGAGGTTTGTTGTGTGGAAGTTGTATTTAGTACATTGGCCTAAATTGCATTTGATACTGAAGGTTAATGGTTTGAGTTTCACATAGTCCACTTTAAAAACAAAAATCACAAATACTTAATAATTATTCAGGAAAAAAAAAGGAAAGTTCTCTGCGCTTCTGCAGAACACAACAATCAAGTGCAACCAAGGCAGGACACAACAGTATAAAATAGCAAAAAATTGCCGGTGTAACACAGATGTCTTCTTACTTGATGGTTTTATTTCTTAAGGTGCATAACAGTGACTAACGTTTCGATGTAATGTTACATCGAAACTTTATAATTATTGTTAACATCACATGGAATGAATGTGTATTTTAGGGGTGTGTATAGTTAGGGACCGATGTCTTTTCTCTATCGAACACATTTCTCAGGGAGGATATACCACATTTGACCAGCAGTGGTGCAGTGCCTTAACCTGTCGCACCAGAAGCTTTGTTACACAGAACCATCTGAGAAGCCATCATTAGAAAAGGGCAGGCGCTTTAAAAACAATACCTGGCAGGTGATTGGACCATCTGTCTATCACCTCCGCCATTGTTGTTTTGAACCAACAGCCTCGGCCGTCACACGCACACCTAAACCATGCCCGTAGCTGTCAGCAGCTCCCCACAGGACGCTGATTGGTTCAGTCCGCTGGTTGTTCAGACACAAACGCATTCTTTGATGCCTGACAAGATGGATTTTCGTGTGATATGTGATCCCACGGTGATAGTGATATCGCGAGAATCCAGCTGCCGTGCAAGGTTGAGCGGTGTCTATGGTGGAGGGAGCATAGTTTGCAGGTCCTGTAGTTGGTGTGCATCTTGTATACGAGACCTTAAAAGCAGGGGAAATGGGTGGTGGCATTGTCTACTCCAATACTTCTTAGGGCTGTCTTCTATTATCAAGCAAGCAAAGGTTGTTAATGTAGGTGGAGCACACTTTAAGACACTGCAGACCTCTGCTTTATAGCTTGTGGCTTGACTTTTCATGTTCAATTTAGTTACAGCTTCCTCAAAGCTCCCATTCTCAGACGTTCCTGATGGAGATGTTGATAAGGTGTTTGGAACTTGACATTTTGCTATTTATTGTTACTCCCAGAAAGCAGAGCTCTTCAGTATGCTAATCATTGAAGAACATAGCAGACTCTGTATTTTAATAGTTTAAAAATGTTTTTTTTGCTTCTCCAGGTATTTATTTATTCATTAATTTAAGCTTCCACTTCAGCCCTCAGCCAGAGACGTTACATGGCTGTACAGAGTTACATCATTAGCATAAAAGCACATTCTCAAAAACATCTAACAAAGTCCACAGTGGAGATGACAAACAGGAGGAAGATTTAATAAATGAATTAAGGTACTAATCCCACTCTACCCAATCAGAAATCCCTCATATTATAGGCTACAGATGGAGTGCACATCATTGGTCTTTGTTGTGATATCAACCAGTGTTTAATTAAAACGTAATGTCATAAAGTCCTTGAAAACTTTTTTTTTTATATATTTCTCCACTACATTGAATACTCATTACTGCTGGTAAATAAGCAAATATCAAAGTAAAAAATTAATCATCTAATCTGCAGCATCAGGCCTGTGTAGATGATTGACAGTGGCCTGGCAACACACCAAATAAATACACATCTCCAATCAAAACAGAGTTCTGTGTGTCAAAGTCACATAGTTTTTCTTGGTATGCTAACTGGCCTTTTAAAAAGCTGCCCTTCCCATATTCAGATATATTATTCACACTTTTAAGGACCAGACAGACATTTTCTCTTTGAGTGTAAATGCATCACATTTTAAATCAGTTAGATGAAAGCATCTGTTCTGAGTGCTTATTACTTGCTCCAGCGAAAGACAAGCCCTTGTGCTGGTAATGACTGCACTCTCCACTATGGGTATAGCATTGCTCGTTGATTTGAATGTATAATTAGCATAACAAATGCTTCTGTCGCATGTGAAGACTTCTTTTGTGAAAGCAATCGTGGCAAGGAGCAAATCAACAGTTTTCCCCCTCTAAGAAGCAGCTTGCAAGAATATGAATGTAATTCTGCTTCCATAACATAAATATATGTGACATACACATATCCGTACTGTTTTGCAGTGCAGGCCTCTTTCTTGCAGTATTAAGAGTGGAGAAGTGCTAGTTAGTTGCTCGCTGTCTAGAATATGTAATCTGCTGTCCCGTAGATTCGTATTCAGCCATGCCAGAGTGGGGAACAACATGTCATTATTACAGGCCAAGACACACAGCACACACTCGTGTGTGTGCATTGTAAACAGGCTATGAATACACTTTCCCACAATGCAAGAACTAAATGTCCAGTGAGGTATAAAATGAAAATGTCTTGTTATTTTCTAGCTCAGTATAGTAGGAAATACTTTCCCATTTTCAACTGAGGAGAACTTTCTCAGGGTCTGCTCATTTTGGATATTGGGTCATTGTAATAGTGAGGCTAAAGATGATGACTAGGCTACATAAATAGCTTTCTCATGTAATCAGTGTTTTATCGGCCATGGTGTTGCTTATTGTCTTTTCCTTTAACTCCATTTTGTGATCCAATCCATTTACAGCCGAGCTACTGTAGTATTTGTTACAATTCAGTTTAGTTATTGTGGATAAATGTTTCAGAGCTTTGCCTCACTACAATATCAATGCTCTCTTTATTACACTGTGATTGTTATGCTTATTCCCTGCTGTGACATTTCCAGCATGATAACCTGACTGCACTCGGTGGCCTCAATCTGTTACTTTTGTCACATGTTCTCCCTCACCACAGATGTCATGTCCAACTGCTGACCCTAGAACTTATGTAATTGCATGTAAGGGGTTCACACTACCACCTACTACTACCACTGCTACTCCTACCATCACTACAACTGCTACACATACATAGACGTGTGCTCCCACAGCAGTGCTAAGCCTTGGAAAATGAATTTGCCTGATGATGGAGAGGGTGCATTATCTGGCGGTACAGTAGAGTGCGTGTGGCCCGAGCAGACTAGCTGTCTCTAGCCCTCAGAATAGGAGCGGCAGTCTCCTGGGTCCTGGTAGGAGAATGGGCTGAAGCTGCAGTCTAATTCATCACAGCTCCGCAGGAAACAAGCAATCGTGGGGAGGCTTCAAAAAAAAAAAAAAAAAAAAAAAAACGAAACCAGTGCAAAAGACACAACAGCTCTCACTGGACTCGGGCAATTCCCCCTGGTCACTGCAGTTGCCTGCCCGACTGTCAGCCTCCTCATGAGTTAAATGCTGAAGCAGGGAGAGGAGACTAGGGGAGAGGAGAGGAGAGAATGTACATAAAGAAGAAGAAAAGCAATTCCACGTGGATATGTAGATGATTTTACTCAGTGGTGGGAGGTTTCAGCGTGTGATGTACAGCATATTTACTGTGGCATTAGCATAAATCTCAGCGAATGCTATGCGTATATGGGATGTGGTTGTTTACCCTATCTGGACCACCTCTCACAGGGGGTTCTTTACTCAGGCACCAGATTGTGGGGATATGGCCTGCTGTAAGGGTTTCCGTGACAACCTGGGCTTTCTGTCCAATCAGAGCGAGGGTTTCCAGATTGAGAGGTGGTCCTCAGGGGAGCTGTACTTCAACGAGCTTGGATGCTTTGCCCCAGAGCAGCCCTTTTAGAGAGACCATCACACAGTGAGATTTTGCTCAAAATGGGTACTTTGATGTTCCTGGCATAATTGGAAACACTTTCCAAAGGAGGGTCCTTTTAAAATGCATTGAATGAGAGAGGACAGGGAGCATCCAATTTCAATTCCACTCATGAACCATCCTGCAGCTGCCTTTCAGGCATGTACTATATATGTTATGACCCACCCATTTGTCAAACTGCCAACTGTTGTTATTTTGTCTTTTTTTATGACGTATAAAAGTAAGAGGCATCTTTGTGTTTTTGCTACCTGCTCGTTCAAGCAAATCTTCCGCTGTAATCTTCTATTTAGTCCGAATCTTTTTTTTTTCTTTTTTTCTTTTTTCTCTCAGTAGTTGCATAGTGGTTTCATCATCTTGAGCTGTACGAGCCAGCAGGGTATCACAAAACCACTGCAGACAGGCTCATTTTTCACAGGTTGACTTCCCTGCTATCCTGCAGGATGTGTCACGACAAACGGCGGATATGTGACAGACTCACGTCGCACCCGTGTCCTTGCATTAGAGAGTAGATGCAGTGCTGTGTGTGTGTGTGTGTGTGTGTGTGTGTGTGTGTGTATCTTCTTGTGCTGGGGTGTGTTTACTCTTTGTACACAGTAGGAAAGCATGTCCATGTGAACACGTACCTACGTCTTAATACATTACAACTGTTTTTGTAGTATCATGTCGAGCTATGTAGATAGAGCCACTAACGGTACACCTTTTTTTCCCAGCAGGCCTCAGTTCTCCACCAGCCAACATCACCACCTCCGCCGTGCCCAGCATCGTCACGCCCATCGTCAACGGATTCACCGGCATCCCTCATCAGCCCAACGGACACCCTTCTGTGGAGACTTTGTACACCAACGGCCTGCCACCCTACTCTACCCAGAGCCCCACGGCTGCTGACACCCTCCAGCAAGCCTTCACTGGAGTACAGCAATACACAGGTGGGAGACAGCTTTGTTTACTACGCTGTATTTCTGTGATTGTTTTACAATCCGCCGTAAATGCTGTAGCAGCTACGAGACAATTACTGCAGGGTTAAGTACTGTATGAGTATGTATTCAGATAGTGTCGGACAGCGCCTTAGAACATAACATCAGAGAGCCTTTAATTACACATGTTATGCTTGTGGGATCGTCCTACAGCATCCTTGACATTGTTCTCTGTGGGATCCCCTTCTTTACACTCATCTCTCTCTCTCTCTCTCTCTCTCGTACTCTTTTGTCCCCCTTTCTCTCCCTCTCTCTCGCTACCTCTCTCTGCAGCGATCTACCCAGCCACCACGCTGACTCCCATTGGCCAGACACTGCCCCAACCACCCCAGGTCATCCAGCAGCAGCAGCAGAGAGAAGGTGAGGGTGAGAGAACATTATTACTTTTTTTACGCTTCACACATCTCATCCCGTGTAATAGACATATAAAGCAAATGAGCATGAGAAACCAATATTACTTTTTAGCACTGTACACACCTCATTCTGTGTAATAGATATATAAAGAATGTGAGCGTGAGAGAAGAATATTACTTTAACGCTGTACACATCTCATTCACTGTAATAGATAAATAGAGAGAACAATGTTAGTGTATGCAGTTCACATCTCAATATAGGTAATAGATACATATAAAGTGATAGAATGATTGAACAATGTATATTATTCTGTACATCTTTAAATAAGTAACATATAATCTACATAGGCCCATGCCTTTTTTTCATAAGTAATAATTAGAGCTTATATAATAAAATCCCTAACTTGGAGAATAGTTGCACGACAACCCAGATGGAAATAAAAATAATGGAAATGTAGAAAGTAGGGTTACAAGAATGGTTTCCACCTACACCTACTGCCATTTACACAATAATAATTCATTCAGGTTGCATTGAAGTTGTGTATTTTGCAGTGAATTAGTAACAGCAGTTCATTTAGTATTTAGTATATGTGTTAATCAATGTAGTAATAGTCAGTGTTAAAAATAACTGTGTCAGACAGGAGGTGCAAAAGTATGATTGAAGGCCACATATGAAGCAATCAGGCCATCGGTTTTGCACATCGTATGACAGGTTTTCTTTTTTTCTTTTTTAAAAGCTCTTTTGATTAGTTTTGATCAATTAGATTAGATTTCAATATTTTGATAGTTGCTAGATGGAAAATTTGATCCATCGTCAAGCTTTATTCTTTCATTTTTAATCAGAAAAGTTTTTAAAATGTAAATAGAAAGTTCAATCCGCTCTCATCCATTGAATATCAGCAAATCAATGCAAAAACCTTTCAATTTATCTCTGTGTGTTTAAGAACAGTTATGTGTTATCACTGATAATGTCACAGACGTCCCGAGAATCTATTTCCACTTATCTTAATTCAGTCGACACGAGAGACCGCATAGATCAAAATGACAAATTCACAGCTTTCTCTCTCGATCCTTCACCAACCAACGCTTTTTTTTTTTCTCTCTCTCTCTCTCTCTCTCTCTCTCTCTCTCTCTCTCTCTCTGTGTCTGTGTTCAGGTCCGGAGGGTTGTAACCTGTTCATCTACCACCTGCCACAGGAGTTTGGAGACAATGAACTCATGCAGATGTTTCTGCCCTTCGGCACCGTCATCTCCTCTAAGGTCTTCATGGATCGGGCAACCAACCAGAGCAAGTGCTTCGGTGTGTTAATCACTGCCACTCACACACAGCTATCGAGTTAACCACACACAGTTATACCGTTTATTAGATTAGATTAAGGACCTTTTGCTTTTTCTGTACAATTTTCTCCTGACTTCTTAGATGAAGCATTGGGTATGATTATATATTTTTTGTAATTATTAACCATTGACATGCAGATGCAGTGATGGCAGGTCTGGGTGCACAGGCCTCTACTATGATGTCTGATATGTAAAGAAGTAGATATACAGGGGAAAATTACCTCACTGCCTATTTGCATCAATACACTCAAGGGAAATGTGTAATGGATGTTTTCAGGAGCAATGTTCTCTTGCACAAAACAAAGTTTGTTTTTGCACTCTGATGTATTGTAGTTTTTTTTAAATAGACGTTTGTGGGTGTTGTGTTTTTACAAGCTCACAGCTAAGGCGTGAAGCTTGATAGTGCAAGTTACATTTTCACAATAATTATTAATAATAATTTTTTATTTTCAGACTGCGCACCAAACTATTTGTTGAACAAACGTTTTTTTTTTTTTTTTTTTTTTTTTTTTTCTCGGTGCTGTAGACTTTGATGATGTTTGACAGCACCCAGACAGAGAGGGTTGAAGGATCTTACCCCTGACTGACTGACCTGAATTTGCATCTTGATGACTGTTGTGTTTTGGCATCAGTGCTGTAGAAAATGTGCTGAATACATTGTAGCCAAACTAGCCATGATGCAGTCGATCAGAGCCCATGTCCTTGTTTCTGTTTGGCAGCTGTGTAACCTGAAAACCTTGACGTGCTGTATTAGCATCCACATCACCGTTCTGTAACCCCAATATCTGTCAATACCCTCACTGCTGAGGCTGATTCACACACCTCTGCGCCTCCCGTCCCTTTTAGCTCCGTTAGCCAGCACACCAACTGGCCCCAGGGCTTATAACAACTTTGAGGAGACGGGGGGGCAAAGGACAGTTATGGATCAGCATTTGTTTTCACTTCAGGGAAGACCAGAACCCTGGGCTAAATTGATCGCCCACCCTGTCTCCCTGGGGGGACTTAATAACATATAAATTCATGAAAGAAGAGCTATTTGCGGTATTGACTTATACACTATGCATTTACAACATAATGTTAGGCCCGGGGAAACAGGGAGCATACTGGTGTAATTAATCTAGAGAGGAGAATGAGGGGATAAACCTAGATTGATGGTGTGCAAAAGACAAGGAAACGGAGAGTAAGAGACAAAGCACACGTGTAATGTGTGACAGGACTGAGCGGAGGGCTTAGAGCTCTAAGCTTGCATCTACTCTCCATCTTCTCTCTGCTCCCAGCCCGAATGTGTTAACCTGATGGTGGGTTAGGAGGTCACCTCCTTTCCCTACCTCTATACTTTTCTTCAGACTTGCATTCAGCCCTCCTCCGCGCCTCCCAGCCTTCGCCCTAATGGGCCAACCTAGAGCCGAGCAGGCCAGGCAGACATGTCTCCCAGGTGGCTGTGGACGTGGAGAGGCTCCTGCTGTTTTTCATGGGTCATCGGCTGCTCCTAATGACACCACAGACACAGGGGATCGCATCAAGCGGAGACACACTCCACTGCAGTTTCTGGTCACTGAATTCTCAAGGCTTTATTTTTACACATGATAAAAACAGGATGTTCAGCATAGTTTTGAGGAGGGGTAGTATCTTGGGGGAACTGCAATGTTTGCTCTTGTTTTGGTCAGACTACTTTGCACAGGGACTTGTGCACATTCGTTTTTGTATTTTAGGCTTTTTGGGGGTGTCAGAAAGCTATGTCAAAAAAAAAAAAAAAAAAAAAAAAAAAATATATATATATATATATATATAAAAGAAAGTATGACCTGATCATGATATAGATTATCTATATTCCATTAAACCCTCCAAAATAAGCAGTTCCATCCTATCCACCATATTATTGACATGCCTTACGCTTTTACATGCCTCTTTGAAGGATCACAGAACTGCCAATATTACAAAAACTGTCATCCCTGAGACAACTTCGCAACAGTGATGCCTTGTGACAGTAACACCCCCTCACTTGTTGCATCTGGAGTCCCACAATGGTTGGTTATTTTAGCTGTTGCTACAAGTCGAAGTTGTGCAACAACGAGCAGCTGGTCGGAATCTAATTCTAACACACTGGTGTTCACTGTGGACATATTAATCTCTAAAAAGAAAAAAAGAATCCTTCAAGCCTTTTTTCAGTTTAAAAACAACTTTATAGCACCCTGTCACAAGCACTGAGCATTTGCTCGGCAGCCCAAAGGTGCTACCTGCCTCAACATCGCCATCTAGACTCCTTCAGGAGGCAGACAAGCCATGTTGATCAAGCAGTGGGAACACCGAGAGAGAGATATTTGTTTATACCTTAACCACCCTTTTTTCCTGCAGTTTTTTTCCCTCATAATGATCTTGATTCTCAACAGGGCTGATGAACTTGTACTTTTTCCACAGGTTTCGTGAGCTTCGACAACCCTGCTAGCGCACAGGCAGCTATTCAAGCCATGAATGGCTTTCAGATTGGGATGAAGAGGTTGAAAGTGCAGCTAAAGAGACCGAAGGATGCCAGCCGCCCTTACTGACACAGCCTGCCTTCAGTATTCATTGCAGCAGCACAGGTGAGCCCTGTTACTTGTTTTAAGTGTCGTCCTCCCTACTTCTTCAGATTGGCTGAATTTAAGAGCATGTACTTTTATCTATTTGTCAAAGCTAAATATTTTAATATTTCTGGAGTTTACGTAGCTACAGACATTTAGATATAATATACTGTATATATATAAGGGTTGATTTCATATGCCTCACAGCAGGCGCATTAATTATGGGGAAATCTGTCATCATCGTGATTGACAAAGATTGATTGGTGTGCCAGTGTGGGTTAGCTCTCTCCAGACCATTTCACTGATATAATAAAGCCATATTGAACTATCCAAAGTTTAAAGAAGTGGATCTTTGGAATGACAGCTTAATGAGCACTGAAATTGCCTTCTTCTCTTTTTTTCTTCTTCTTCTATTTTTCAGGTTTTAGAGGACACGTGAAGATATCTCGGAGGAGTGAAACTTTTTTTTTTTTTTTTTTTTTTTTGAAAGCAAAAATATGTTTTAAAAAAATCAACACATAAGGAATCTTTGAAGACATATCAGCATTTACTTATGAAGATATAGGTTATGGCAGAAAAAGAAGATGCGAAAAAGGAGGAGGCGCTTCACCGGGGGACTTAACAGTAACAGATGGCACAGTGCAAGAAAGACGAGAAAAAAAAAAAAACTGAAAAAAAGATGTGATGAGACTGAACAACAGAACTTTTTCTTGTTGAGACTTGAATTGTTAATTAAGCAACAAACTAACAAACAAAAAAGCAGCAACAACAAATAGATTTCTATATACATATTATATACACATATATATAAGGAAAGAGGCGCTTGTGGCTTTTACTGTACTGGACAAATGAGGGTTAAAACTTGAAGATCAAGAAAAACAGTGGAAAAAAAGAAGCTATTCTATTCGTCCACTGACAGACTTTCTTTCTCTTTCCCTCTTTCTCTTATTCTCTCACCGTCTCTCTCAGCAAGCGCAGAACTATGACTCTTGGAGGTTACTGAGGTTTCCATTAGCAACAGTAGAACTGCAAATCTTTCACCCCTAAGGGACCAAAGGACCAAACATTTTTATTGTTCTGAACAGTAATATATAGTATTAATGATACTAATACTACAAACTACTACTAATAATATTACAAGTTAAACTTAAGAAGAAATACTAGCTTCAGGTTGAAGAAAAAAAAAAAAAAGAGGAAATGGGTTTTGGTTTCTTTTCCTTTTACATTTATAGCTACTGGGTTTAAGGAATATTAAAATAAAACAGAAAAAAAATGTATAAAGCTATACTATTTTAGTGGCGTAGAATATGTGGGTTAGACATTGTTTCGGGCATGTTCAGATATGTTCTTTTGCCACTCATTGCTTCATCTGCGTCACACCATTTCATCTCGGAGGTGTCGTCTGTCGGCGTCATTGTGTCAGAAGAAGAAAACAAGTCCATTAGTGCCAAATAGTGACACAATAACAGCCTCTTAACGCAAACATCGCTGATCCACGGTGTATTTAGCCATGTGTCGCTGTCTTCTGCTCTTGTCGGCGCGTTTGCAATTCCATAATTGAAGCAAGAGTAATTCCATGTCATTAAAGCCTTGATATTACAGATAATCTGACCATAAAGCACTGTGGTTAAAGTGCCGCCCGTCTGAGCTGGATACGCAGCAGTAAAACAGCACAGCATCTGTAACTGCTTAATAAAATATACAAATGAGCCTGACAGCAGTTACAAAAAAAAATTCCATCGGCGTGTCACAGTGGTCCCTGCCGGGCCGTGCCCTCTCCCGCTGCCAAGCTCCTCCAGCTGTCCTCAGCAGGTGAGAGCACACTCCCTTCCTCTTTTGCCTCCCCCCACCTCTCTGTCTCTCTCTCCTCACCTCCAAGTGCCAGCATATCTCTCTCTTAATATGGACCATCAGTTCACGGGTGCCGAGAGCCAACCCACAGCATAAAAAGGATAATGATAATATTGATCAGATGGGGAGCAGCCCCGCAGGGCAGAGAGATGCGCAGTCAATTGCGCATTGGCATTTTGAATGAATTGACTGAGAGTGACAGAGTCCATTCCTCTCTCAGTGGTTGCATGGGAGTCTTTTCTCCCTCTAAATACCATCCACAGTCTCAGAGGGGACCCCGAATCTGACAGAGGCCCTGTGGGACACGTCAAAGTCACTTAAATCTACTTCATTATTGCTAAAAAGTAAAAAGGTTGTGAGGGTTACGTGGCCGAGACAGGATCTGTATATAGTGTTTAGAGTAGATCGTACGAGTTCTTCAGTGAAGAGCAGCTGTATTTATTTTTTTTCTCTCCAAAGGGTATAATAGCACAGTAAGAGCTTGTACACTGTGAGGAACAGCCTGGCATTACCAGCCTTAGGAGGTCAAATTAAGAGCAAAATGATCCATCAATTAGACAGCAGCAGGCCTGTAAGTGTAGCTGCTACAGCTGCTGCTGCTTCAACCAGACGACAGCTTACCATTAGCGCTGGTCACACATGGCTCCTATATACAGTGTGGTCACGACACATCACGCTGTATCAGATATGATTAATTAACTAAACTAGCGTCATCTGTGGTGATGCTTTTTACAGAGACACGCACACACACATACAGTACATCTGAGATGAAATCAGTTTTTCATGACTTGCTTTTACTGAGTCGCCTTATTTTCATTTTTATTTGATTTTTTTATCCATTACATCCACTCAGTTGTCTTTGAATTTGAAAATATTTTCCAACATGTCCATTCATTGACTCAGTTTGCACTGAAGCAGCCTGCCCCGCAGGACTGTGTGTGACCTCAGCACTCTGATCATCGCTCTAAACTTTAGACACATCAGTGCTTCGGTCATCGAATCCCAATGCTGTCTCTGTGGCCGCATCCACACATGAAGAGTCTTCAGCAAACTGTAGTCTGGTACGGCAAATGGCATCACCTTGACGGTATCTTTTTGTTTATATTCTCTTTATTTGTAGGATTACTGGTTCACAGGATCAGCATTATTAGAAAGGGGACGTTTGATTTTTAGGAGACCATTAATGTTGCTCCCCTCGTTCACTGTATATCGTTCTCTTGCAGGCAATACTTAGATGCTGTAAAAAGAAAGTCTTTAAAAATGCCTTTTCTCATCATGAATTGCCAAATTATGCAAGCATATCCACTGCATTTCCTCATCAGACGTCAAACGTGCCAGATTCCTCGAAAATTTAAGATATGAATGTGTTAATTTTCATGTCAAGTATTGATCAGTGAGGAAAAGTATTTGATTTTGTGATACAGCATATCATTTTAGGAGGAAGGTCCTTTCAGGCTGTAATGGTATTCAATATGGTTTTCCAGTGAAAAGGTTAGATTTCACATGTATTTGCCAGAAGACAGTTTTTCCCCCTGGTGAGTTACTGTTACTGAGTTTCCTTTCTGCTGTCAGGGCCCAGCAGCTTTAGGAAGCTGTGATATATGCCCTCCTTTCCCCGGGCCATACAGGGCCTTATAAACCCACTCAAAAGTCTTTTCTCATGGGATTTCAACTGGAGAGTTTTTTTTTAAATTATTAAAATCAAATTAAATTTGGCCTTCACAACAGCTTGGGTAGTGCACATTAAAAATGCCAGCTGTGGCTGAAATTTAATGAGTTTGAAAAAGATGTCGAGTTAATTTCATTCTGCCAAAAGAAAGAAATGAAATTTGATTGAACTCAATTAAAAGGTTTGTGCATGGAGACAGTTAGTATGTGGTGCATAAGCCTAAATATACATATCTGTTAATTCAGAAAAGGGAAAGTAATGAATTGACATGTTTGAATGACCAAACTGACTGAAAACCCACTAAAAAAAAAAAAAAAAGGAAATAGCAGTAATGATTCCAAATAGTGTTATAATTTAGCTGCATGTGGTCAAACTAAAGTTTACTTTCTACATTGTTTTCACTCTTGCATCCTTTTTTTTTAAAAGCATTTTTGTCTTATATTTGTCATCCCATGGTGCCCTTTCAATCTCTGAGCATGCTCAATAGGGGCTGGGGGGTTTAAAGATTATGGTACTACTAGTATTAACAATATGATTCTTTAACTATGGTTTGAATGCTAAGGAGAGTAGCTTATTATAAATATGAAATCTGTATATTGTGGAAAATCAGCACAGGGCCTTTCTTTGGGTACATATAGACTAGGGTTTGAAATGGGGGAGTGGGAGGGGGTGGGTCGCTTTATAAAGATGTTAACTTTCTGGTTTCTCAGCACAAAGCATACAAAAACATAGAAACAGCAGTATGGAGTCTGTGATTAAGACTTTACTGACATGCAGGGTGCAAAAAGAAGAATCTCAGTACTATTCTTTAAACCTGGAAGAGAAAATGCAGTTTACAGGTGGTATTGTTTTTCTTTCTTCTTTTTTTTTTTTTTTTTTTTTTAAAAGGAGAGCGCCACCTGTTTTTGTGGCTGCGTCAGTACAGCATGGATTCACTGACAGGGAAAGCAGTATCTTTTTAAAAAAAAAAAAAAAACATAAAAAAAAAATGATGTGTTCTGTATTAGCCTGAGAAACCAAACATTTTTTCCCCTGTTGAAATTTCTTAATACTTGCTGCTTAGATCACTTCTTGTTACTGATTGATGATTCAATAATTTTATAATTATCGGGTCAAGTATGTAACTTGATGTTTATTTATTTATTTATTTAAGTTATGTATTTATTTAATTTATTATTTATTTATTTATTTCTTCGGCCACTTTTCTTTTTCTTTTATGGTTATGGTAAGATAAAGATATGTATCAAAAAGAAATGCTTATTGGGGCTTTTCTCTCTCTCTTTCTCCTTTTTTTCCAATTTTACAATAAAAATTCAAACCGGATGCTTTGTTTTTCTCGGTTATAATGTGTGGAGTGGAGTGCTGAACCACAGTGCGAAGAGAGGGGGAGTCGTTGCACAAGGATTTCCTCTCGAGGACCTTGGAAGGTTTGCGAGTGCAGATGTTGCAGCCTCTTCCAGCTCGCCACCGCGCAGTCCGTTACCGAGGCCTCGTCCCCGCTAAGTGATGAAACTGTGATGATAGTTCGATTGCCCTTTTCAAAGGATAGCCAGGTTATTACTGCACATCCACAGCTTGAACTTTTGTAAACATTTTCAGTTTTTTTCAACCTGAGCCAGTTTCTGCTGCTGTCCCAGGAGGCAGGAGTCTACTTTGGTATTCATCTTAAAATGCTGGAAGCTTTAGGAGAGGAAAATGGACCCATTTCAGACTCGTATGGAAACCCAGCTGTGCAGCATGTGGGATGATTTGGATTACCTGTCATTGTGGGGACTGAAGACTTTACCAGTTAGCAGGTCACCTCACGCTGCTCTGCTGAAGGGGGGGGGCACGCTACAGCTGAAATATGTGTCGGGATGTATATGATAGGGAGCAGAATTCACAAACAAATCCGCGGCACGTAAGCATCAGACGGTTGCGCGGTAGGCATGGCTCATCCTCATCATCACGGAGTGGCTGCAAGAGACAGACAGGGGAACAAATAACGTTTTCATTTTGACAAGCAGGAGGCAGTAAATTGAAATAAGGAAGACATCAAGTATCAGTCAAGTTTACATCACTAACTGCAGCATCGCTTTGGTGCCAGAAGCCAAAACCTGATGCAACATCTGTTGACAGTTGACTTGCCTCTCTGCACATGCACGTTGTAATCACTCTTACATCAGAATTCACTGTAGCATCTGAAGCTGTACAGCTGAGACACTGCGTTCACATATTGAAGAGCAGAGATTATTTGAAGAAAAAGAAAAAAGTGGGAGGGACACAAAAAAAAAGTAGAACCACTGGCTCATGAAATAAATTGTCCCAATTACAATAAAGTGTGGCTCTTGGTCAGTGTGCACGGCAGGCAGTTCATCTTTATTACAATCAGTTAATGAAAATCAATCCCCCTTCTGATAAACTCTTATCTCCACGGCCTTTGCGCGCCCCTCGTGCGGGGAGATAATAAATTAGGGTAATATTGCCTTTGATGAGGGAGTGGATTGCAAATTATTGTAACTTTCCAAGATTTATGATGCAGATGCTTAATTTCCGGGTGCCCGGGGGCCATTTGTTAAAAGTTTGGTGACACAAGCTCGTTAATAAAAATACACACTCAGACAGCCAGGTGTTCTCTACTGTTACAGTAGCAGCAGAGAAAACCCGCTGCTGAAATGGCAGGAAGTCCCACTGTAGCTTGTAGGATTTGCAGGCCGCTGGTGTTTTACCTTTAACAGTAAATACATATGAAGAGGCAGACACCCAGGGGATGCAGCGCGTTTTTACTGAAGTAGGACTGCCAATCAAACGGTGTTATTTCCCTTTTCCCAATCTCTATCGCACGCGCCAGGAGTGTGTGATTTGATATGTAGGTCAGTACCCGTTCTGGAGGGAGCCAGTGGGTGAGATATGTCTAGTTGCTCGCTGTCACTCTGATTACTGAGGAGACACAGAAAGATTGAGTTGGTCAGGTATGAGAGAGCCTGCAGTATGAGATAGCTGTATAATCGCTGAGACTAGAGCAGTCTAAAAACCACACACACGCACACGCACACACGCGCACGTAACTTCTCGCTCTCAGTTCTGCAGCAGTGACCCATGTAACAGGGTGTAATGTATGTGTATGTTGAACGTCTTCGGCTCGGTGCAACAATCAGACTCTGAGTGCATCATTAAAGCAAAATGTTTCAGCCAGTGGAGGTTGGGGGGGGAGGGGGTCTTAAGAGTCATCGGGAGCTGCAGGAAAATGATGCAAGGTGATCATTTAGGGAGCAAACCCAATCTCACAGGAGCAGGTGAATGAGTTTACAGCTGTGGCTGACCAACATCACAAGCGTCCTTTAGCATCAATAAATCGAGTCTAAACTGCAAGAGATTGGGTTTGCAACTCATGTAAGAGGTTTCCACGAATGCTCGAATCATTGCTCATCCTGTCTACATGATCTGTTATTATTTGTATCACCTAACGTGTACATCTGAGGCCTCCAATACCCTAAACCGGAGGCATGGCACCTTAAATATCCATACTAAAGTTATTTTAAGCCCCATATTGCTCCAAACACTTGATCAAAAGTCTCTCCTCATCTAGGCCACCTCATTTAAGTCTAAGGAACATCTTGCGTTAAGACAGCCATCAATCTAGCCATTATCAATCAAGGAGAGGACTCACACACCACTATCTATTTATCTTGCCAAGTGCTCTATTAATATCAAATTAATTTCCCCATTGAGGGTATCAATCACTCAAGCAGTTTTTTCTCATCTCATTAGCTTGGTAATTGTCCTTGTTTACATGGGAAAGTCAAGACAGGATGGCTCAAAGAGACTGGACGAGCAATCTCTGCAGGCAATTGAGCAGTTTCCTGTAAAAAAAAAAAAAAAAAAAAAAAAAAAACAACCTTGTGCAACATCCTCAGTGAAAAGATTTTTTTTTTTTTTTTTTTACATATTCTTCATTTCCAGTTTTTAAAAGACAGAAGTTTTCAATGTCAATCTCCATTTTTTTTTTTTTTTTTTTTGTAAAGAAGCTTCCAAGTTCAGAAGTTGTCAAGAATCTCACCTTCTTTGAACGGACTGAGAGGGCGCTCTCACATGGCGTAGTTGTATAAGGCCGCCGCCGCTGCCGCCGCTGCTGCTGCCTGCCAGAGCTGTCAGATGGCGGCATCTCCAAACATGATATCAATCAAGACCAGGCTTGAAGCTTTTTTACCTTGGTATGAAATTATAAATAAAACGGAAGGATAACATATACCATCCACGCCATCAGCTCACTCAATATTTAGAGCAACAGTCATATATTTAGATAAAAGATGGTGAGGTGGTTTACAAGTAGGCCTACCAATACAACAACGTTAAAATACTCCATTACAAGTAAACGGCCTGCATTCAGATCCCTACATAAAAGCAATGAAGAAGTATAAGCAAAATGTACTTGCAGTAAAATGTCCATGGGACTGCTATTAATTACATATTGACATTATTAGATTGTTAATACTGATGCAACAATGTGTAAGCAGTAGGCTATTTTTACTGCTGTAGCTTAAGGTGGAGGTAGGTTTTTTTTTTTTTATTTTACCTTTATTTAACCAGGAAAGTCCCATTGAGATTAAAAACCTCTTTTTCAAGGGAGTCCTGGCCAAGAAGCAGCAAAAGAGTTTCAAACAATACAATCAATACAATTACATACACATTATGAAAAACAGTTACAAAGGATCGACTCAAGTGTTCTCAATCTGGACTTAAAAGCGTTCAATGAAAGTAATTCAGTTAATTTCCAGTGTTTTTGCAACATGTTCCATGTGTGGGGGACTGAGTAAACAAAAGCCCTTTTTCCCAGTTGTGTACGGGCAAGTGGAACAGCGAGCAACAAAAGATCATTCAAACGCAAACAATGAGAGCAAACACTCCTCCGTGAGATTAAGTTACAGATGTAGGATGGCAATAGACCAAGCATGGCCTTATAAATGAAAGTATACCAGTGACCCAGCCTCCTGGAGGACAAAGAAGGTCATCCCACTCGAGAATACAGTTCACAGTGATGGGTCAAGACCCTACAATTAGTAGGAACCGCAGAGAAGCATGATATGCAATGTCAATCTTATGGAGACATTTAGCAGAGGCATTCATGTACAACAGGTCTCCATAGTCTAAAATGGATAAAAATGTTGCATTAACAAGGCGCTTTTTTGCCTCAAAAGAAAAACAGAATTTATTACGAAAGAAAAAGCCCAATTTAAGTTTAAGCATTTTCACAAGATTATCTATATGGGGCTTAAAAGTCAGGGAGTCATCAAGCAAAATACCAAGATACTTGTAGGTGTGAACCATCTCTATGACATTTCCCTCAAGAGTGGACACTGAGGGAGTAGACTGAGGGACCTTCTTAGTGTTTGAAAACATTCGTTTGGTCTTTTCAGCGTTAAGAACCAGTTTTAGCTGGATAAGTGTGTGCTGGACCACATCAAAAGCTTTCTGCAGAGATTCTACAGTTTTGGCAGGGTTCAATCCAAAACAGTAAATTATTGTCTCATCAGCGTAAAAATGCATATTAGCGTCAGAAACATCTTGTCCTAAACCATTAATATACATGATGAACTGGAGGGGTCCTAATATAGAACCCTGCGGCACCCCCTTGTGGACATTCAAAAATTCAGAACACAGACCATCACATTTAATACACTGGGTCCTGTCACTCAAATAATTTGTGAACCAGGAAACAACATGATTAGACAGTCCCAGACTTAAAAGCCTATGCTTTAAAATAACATGATCCACAGTGTCAAATGCTTTTGACAGATCAATAAAAAGGGAAGCACAATATTGTTTTTTATCAAGAGCAACAAGTATATCATTTATCACTTTTGTAGCAGCCGTGATGGTGCTGTGTTTTTTCCTGAAGCCGGATTGCAGTTTAGAGAGTAGGTCACTAGAGTACAGGAACTTTTTTAAGTTGATCACAAACAAGAGATTCAAGAAGTTTTGACAAAACACACAAATTTGATATTGGCCTGTAATTAGTTAAAACAGCTGGATCACCTCCTTTTAATAAAGGGGTAACAAAAGCAGACTTCCAAAGAAGTGGAATTTCTTTGTTTTGGATTGAAAGATTAAAAAGGACTGTAAGAGGTTGTGCTACATAATCAGCTGCTATTTTCAAGAAGTAGGGCTCTATCAAGTCCGGTCCGTTTGGTTTCCTATGATCTAATGTTTTGAGAGCTTTATGCACTTCCTGCACAGTAAAAGGAACAAAATTAAAATACTCTCCAGAAGACATTTGAGGCTCTCTGTAGGAAGTCACGGGGGCCACTCCTGTGGAGTCAAACAAAGAACCAGAAGCTACGAAATGGTTGTTAAAGCTATTTAAGACCTCGGTCCTATCGTAGACAGGGACAGAGTTTTTTAAGACATATTTTGGAAGAGCCTGAGGTCTTCTATTTACAGATAGAGACTTTATCACTTTCCAAAATTTCTGTGGATTGTTGAGGTTTTCTGTTGTGACAGATAAGTAATATTCTGATTTAGCCTTCTTGATAAGAGAAGTACATTTATTTCTTAAATGCCTAAAATTAGACCAATCAGAGGGAGAAATCGCTTTTTCTGGCTTTGGACCATACCACATTGCGCTGATGGATGGACTCTGACAATTCTGGAGAAAACCAAGGGTTCTCTCGTCCCTTGACTCTGAATTTCCTAATGGGAGCATGTTTATTTACAATCTTCATAAAACTCTCCTTGAATTATGCCCAAGCCAGCTCAACATCTGGCAACAAACTCAATTGCCCCCAACTAACGAAAGCTAGATCATGATGAAAGGCTTGTTCATTAAATATTTTTAAATTTCTCTTACAAATAATACGCGGATTGCATTTGGGGATTTTAGTGTTCCTGCAAGTAGCAACAACCCAATGATCACTCAAATCATTGCAGAACATTGATGAGAACTTATGAGGAACATTTGTTAGGATTAAATCAATCAAGGTAGACTTATTAGGACTCGTTTGGCCTTGTAGGTAGGTTGACCAACAGGCTAAGGTTAATAGAGTCACAGAAGGATTTGAATTCACCAGAAACTGCATTTAGCCAATCCCAATTCAAATCTCCAGCCAATAAGAGTTAATTGTAATTTAATTTTGACAAAAGATACTGTAAGGATGATAATGCTTCCTTGATGGCAGATGGAGGCCTATAGCACCCCACGACAGTTATAGACAGGGACTTAACTATTTCTACATTCAAAGTCAAAAACTCCATTTGCTTAGAAATAGATTCAGATAGAACAATTCAGATAGAACAATTGATACATCAAATCTTGATTTTACATAAATGGCTACGCCACCACCTTTTTTAGGCCCATCTGTACGATAAACATTGTATCCAAATATGGCAATGTCATCATTAGAAATAGATTTGGATAACCATGTTTCAGAAATGATCACAATATCTGCATCGGTCGATTTCACCCAAATTTTGACCACGTCCATCTTGGGTAATAAGCTGCGTACATTAAGATGAACACATTTTAACCCAGGCATTGATTTGAAATCAGCAGGGGTCTGGACGCATTTCAGCTCAGGTCCAGGGTTTGGTTGCACATTTCTGGATATAAGTAAAAGTAGAACAATCATCACTCTTCGTTTCACGCTACATTTTGAAACCGTCTCCTGCGTTTCAAATGTTGAAGCCAAGCATTGCTTTTCATTTAGTGAAAGTGAAAGATTGTACAAAGCAAGAAAACCCTGAAGTTTAGGTACAACACCAGGCAGATTGAAGTTGAAGACCAAAACCAATTGAGATAGTGGTGGCTCAAGGTGCCCTGCTGCACTAAATGTAGTGCCACTATAGGAAGTATCGCACATACTCAGCTTATTATTTGCAGAACTTACCCAAGGAGCACTGCTTAGTCCCAAGTCCCAAACGGTCAACACACATAATAAAACTATTAAGAGTGCCATAATCTTCATGTTGAAAAATATCAGCAGAAACAGTTTGTGAGTGGCACAACCGTAGCTATTTTCCAGAAGGTGGATGTGGCAGGCTCGGGCCTGTTGGTCCAGGCTCCAGATGGGGATGGATGTAGCAGACTCAGACCTGTTAGCCCGGGCTCCAGGCGAAAGTGGATGTTGCAGACTCAGGCCTGTTAGCCCAGGCTCTAGATGAAGGTGAATGAGGAAGACTCAGGCCTATTTGCCCAGGCTCCAGATGGAAGTGGATGAGGCAGGCTCAGGCCTGTTAGCCCAGGCTCCACAAGGAAGTGGATGTGGCAGGCTCAGGCTTGTTAGCTCAGGCTCCAGGCGGAGGTAGATGTAGCTCAGGCTTATTAGCCCAGAATCAGATATAGCAGAGGCTAAATTAAACTCATTTAAAGTCCGCCAAAAAAGAAAACAAACACTAAAACTAAACTGCAACTTTTAAAACAATAAAAAGCAGTAAAATCCATTAAAATGAATTAGTCCAGAGAGAGACACTGAGCAGACAATGAGCTTGCTGCCATCTTGGATGAAAATTTGCATGTACGTGTGGACTAGGCCGTAGAGTGGTTTTAACCACTTTATATGCAGTCAGGTAGTTTAGTCCAGTGGTTCTTAACCTAAGGGGTCGGGCCCCTCCAAATGCTCACAAGAGAAATCTGAGGAGGTCATGAGATGATTAATGGGAGAAAGAAGAAAAAGATGTTGGATCATTTTACCTCTTTGGGTCTTAATAATGACAGGGTCCCCAACAAGACACTGTTTATTCTTTTGAATGGGATCAAAACGTTCTGGAACCACTGATTAGACTTTCATAAATGTGATTGATTGATTGATTGATAGATAGATAGATAGATAGATAGATAGATAGATAGATAGATAGATAGATAGATAGATAGATAGATAGATAGATAGATAGATAGATAATTTATCCTTGGTTATCTCTTAAAGCAGAGATAACCAAGGATCTTAAGTTTCTGTATTTTTATTTGAACTGTTCTGCGCTGAAGCAATGCAAAGGAAAAATATGTGTTCTGAAAGGTTTCTGTCCTATAGTTAAAATGTGTTTTTATAATGTTCTGTTAATGTTTTGGGTGTGCATTTATGTTATCTGGGTTTTAGTTTTGTATGGTTGATTTAGTGTTCATGTTTATCTGCATTTATTGTTGCACCATGACCGAGACCCGGGTGGGGACGGATGGCGTCTAGACAGTGAGCTGATGTTAGGGGGAAGACACAGGGGGGAAAATGAGCGACTCTGTCTTCCTTTCACGCAGTTCATGACTTTGGTTATCTATAGTGTCTGTGTCTACTGTCTTCCGGTAGGATTTATAGGAGCAAGCATATTGAATCCCGTGTTCTTAAAGTCAGGCTCTCATAAAGTAAAAACAACATTTATATATACAACTTATTTCTGTAGTATTGATAAGTATAGGCTAATTTTTATATAAACATAAACTGGATATAAACACTGAACTGATTGAGCCACTTGTTAGAAGTGAAATGAAAGAAGTGAATTGTCTTAGTTGTGAAAATCGATAGATTCTTGTTTTAAGTATTTTTACCTAATACAGTTAAAAAAATGAAATTAAGCACAAAAGTATAGTTTTTAGCAAAATTGATATCAGCCTAAAAATAAATATATTATCTTGCTATGTTGTTTATCTTACTTAGATTTTATAAGACCAATCATTTTTGAATGAATCTAAATCAAGTGACTGCAAACCTTTTAGCCTATATTCTACTTCAAAAACGTAAATGGAGCTGGTTTAAATAAACATTTCAAAACCGCACTCAGAACAACCAAAAACAACCAAACGGGAACGTTGGGTGGAGGTAACAGTGCAACCACAGGATAACGTTTCAGTTGGTTGGTTCCCCTAACGTTTAGGGAACGTTATAACCCTGAGGGAACGTTCCCTAAATGTTAGTTTTTGGTTTGGTTCGAACTAACCTTTAGAGAACCAAAAACTAACGTTCCCTAAACGTTCTGTGTTAGTGGGGTAGTAGTTTCTGTTTGAATTCGAAGTAATGACGCAGTTGCCGGTAGCCAAGGAGGACATGGAGGATTAAAAAAAACCTGACGGACTCTTCAGAAGAGCTCGGCCTAATTATCTTCACTCGATTTTCTGCGCGTGGAAGTCTCTGGACGACACAATCTTCTGAACATCGCCATCCTGAGAAATCCAGAGAGAGCTGTGTGGAGCTGATATTCTTAATTGGCTTTGTAGCATCTCATTTGGCAATGGCTTGAATGGAACGGACGTTCATTAATATCAAAAAGTTACGCACTCAAACTTTAACTTAACATGCTTATTTTAGACAAAATGACTCCAGAAAAAAAATAATGTAGGTTTAGCCTACTAATGATTTTTATTAATGACTACTAATGTAAACTTGATTCGTCTACTGCATCAACTTACCGCTCTGCGTTAATACAACTTGACCTGTTAAGTTCCACCTTGTGTCAACAGCAAACGGGTTTCCACGCACATTTCTAGTAAAGTCAACTAATTCGTCGTGTAAAAAGTAGAATGGAAAGAAAAGTACAGTATTGAGTACATGACCTTTCCCCCCACTGACTGCCTCCCCCAAGACACATTTTCCCTCCAATTACCTCCCCTCTCTTCATCCCTCCTAACACTAAGAACAAGGCAATACAAGAAGACTTGATTTAGGACATGACTGTGCTGAACATATTTCGAGTGAAAATAGTTTCGTCTCATTGCTCCTTCCCAACCACGCGGCTCACTGTGTGCTGTTGTCTTTATTTAAAGAAATGGGACATGGAGAGATTAACTGCGATTTGCATGTGTGACGAAACATTCTGTCACTCAGAGTAATACAAGGACCAAGACACTTTTAACTTAATTCAAGATATAAATTAAATCTACATCTACTAATTATAGCGCATTAATTCTTAATGTCTTTGCAGGAGCTCTCTTAATTGCATTTTTGATGGCGATAAAAACTGATCGCATCCTTCTTTCTAATCATGGCACTCGTTGTTCGTGTATAGTGCAAATATGCAGCACCGTGCGCGCGTTGACCCTAACCTGGTGTTAAACCACAGACTAAATCCTATTTGGAGCCATGCAGCGCTCGGGCAGACCAAAGCAAAGCGAGCAGCCAGCTCAGCACTCAGAGGTAACATTTACACAGAGGGACTGAGAGCACTGTGGAGCCCTACAGCTACACAGCCCGCTTGTCAAAACTGTGTGTATACTACGAGCTTGCAGCCCTGATGGACTGAGGACCCCATCAGGACACAAGTGGTATTACAAGCACACTGTTTGGAAATGCTGCCTCTAAATTAACTCTTTTGTGTTTTGCTTGTCATCTTCTGTGTTGTCTTAACATATTAAATATTCCATATTAAAAGATTCATAACCCTGGCTTAAAATGGAGGAGGTTTAAAATGGAGGTTGTCTGAGCTTTTTCCCCCTTTTTAAACAATTCACCATGATGTGATGGGGGGGGGAAATCTCTATCCTCTGTCCATGATAGCATTTACAAAAGAGACGCACAAAAAAAAACAAAAAACAGACTGGTCTGGAGTGTCCAACAATTTAATACAGAAAATTAAAAACACATATTAGTTTACTTTTCTTACAATGTCTCAAATAACCTACTAAAAACACAACAAATGTAAAACATATTACAGTTAAAAACATCTATAAACAGGCAAATTTACACAATATAAAACACATATATACACTCTTTTAATATATTATTATATAAAGATTTTTTTTCCTTTTACCTTTTTAAAACTGGAAGCCAACCAGCTTGAAGAGGGAGTTTCACAGAATGAGAACTGTTGAATATCACACTGTCATCTTATATTATGGATAGGTAGTTTTTACATACAGTTGTTGGATCCTGTGTCTTTAGCATGCCAATTATCTGAAATAACAGTTGAAATAGACAAATAACATTTGCATACACAAAACCTGCTGTTAAAACCGTTAAGTGCTATTGATATTACTGTATTATGCAGGATCTAGAAGCCACATTGCTCTGCAGAAAAACGGCTTACATACAGTATGGAGTTACATGTGCAGCTGTTTGAAGGTTGTGCACTATGATGACTTTGCTATTTACAAAAAAACTCAATGCTGTTAAAGCTGCCGTGATTACAGCACACACACACGCACAATTATGAGTTTTTTAACGATTGTTGAAAACCAGCAGTGAGCACATGGAAACATGTTGTACTGGACCCCAAACCACATGATGCATTTCTTTTCCTTCTCCAACTGACGTGACCCATGTATGAATCCACAGAAATGTGAAGTGGGAAGAAATACCATCTTTTAGTCTGAAATCCTTCAAATGACAAAAACAGAAAAAGATCACAACATTCACAAATTGCGCCCCCCCCAAAAAAAAAATAAAATACAAATGTATATATGTCTGTTAAGTCACTCTTTCCTCAAGCTGGTAATGCTTCCATGTTCTGTTTGTCTCCATGTTTCGCTCTCCCTCTTTAGAAAAACAAAACTCATTTATATTTATTGTTTACAAAAGCAGCAGAATGAGGAGTAGGAGTGAGAGCAGGGAGCTGTTGGTTGCTGCTGCAGCCGTCGTGTGCGACGCTCCTCGGTTGTAAAGACGAGGAGTCCTCGGGGAATTCTGCTTCAGTTTACTGGGCGGCAGCGCCTTTAAATCCTCCAGCGCGCCGTAGGCCGCCATGGAGAACTCGGGGTCTCCTGTGGTCAGCAAGTCAAACACACAGGACTGAAAGTACACGTCCTCCACCTGCAGAGTCTCTCTACACTTGGCCGTGGCGCGCTCCACCGTGTAGACCTGGTGAGGAGGCCGCAGAGGCCCCAGCTCCGTGTTGGTGCCCTGCAGCCGGGGCTGCTGGCTCTGACGACCCAGCGTGTGCTCTTTGATGAGCTCGTTGCGCGGGCAGCCGTGCAGGCAGAGCTGCAGACCGCCATTGTCCTCCGAAAAGTCCAGGGTGTCCTCTGGCATGCGGATGGCAAAGGTCAGGTAGCTGCCCACGCGCCGGACGATGATGGAAGTGCCAATGTAACGGGCCTGTATCTTCACCTGCCGGCCCACTCCGGAGCCGCCTCGCTCCACGATGGTCAGGCTGCCGCTCTCGCCGCCACTGCGAGTCCCATCCTGAAAGGCCAACGGCAGATCCTCTGTGGTGGCCTGGTACACCTTCTGATCTGTGCAGCCGTGGAAGGACTTGAAGATGACAGTGATCTGAAATAAGGGGAAAAGAAGATCAGCATTTATTTAGATTTATGTACATTCTTACCCTAATAGAGCTTAAATAAGAGCAGTACCATTTAAAGCCATAAGGTGGCAGCAGGAAACCAAACATTTGAACTGCTGTGGAAGGTGTGGATGGCCCATGCTGGCCTTTTTACAGAGTGGCAGTGATTGCTGTCAGTGGTCCACTGGATTGATACCACCCAAAGAGGAAACTGCTCAAATAAACCACAGTTACAATCATTGTGTGGTCTTCACTTTCACCATTCCTTTTTATACCTAAAGCAAATGACTCAAACTAAAAGCAGTAACTCCAGTCTTCCCTGGATGTTGGCTCAAACGGCACCTTTTCATAACTCAAATCCTCATGAATCTTCCAACACTTCTCCTACACTGGCACTGCTAGTGCTTGCTCAGTGACTGACTGTGATTTGTATTCCAGCTGAACTTTGAAAAGAAAAAAAAAGAACAAAATTGGGCCTAACCTGTGTTTCTTCAAAGTATCTTGACAAAGCGGTGGCTGTGGTTACGTTTACACTTACGGGGATACAGTATTTGATGGATGATTTCCTGTCTTAAGTCTGGCAGTTGCAAACAACTCCAAAAGCATGATGGGGGCATGCGGGTGCTGGCACAGATATACTCACGCTACAGGTTCACATTAGGCTGCACAACGGCCCACAACACTCTGTAAATGCCTTTTTGAGAGAGTTTGTGCAATTTAGCCCCGGTGCAATATTATAGTTTATTGTTTTAAATAGTTGGTTTTCAAACCGGTGAATTAAAATTGGTTAAGTGTAAGGAGTCAATGACACTACCCGACAATGGGAAACAAAATTATTTAGTATTTTTAAGCAAACAATTCACATAAAAGCAGCCTAATGAACCTATTTTAAAATGGACACAATCTGTACGTGATGAATAATGTGACTTTTTAGTACCAAAAAGAGACCAAGACCTGATAAAAGATTTCAACTATTTAAAAGCATTTAGCCTAGAGCATGAAAAACCAGCCTACTTCATTAACAGAATCAAAAGGGCCTCGCTGCTGTCCAATTATTCCTTTATTTTTCCACATTATCCTATATTTACACAAAAAGCACCAAGTTAATTATTTGACCAGAGGGGTGAAAAAAACATTCCAGATCGTGGCGGTGGAAGAAAATGTTTGAGTGAGCGTTAATCACTACCATATGACCACCCATGTGTTAAAGGTAGAGCGCTCAAGCATGTCTGTGATTCAACACCGCTGAAGGACTCCCCTCCTCTCTCTTTTCCCCTCATAAGATCTGAAGGAGCTCCAAGACAAGAGGAATGCTGGAGGCTCGAGAGGCACCGTGGAATGACGATTAACTTCACATGTTGATACTTTATGGCAATAGTTGAGCTAGCAAGCCAGCACTCAAAAACAGCCCGCTTATATAGGCCGTTGGTTTCAAACGCACGACTATCAGCGTTCATTTCTAGTAGTGTCCTAGGTGGTTGTCGTGAGAAAAGCAGCACCACACCGAGGGTCGCCAAACAAATCTGAGGAGCTGTGGTTGTGTGTGTTTTTGCCAGATTTTTTTCTTTAAGCTTTGATTTTTTTCCTTTTTTCCCCTGTGAAATCTTGAATAGATTGAGCTATTCCGGCCTCTAAAAATGTATTCAAATGAAACCATAAGAAAAGACTATTCAAACATAAAAGACACCTGCAGAATGAGAGCGGGGTTGCAAGTAGAAACTGCTTTGATTTAAAAGGGGTCATATGCCAAAGACGTTGGAAGCCGCAGCGCTAAACTAGAGCTGCAGCTATTACCTTCATTATTGATTCATCTCCCAATTATTCTATTGAGTTTTACTTAATTCATTGTTTTGTCTGTAAAATGTGAAAAACAATGTGAAAAAAGGGTGAGGTTTTCATTTTTGTTCTTCTTCTGACCAACAGTCCAAAAGCTAAAAAGATTTTAAATGTATTGTCACATATGAAAAAAAAGAAGAGAAAAAAAAAAGGCATAAAATCCTCACTTTTTAAAATCTGAAACCAGAGAATATTCTGGCACTTTTGCTTGAAAAATGATTGAAATGATAAGTCAATTATCGAAATAGTTGTTGATTAGTCACTCTGTTGCAACTCTACAATCCTTACCTTGCTGGTTGCTGTGGCGCTGGAGCCAAGGACAACAGGCACGTTGGTCACCTGCACCGACAGGAAGCGGTTGTCAATCAGAGGCCACGCCCCTTCCACCTTGCAGGTCTGAAACTCGTCGCGGAAAGTCCGTAGGTGCGGGTCTCCGAATAATCCACAGTGGGCATATTTCTTCTGCTGACCGGCAGAGCCCGACATGAGGACGCGATTCTCGTAGTCGCACAGCTCCGACACGGCTGGACGAGACGTACTGGGGACCTTGGCGGAGGAGGTGGGCCCTTCGCTGGAGCAGTTATGCTGAGAGAATAACTCCTTAATGCGGAAGACGGCCGAGTGGTAGACCAGGTCCCCCCTACAGCTGCGCGCCTGCCGCCTGGTGCACAGGGCATAGGCTCGCAAGGCGATGCAGTAGTCTACATCCAGAGCCACGTCCTCCTGCAGACCACTAGACGGGGAGGTAGAAGCCACATACTCTGCATTGCAGCGCTGGATTCGACACTGCTGGCAGTGAGCTGGAAAACAAAAACAATGAGCATCAACCTGTTGTACTGCAATGGCATTAAACGCATTGGTTACTCTGTGAAAATGCTTGCTGCTCTTCTCAATTTCATCAGTAACCTCCCTCTCTGAAAAGAAAAGAAAAAATACAGCGGACTAGATTTACCAATCACCAAACCAAAAACTGTTTTCCCTGCGTAGGAATCTTAAAATCCATCTGACATTTACAGATACATTACCTCAGCACAGTACACGAGGCAGCAGAGTCCAAACCCATTAAAACCCAAATGCGTGAGCTCACGAGGCCATGATCCCACACTGTGCTCCAGAGTCAGTCAAATCTTATTTCCCCCAACTAGCCCTCACAGAAATAGCATGTAGCCTGACTGTAGGAGGAAACCAACCTGTGTTAGTTTGCCTGAGGGTGTTGAATGTGGTTTGGCTGTTGCTGAGGTAATTGAAGTCCATTAAGCTACACTACATGGCACGGCAGGGCTCGGTGTATGGGGGCAGTTAACTTCAGGAGGATCACAAGAGGAACATCACAAAGAGTCACACTTGTTTAAGAAACTCAGGGTCCAAACTGGAAGCTGGAGGGAGGATGGTGGGGGGCAGCAAAGCACAGCATGTGATATTTGGGTGGCATCGCCTAAATTTGAGTCTTCCTGTTAAGTTATGACTCACAAGTGGGATATTTATTATCAAGGAAAACAAAAGAACTCTTTCTGTGGGAAGTAAAAGTGTGGATATTCATCGAGCTCATTTCATTTTGGGTTACTTTTGCATGGGATGTCTCATTTGCTGACCAGCATAATAACTCCTGCTGTATTGTGGATATATTTTCCATTTCAGATCAGCACCATGCAGCTTCCACAACACATACATCACTTTCACGGCAAAAACCGGCATCAGTTGCAACAGGTTGCTCCTCTGTTGCAACTGAATAATCTTCGGTTTACTCCAAAGCCCCATCTAATCTCCAAACAGCGTGGACAAAGACAACAAGATAAGCATGGAGATTTCACACCAGTGCACACATGAATATTTTTGCACCATTTCTTCCCTTCCACACACGTGTGATGCACTGAAGGGGGAATGACATGACAATGAGGATTAATGCATCTCACAGTCGCTACACTTCAACACCAGCTCTGATAAAAACTGAGATGGAGTGTGAGAGGTCAAGTTAAAGGCATTATGCATCCCTCCTCTGAATTCCAACAGACCTCCCTTGTCTCGCTGCCAGGTCACACAAGTCCGCTGTGATTGACACTTTCGGACAATCACTGCCTGCACAGCCATCAACAACCATGCATCTCCCCAAAGGGTCTTTATGCTCCGGCACTTAGTAGGCTACCAACAAGTGTGAGGACCATGTGGGAAATATAAGAATAGGAAAGGAACAAGCAAAAGGACCACACAGACAGTATTAGTATTTTACAGTTTAGCAGATTTTAGTTAGAGCTGCAGATAAGGACGGTATCACTTGTGACTTTAACAAAGAGCCCAACTCTACCAAACATCTGAATGCATTTCAGCAACTATTCTTTGCATATTTTAACCATAAATTGAAAATAAAACTTTTAGGTGCTACAGCCAGTTACAACAAGAAAAAGAGCCTGATGGGCCTCCAGGGGTCTTTAGATATGGTTGACAATATTATTCATGTTTTCTTCATTCTTATATCTATGATGGTTTGCAGTTTTCACGTCTAAATAAATAAAGTTACATTGATTTTATATTTTGTCACATTTTTGTAAACATACTAACATTAAACATAATTCCATATCATCCATATTAGTATATTATGAATGCCCATAGTGGCAGGTTAGTTTTATTTTTGCATTTTAACAAAAACACATTAGGAACTGGCCACAAAATATGAAATAAATCAAAAATCATAATCCAAACAAAACATGCTTCTGCGTTTGGTGTAACGGTTAGTGCTTTATGATCTCTAACTGGGACCAACACGTTCAGAGGCCAGAAAGTTGGACCCCCATGCATGGTAGCTAACAAAGTTAATAAATGAAGCATGAATAGGGGGAAATACCATGGTCTACTAAGCTTTGCAAAAAACTAAAACAGTCCAAATTAAGTGTTAAAGTTATACTCATGATTTGAATAGTAATTGTGACCGTTTGGTGAGCGATTAGCAGCACTTTCTGGTCAAAAAAACAAGCTCCGCAGTTTTCTTTTGGTTTGACTGCGGGTGCTAGACGCCAGTTGCTAGCTAGTTGCTAGCTGGGGGGCTACGCCATAACTTCACACAACTTGATAAAACCGTAACAACAACGGCACTTGTGTTTCGTAAAGTGTGATAAACGTTTAGCGGTTGGCGACAACTTGTTTGGTGTCGTTGTTTTATGCGAGAATGGTTGGTTGTAAGTGTGTTCAAAAAGACGTCCGTAAAGTGAGTTAACTCGTGCGGCTCGGCTAGCAGCGATACAAGTGTTGGATGCAGGCTGGGATTCAATAGGGCTTTACTTTGTCCCCGCAGCGGACGGGGTACTTCTAAACAACAGCGACTTTTCTTATTATTTAAACACCAAAAACACTTAATACTTAAGTTATTATGTAAGAGGAAAGTTGAAAGTCGTTAAAGAGTTTGAGATCATCGACAAAAACGCCAGGAAAAAGTTAACTTTTCCCCCCTCCATTGCGGGGAGAGCGGGACACAGTTTTGCATGCAGGAGAGGAGTGGAGGAGCACGGATTGAAAAAGCAACACTTACCTGGTCGAAACAGCAGCGAAAGTAAAACCATTGTCAGCGTTACACAGTCCCAAAGCTGCCGTTTAGCCGTGATTAGTGGTCCGCTTCTCCCCATACCAATCCATTCAGTTAGAATGGAGTTCCTCGACTGCTTCTCATCGACGTTGTGGCTGCGGGAAACCAGACAAAAATTCGTCTTCCTTCCCAAGCGCTGTCATTCAAAAGGGGCCCCTGGCTTCAGGGCGGTTCTACGAGGGAGGGGTCTAAAGTGTAAACGGGGCCCAGAGGTGATTGCTGGCCAATGAAACACTAATTATTCACTACCCATTTCATATTTACATGTAGTGGCAATTACTGGGATGAGGACAGTGGAAAAGTGCCTTCAACAACACAAGGGGCGGTGGGAAATTATAATTGCCCTGATTAATATTTGTGCATACCCTGTACAAAACCTTACAACCTCTTTTTCCTTTCTAAAACAAGTATATATTATACAAAAGTGTTATGATGTCTTTTACATATTTTTATTGCAATACTTCTATATTTATGTACTTGACTGTTGCATGATTTTGCTCTACTGTTCTTTATTCCCTTTTTATATGCTTATTGTATGCACCAAGGCAAATTCCATGCAAATGAAAACTCACTTTGGCAATGAATCTAGTTCTGTTTATAATTGAAGAATCACATGGGTGTTATAATAGTATTACAACCGCCTATTTTATATATTATATATATATATATATATATATATATATATATATATATATATATATATATATATATATATATATGTACACACACACACACACACACAGTAGGCTAGGTCTACTAGGTCGCTGAGGTTAGAACTTGGAACTATTCAGTATAATCAGAAGTGACAAGTAATACAGCTTTTCGCATGCAGAGCTACATCAGACTAGTAGAAATTTAAACTCTGCGCTAAAAAGCACTCAGGGACAACTGTCCTCTGACTCCCCCTCCTCCCCCACCCCTCCTCCACACCACCCTACCTCTCCCTCCTGAGACAAATGTTTGTGTGTTTTCAGCATTAAGAAGGAATCTCCCACCTGCTGTTTTCTCACTCCAGATTTAGTGCTTTAATAATAGAGTTTGATTGACAATTGTGTGTGCAAACTAGCAGAATATATCTTGCTTAGTTTATCTAGTGAGTATTTTAAATATAGAACCTGAAATGCATAGCAAGTGCATTATTTTGATGGTAGCATTGGAATTGTACTGAGGCTAAGGAATAATATAGTGGTAACCTATAATGTTAGATTTGTTTCCATTACACTGATTAGCTTGTATATCTGAGATCAATAAATGCCTTCTTTTGTCATTTTTTTGTTGTTACAAAGTGGTATTTTACCTGCCAAAACACATTGGCATTGTCTGTTTTCGTCAGAGAAAATACTCTGACCCAATTATTTTCTCTCGGCAGATCTCAGTAAAGTGTGCTATTCATTTTTCCATTACATTTTCAGTTAGCAACTTGTATGTTACTCTTTTCCTTTTGTGGCCAACTTTCCATCTCTCTCACCTCCTTCAACGACACATTTGCACAGCTGCTGTGAGGCCGGACCATCTGCAAGGCACATACACTCACCAGCTTACAGCCCTTTTTTCCCTGAGACACACTCTGTGGTTTTTGTGCCATGCAAATAAAGAAATCAAATGCACCAACCAATTACTGAATCAAATATTGGTATTAAGAAAATCAACAGTCACAGTTTGCGTAATTTCTAGAATTAGAATAAAAGTTAAAGCTTTGTTTTGGTGCAGCTGGAACATTTGGCTTGTAGCTGTGGGTCTCCCTCTGCGCCTCCCTCCTGACTTTATGAGAGAGAAGTGAACCTAGACAGTTATTGGATCACTGGTTTTTCTATACACATGCAGGCTCCTCCGGCCACACAATTGTGTGATTCAGGTGGCCTGTCAGTCTTGTGAAAGGTCTTCACAGGCCCATGTTGATGTGGGGCTGATATATATAGTGGAGGGGGAAACGAAGACAGCTCAACCCAAGTGGAACGTTTGGATTGTTCTGAGCTGCCAGAAGGGCCTCTGTCACACTGGATCCAGTGTGCCAAGTTTATTCCCCCAGAGGGCTCTACCTTACTCTGTTTGTTCAGCTAATTTTGGAGACTTGGTTGGTTGATCTGCTTTATTGCTGCGCTTTATGGTCACATTTTAAATCCCATCAAACAGGTTACACTTCGTATTCCCTTCGACAACTTGGACACGGGACAGTGATGCGGTGTAAGAGGGAGATCTGTTGTGTTAATATACTGCACAGCAAATTAAATGAATGTCTCACCTGTTACAGTGTTTGTCTTTAGGAGCGAGTGATGACATTTCCTGCAGAAAAAAAACATTGTTTACTTCAATTTATCTCAGCTGAAGATGAAAAAAAAGCTCAGTTTTAGTAGTAGTGATAGAAATAATACAACTGCATGCTGAATGTGTGTTACACAAAGATAAAAGACAACAAAATCAAAGCCATAGTTTCGCTCAATAAGCTGCTGTCTACTAAATGAAGTGAGGTTCCACACTGCGGGACTGATGACCACTGAAGCAAACAGTTAATTGATCCAGGTGGACGGTAAGGATGAATTCAGCACATGAAAGAAACTCTGAGACCGCCTGTCAGGCTTGATGGGAGGAGAAAGACCTTTTTCTTCCCATGTTTCCTTATGAGCGTATTGCATTGCATGCTCAATATATAGCAATATGTATATACTACCAAGTCTAACACAAGTCGGAGAGAGTGGGTGTGTATCGGGTAAAAAACAAGGCCGGTATATTTCTCCTGCTGACAGTGGCTCACTTGTTCTGGTACAATAGAAAAAAAGAGGCAGTTTCCATGGACCTGAGAGAGAAAACCAAAGTGTTTTAAGTTTTGGACAAACATTAAGAATTTCCGACAGACACAAGAACAGAGGACCTAAAAGCAGTGCTACATGATAAAAACATAGCGACAGAAAATGTCAAGAGTTAAGCGTAAGAGAGTGAGAACGAAAGAATGAGAAAAAGGGGGGAAGGGAGAAGGAAGGGGGAGAAAAAGAGGGAGTGAGGGATTGGGTTTCCTCTGACTGTGTGTCTGGGCAGCTCCACATGTTCCTCATTAAGGTCCTCACACTGTGGGACCAGCTCCACACCGGGATGCTTGTTTTTGTTATTAGGCTGAACGTGCTGTGGTCTGGTGGAAGCCAGAAAAACGGGGCCAGTCCGGGACCATCTCTCCAGCTCACTGTCCTCAAACCGAGGAAAAATAACTGCAGTGACCTCACATATTTCACCACGACATGGTCAGCATACGCTACTCTTTGAAAACCTGTAATGTGTTTATACATACATGAAAGTGGAAAGCGTATTTTCAAATCTAATCTGATACATGATGCGTTTGTACTGCACTTTTTCAACCTGTAAATACAAGTTGCACAACCCTGACCCATCTGTTCTCTTTGCCCAGCAATAGAGGCTGTAAACCTTAAACAATTTAGTTGCAAATGCAATGTTTACAAAATAATTTAAAAAAAAAAGTCCAGTTGCAGGAAATTGTTGTGTCATGCTTCTGATTTCTGTTCAATTTCATGCCCATCTAGATCCGTCAACTGAGACATGTATCATGTTTCTTCTGAGGGCTGATAACATCAGAGATTGGGATCAGAAGTAGCACGCGCCCTCTGCAGCCTCCGCTAGCACCACACGGTTGCAATATAAGAGACAAGCTTATTGAATTTTAAACAGGAACCAGAGCAAATTGACTGTTTTTTTTTTCTCTGAGGGCCCCTGTCTGAAATGAAGTGGCCTATAGCACAGCTGAGACATAGAGTGAGAGGGAGATGGAGAGAGATGCAGAAAGCAAGTGTGTCTGGCTCAGGCCTCTCACTGTTAGAGGGGATCTGTTATCTCAGTAGAGATAAGGGAAACTGTGGTGTGAGTGTATACGGGGCAGCGCTGATAGCATCTCCACTCAAGGATCCCACTTACGGCACCCTGATTGATAGCTGACAGCCCACACAGGGTGGGGCTTTCGGTGTGTTTTTGTAGGTACCCCTCAATAGGTATCCATGCAGGCATCTGTTTAGTGAGATCCTTTGGATCTTTGTCTCTGAGTAAACAAGAATTATCACACTTGCGTGTCATCGGAGTAGAAAGTCTGCTAGTCAGGGCCCTGCACTGCCTGAAATCCCGGAAACAAATTGAGGATTGATTTTTATTCATTCAATATAAAATAAAGTATTTCTTTCTAACACTCAGATTTTTTTCTGTTTGTTGCTTTATTCTTTACCACATTGAATTGAACTCTTTTCTTCTTCTTCCTCCCTCATTTCTCACCGAACAAATGTTGACACAGCGTCAAGCCCCGTGCTCATGAATAGACAGTCAACTGACAGGTAACCCTAGCTCCAGGGTCGCGGGGTCACCCTGGCCTGATGAGGGATGATGGGTAAAATAAATGGAGAGCACCACACAGAGGGACCTCTGATGTCCTCAGCCTCAAGGGAGAGAGTTCAGGGCCATTTGACCTCTGACCCAAACCCTGCATATGTGTTTGTGTGTGTTTTGAGAGTTAAACCTCTCCCCAATCTCGAATTCTCCAATATGTTTCTGATTTTTATTTTTTTTTACCTGGCCAAGTTTTATTTTTCAAACTAATAAATAAAAAAAAGTAGCAAAAACAGTTGTAGCAGCCTGTGAAGCTTATTCCAATGCATAAATTTGTTTGAACATGCCTCGTCTTTCTTTTCATGACGACACTCCCACACTTCTAGTCACCAAGCAATGATGTAGTATGGAAACAGGTAACAAATTGCTTTGTAATGACCTATGACAACTCTCTTTCTCCCAGAAAACTGAAATGTTAGCAGTAATACCTGTGCGCCCACCAGCTCAGGAATTAATACTCAATATTTTCATTTCGTCATTTTTCAACTTTCAATTTGTGCATACGTGTAAAAGTGTGTGGAATGCCAAAAATATACTTTATTCTACTTTAGATTGTGTTTTAAAATGTTTGTTTTATTTAAAGAGAAAGAACAACTTAGCCAGTTCTCCTTAAAAGACTGCTAGCTAAATGCTAATCAAAATGCTAAAAAAGTTTTTACTTCTTTCTTTTTTTTTTTTTTTTTATCTTTGACGAATAAATGTTTTCTCTCTCCTTCATTTCGATTAGATTTGAACAGATCTTTATGACATGCAAGGAATCGTGGAAATAGTAGTTTTAGTATAGTTTGGGTTTTAAAATCCATTCCCAAAGCTGGTTTAGGATTTTTTCTCAACCGTTTGGCCTTTACACCTGATGGCTCGAGTCTTAATCTGTTGATGCATTTGTGATAAAGCTAACCTTCAGTTAGTCTGCAACAGTTGGTATTGTTTCTGCCCTGGCCCACCCAGACAACTGCCTTGAACCAGGAATAGATGGATAGACAATAACTCATAAGTGTGTATAAATTTAGCCATTCTGAGCTACCAAATTCAAGCCAAGAAGGCATTCGGAAAATGTTCCCTGCTGCTTGTGTTGATTTAAGGCACTGAAACATGGAGGAACATGGCAAGACTTCTACCAATCAACTTTGATTGACTCACTGCTATGCACTAAACGCAGATCTGTTAGGTGGAGAAAAGTCTACATGAAGTGCTGAGAAATTGATATGACGTTTTTTTTTCCTTAGGTTTTCAGCAGATGTTTCTCACATTTACTTTAAAGAAAAGGCCAGTCCTTATATGGTTATATGGGATCATGCATGTCACACTCTAAAGATTAAAACAACACAACAATCAACATCACACTGACACTCCACTATGTTAGTGAATTACTATATTAGATCATTTGTAGTGGCTTTTACAAAGTAAAAGTCATGTTCAAAACCAGTACAACAGTAAATCAATAGGATGTTATGAGTAATGCCAGAGAGGAGAAAAAAGAAGCTTACCTTGGATCAGTGTGTTTGTGGTATATGCTGTATTGTGAATAGGAGCACTGCTCTAACTGGAGTTTAAATTAGCAGACGCCGTTAACCCTCGTTCCTTCTACAACTTCAGCTGGCCAACTAAGAACTTGGGCAGCTACAGGGACAGATAGCCATTGGAATCAAGGCACATGACAACAGCTGTCTGTTTCAAGAATCGGCACTTTGATTAAAGTAGGATGGTAGTGAGCGATGTGGCCTAATTCCCACATATCTGGGTAGGGCACTTCTGAGAAGAGAGAGGGAGAAAGAGAGAGAGAGAAAAAAAAAAGCAAAAGCACTGAATGGAAAAAAGATTGAAGCATAATCACATGCATGCATATTCGAAAACATGCACACTTGCAAACACTCCCACCCTTATACTACACTTATGCTACTTATATTCACAGATATTCATAGGCTTGAAACCATGTGTCACACTTGGAAAGCTTCCCATATTCTCTAAAAGTCCATCAAACACACAGACCGAAGGATATGAGTGCAGCCGACCAATGGCCCCGGTGTAAGCTGAGCATGTGTGCAGTGTGAATGAGACCTTTGTCTGTTATTCAGGTCCACCCCTACGTTATCTGTCTTGCTCCTTTTAAAGAAATTCTTTATGAATTTTGGTTTTATTTCTGTTGTCCAAACACCTGCGAGAGTGCTGTTTATGCTTGGTAACAATCACCAAAACAGAATAGACACACAGCTTCACCTCCATCCAACTCTTTTATGTGGCGTCACTGTTAAAGCATGATATGAGCAGAATTCACAAACAAGAGGGATCATGCCCCGTAATGTGTGTTTGGTTATCAGTTGGCTGCTGCAAACAGGCCGAGGAGATGTGAATGTGATTAACCTTGCCAGACTGACTCAGCGCGCTCGCTCCGGGATATAAGCATTCGTTCCTGGTGATTTATAGACGTGGAGTAGTCAGCCACAAGGCCTCAGGCTGAGGGAGAGAGAGAGAGAGAGAGAGAGAGAGAGCAAAACAACAGTACTTAATTCAAGTCTGACAAATATTCTGCAGGAAATCTATACAGACTGCTCCATCAAATCTTTCAGCCCCCTGGTTCTTCCACAGTTGTAAATTGCAACTTGTAAACTCAAAAGTTCCACATTAACAAAAACATTGTCTGCTCTAGTTTACTCTATGCAGTAATACACCATACTGTTTCTGTCTTGCCCAGACAGCATAGAAAATGCATCTTTGCAAGCTCCCTGGGAAATGCGCCTTGGAACAGATGTGAATTTCCAATAAAAGTGATTCTTAATCCTGCATGCATTTTTTTAAAGTTGTGAAATTGCAAAATACCTCATAGGCTGAATATGATTCATCCCGCATTGTTCTCTTCCTCCCTCCCAGAGTTTGTTCTGTCTTTTTAGGCAAGCAGCTGTTCACGCAGACAGCTGCATCGGCCATTCATTGCAGTCGAGAGGCAATTAAAAAATCAAGTCAATGTTGTGTTTCAGTTGATCCATTGCTATTTCTACATATAATCCTCTCTCTCGTGTCTCCCCTCTCTTTAACGTACACACGCACACTACCAGCCCTTTCTCAGGCACACACATAGATGCTCATGCACAGTCGAAGAGCGATGATGGTGGGATGGTATGGAGATTCATTGTTTTTCTAAAGACAAAAGCTCCAAATTGCAGTGACATGGCAGTGTTGAATTTGAGGCATTATTAAGGCCAGGGCCGAAAGGAGCCATGTAATCTCCAAGACTTACTGGTCCACAGATTTTTTCCATATCTTCTTCAGTGGAGGTATGCGGCTACACAAAGTCTGACTGGCGTCACTGTGGCATTCAGCGGGGAGTTAAATCGAGCTGAGGCCTTGTGCCACAAGCACTGATGCATTCTTACAGGACCGTGCACATGTAAACACACACATTCATACAAGAGCTTGCATGCCCAGTTGTGCTCTCTTCCAAACACACACACACACACACACACACACACACACACACACACACACACACACACACACACACACACACACACACACACACACACACACACACACACACACACACACACACACACACAGTCCACACACACACACACACACACACACACACACACACACACACACACACACACACACACACACACACACACACACACACAGGTCCGTGCCTCCAGTTGTTCCCTCCTCTCATGGCACACAGCAGGTGTGAGTGTGATAGAGCTGGCTGGGTGAGCTGCAGTCTTATAGAACAGCTTTTCTATTGTTTCTCATATGAGTGTGCTCTTTTGGAATCGATTTGGAAAATGTAATGGGATTTAGCCATTGGCCATGCACTTTTGCTACCAACATAGCAGGAGCACAGACTCATTTATGATACATGATGCAATTAGATTCACTATATGTGAAAATATTCATATTCTGAGGGCTGTGGTTTATTATTTCAACTTTTGGGGCATTTTTAACATATATATATAGTAGGAAACTGAGTAATCCCTCTGCTTACACATCCCTATACTCATCACCCAACATGGTGCCAAACTGGCTTGGGTATGAAAGCCCTCGCTCAGCTGCAGTCACAAAGAGACTGATGGCCTTGGGTTGAAAGGGCAAGCTCTTTCAGTAGGAGATTCAACGAATCAAATGCATCATGGAGCTGCCACGGAGTACTGCAGGTGAAGCAGAGGCAGAGGATTGGACGATGAGAGGACACTCACTCACTGACTTGGAATCAGAAGTCAAACTGTAATGCAGAAGAGCAGCTTTTAATGTCAGAGAATTGCAGAAGCAGGTAGCAGTAGAAATCTTATATTTGGGGATTAGCCAAGTTATTGTCGTGATTTAAATGCTGGAATTGAAATGAATTCATCGCAAAGGCAGCTGTATAATCAGTATAATATGACAATAATGTGACAACTTTCCAATATGTGCCAAGCTTTACTGAGAAAAGAGAAGTTTTTATTTACAACATAAAATGCTGTACAAGCAATTCTTTTCCTACTCTCTAGACAAGTAAACATGGTGCTGCCAGCTCTTATTGTTGCAGCTCATTATCGGCTCTGGAAGCAGAACAAGATCAAATTTTATTTTCACAACTTTAAGTGAAATGTGGCAAGATTATACTTCCATCCATGGCTCAAACTATCAGACTTTTGGCTGTGATAGGCATGACCTCTCTTTTTATTATATTGAAAGCATGAAATAATGATGTTCCAATAAAGTACCCTTCAACTGGTGATATGTGGTAGATTGAAGTTCAAAACAACTCACTGCCTTGTTTACTTTCCACAAAATGAAATGGTATTTTAATGTGCTGTTGTTGTTTGCTCTTTTACTGGGTTATCTTGTATCTGTCTCTCTGTGCATTGTTCCTGGCAGATGCCATCACTTTGTCAGTGGCATAATTGTCCCTAACCAAAGAGATGATGCACATGATTTAATTGTAATGGCTAGTGCACAGACAGACCATTATATACATTGAATGGCAGGCTTTGACCAGCTGTTTCCACACATACTGAATATTTTTAAAAAGCACTCCTCCTACGTTCTGGGAAGTAGGGAAGTATGGATCATATGGAGTGGTGATTTCTGACTTCCTCTGCAGTCTTGTCTAATGATTGCTGGGGATAAAGGAGCCATCATCTTTCCTGCGCTCCCCCCTGTCTCCCACCCCCTATACCCAAGCACTTCCTGTCTGCCACATGTGTGCTGCAGCATCCAGATGTCAGTATTATACTTTCTTCTCTCAGTCCAGAAAGAGTGGTGGAGTGAGAGAGCTGCCAATCAGAGTGTTACATGCTGGGATGAACTTATTTTGAATGTTTAGAAATTCACGGACCTTCTTTGTAAAATGGATCCTCATAGTATGTGGTCCTACATTAACTCAACCATTGGTCTTCCTTCTCCTGCTCTTTGTCTTCCTCCTCTTTCTCCTGCTCCAGACAGGAGCATTACAGAGTAATAGCAGTCAGCTAGGAGCGTTTTTGTAATTGCCTGGGCCCATATGCTGTGGAAAGCCAGGGCAGGGGCCAGCGGCATCAAAGCCTGACTGATCATTCCTCAGCCTCCCTCCACTGAAAGGGGGGACAGAGGAAAAGGAGGGGGAAGAAACACAAATACAGATGGACAAACAAGCCAGGGGAAGTCAAAACTGAAGCAGATGTGGTGATAGCAATAGATGGACAGATAGACGGACGGAGGGGAACAGAAGAACCTTAGCCGAATGGATTCGCTTCTCCTCCCACACCTGTTAATATTTAACAAACAATGGGGGTTGCACCAGCAGTAGGGATGAAAAAAATAGTAGGGAAGAAAAACAAAAAAGTGATGTTGAGGTGACATCATGGATTATTAAGGTGGGGGTGGGTCTAATAAGGGCCTGGCTTGGCCTGGTCGGTAAAGAGAGCAGGAAACCGAGGCAGAAGCAATTTGAGAAGCTGAGGCCTCAGTCTGCAGCTGTGCACTCAGTTTCTCTCTCCCAGCTACACAGCTGCACGATTGACAATGCTGCATGTATTTACCCGTGACCTCTCCTCTACTTCACAATCCAATGCATGCTTATTTGACACATATGTTGCAAAATAATATACATAAGAATCTCTAATCAAGCTTATTGTCAGGGTTGAGAGACAAAAAACACGTCAAATATTGTCTAAAGCCTTTCAAAAGCTATGCTTGGCATCTTTTTTCCAGAGCAGATTGAGTCAGTGGAGCAGCTTACTTCCTTATTCATGTCATGTGTTTTTTCCATGGAGACATTATAACATGAGCAGCACTAACATGGAAAACACGCAGTCATTCCAGCAGATGTTGTCCAGAGCACACAGATTAGAAACAACAAGGTGAGGATTTATAAGACAGTGTTGAATGATGCTGCTGCACCACACACTGTGATCAGAGTCACACAGACAAAGATATCTCTTCAGATTGTGATGCTCTACTTTTGAACTACTAATCATGTCTGTGTGTGTATGTGTGTGGGTGTGTTGAGACGTACAGTATGTGCAGTGTTGTGCCAAACACAGAGACAGAAAATTTATCTCTGGGATCTTTTTATTGGCTGTGTTTAAAGTTGCCAAATTGTGAGCAGCTTTCTCCTTTGAAAATATGTGCTGCTTGCAGTGTCACAGTGCTGCATTCATCTTCGCAGACGCCTCAATTACAACCCACTGATGCCCTTAAAGTCGGAGAGGAGCTCAGGAATGCTCCGACGGGACAACTGCCAAGCATCACTGCAAACACCATCAGCTCCTAGCACCCCACAGAGAGAGCGAGAAAGAGAGAAGGCAAAGAGAGAAAGGGATGAACATCAGTATGTTTGCAGACCAAACCAGGAGAGAGAGGAGGAGGAGGAGGAGGAGGGGATAATATGTGGCACCACTCTGAGAGCTGAGCCCTCCGCCAAAGCACTTCTGTTGCCAGATCACAACCAGATGTGCCAAGTGTGTCCAAACAGGAATGACTGTGTGAAGGCAATTTTCAGCAATTTGTCAGATTTTAGAGTTGCCCCCTCCTCTGCCCCATGCCTCCTGAAAGACAAATACAAACGTTAGAGGAGCACAACAATCATTTCAAACAGGCTCCCATAAACGCTCGCTCTACTCTTTGCCTCCAGCGCAGTCATGTGATGAGAGATATACAGTATAACGGCTGAACACAGAGGGGCAAGACAAGGCCTGTAGTATTGAAAAATAACCTCCCTTTATAATAACCTAACTTTTATGCATCAGCATTACTGAATCTAACCATCCAAATAGTCAGCACATTTATTTACTCTTTGCTTGTAGAGTCAAAATCCCTGACAACACTCTCACACCCTAAATCCATCATCTTAACTCACTGTCGACAATACAACCAAAGAAAAGAGAAAGATAAATAGAAAAAAGGTTGTTAATCTTTCTCTAGAAAACTCATAAATAACACCTTCACTTTCAAGTTTATGCAAGCAATTTGGATCAGCTTTTCTTACTGCTCACCCTACTTAGTTCCACCTTTTTCTACATACATATTATCAAGAAATGTATCAGCACTTAAAAAGGAACTCCAATTATTTTACACATTAAAAGTCAAAGTTTACAGGTCTTGGGTAGTTCTACTACATATATGAAAAAAGTTGTACAAAGCCTTTTGTGTCTCCAGAGATATCTGTGCGAAGTCTGACCGTGCGTTCATGGACATCGGAAAATTTTTTCCGAGTGAAAACATCACCATTCACGTAACGTTCTGTGGGAATCAGAGGTGGGAAACTCGGGCTGGATTTTGCTAACCGAGTTTCCCAGTTGGTGACGCGTTGTTGACAACTAACGTTTGATGTTTTTAATGACAGTAAACTGTTTATTGTGGACAAATGCCACTGCCAATAAACATACACAGACACAATGTGTTTCAAATTATTCATAAATAGGCCTATGTATAAAAAAACAACACATTATCCGTGTCTTTGTCCTGCAGATAACACAAACAAACACCTGGCGATGTGCTGTTTGGATGCTCGCATAAGAAAACAGTAGCAAATCTTTTGTTATTGTGGCCTCCATGTTTTCACACACCTGATGATCTAGGCTCCGCCCAACCGTTGGTGGCAGTCATGCCAAAAGTTGTTATGCCAAACGCCAATATAACAGAAGAAGAAGAACACGCATCCCAACCACGTGAACGCTACCAGTCGGAAAAACAACGTAACCATGGGGGCGGTCCCTGTTATTCCGAGGTGGCATGAATGCGCCATGATAAACTGCCTCAAGTGATGTCACTTGAGTCAACACTGGGTAGAGCGGAAGACTACAAGTTTGAAAATCTGGAAGTGTAGCATTATAAAGAAGTGAGCTTACCAGACCACTTTGGCTCTCTCCTCATCTCTGCATGAGGCTATATTAGCCGCTGCTAGCATAAAACCATTGACATATATAAAGTGGACCAACAGATCCCGTTGCTCTGGACGGAGACCAGTGAAGGATATTAGAAGCCCTTTTCCAGTGATGGTTGAGCGTTACTGCGCAGCCTCTAACTGAGCTCAAAGACGTAGATGTGACGTGAGCAACCTGTCTGAAAGTTGTAAGTCTTCTGGTAGCTGTGCCAAGAGAAATCTCAATCCCAATCTTGCAGAGACAGAGAGCGTAGGTATATGTAAGGAGATAACATAGGCACAGGCTAATTATTGCTAACTAAAATGCTAGTTCACATTAGTAATTAAACTTAAACAGCAAATGTGAGTCAAAACTGCCTGTGAGCTTCTCCTGTACTGTACGGTAATTTATCTACTGTGCGACAGTAAGTCGCATGGTTATGACACAATCGTTAGCCTATTTTTACAAAAGCAGTTGCTACGGAGCCAGATACAAGGTAATGGAACCTTTTATACATTGTCGTGTTTCTTTAGAAATAAATAATGGACAAATAGAGTCTTTAAACGCTTCAGATGTAAAGTTATTCGCTGTCAAAGTGGCGCCAAAATGAATGGTAGTCAATGGAATGCTAACGGGAGGTGATTTCTTGTTAGCATCAAAATGGCGCCATAGGAGCTACGCGTTCTGAGGAGAAGCTTACCCCCTTGCATAAAACACCCAAATCTTAGACCGAACTGTCGGCAGTCGAGTTGCATTGTGGGTAATCGCTATAAACAGATATCTGCATATGTATGCATGTCTGTAGGTAACGGCACAATATTTTGGTATCCAAAGCGTTCTGGTTTGTTGTTCAAGTAATATTGACCAATCATGTTTGAGGTACATTTTGATAAACAGTCCGTGTGGGGGGTTAAAGAGGCGGAATGCATTGGCAATCTCGGAACCTATCAACTATCGTCTGACTACGGTGTAGCTTTTTATTAGTTTTTTAAAAATTGTACCTGCATTCATATACGAATATCTGTTTGGGGATATTTTGTCTCTCAACTCTATTCTGGCGTCTCAATTTGCTAATCTGACCCGATGCACGGAAGAAGAAGTCTTGGCCGGATATCTGCTGGCTAACTGAACCTCTGAAATATTGGCCAATGACCCAAGAGGCTAAATCGTCATCAGACTGATAGCCGATGCGTTCAGATATTGCATTATGGGTAAAGCAGGTGGTTTTACAAGGAAGAATGCATGAATTAAGATTTTCAATTAAGATTGTTTTGAAAAAAACTGTCCAGTTTTTATAGCAGCCATGATATGTGTCCGCTTAAGGGATTGGACAGTGCGGTGGTTAGAGGTGGGTGGTGGGGGAGCTAGGTACAATGATGCACCTCACCCCCCACCACTCTATTTAAAAAAGCTGCACAAACAACACGGTCCCCGGCCTTCACATGGGCTCACCCTGTCCTGTTCTGTTGTTTGGCCCCTTTTTACATCTCCAGGACAATCTAAAGAAAAGTCTTTTGTGCCCTTGCATGCCACTGCATGTAAGCTGGCAGTTCACTGACAGAGGTGACGAAGAATGGTCTGATGAGACTCACAACTGCATTTTGGCTAAGGGTGGTGGTCAAAAAGGCCTCATTACAAACACACAAGCAAACCGGGAGCGTCAGACGAGAGCTGATTCTGTTTAGTGCACTGCGAGAGGACACATGACACTCTTTCTAATAAGCAAACACGTAGAGGTGGTTGAAAACTCTTACACAGCTACATTTTTGTTGTTATATGTGAATTCCTAGTTGTTTTTGTATGGTGTTAAATTTTTTTGCTTACAGTTTTAAGGTTGAATCCCACCCACCAAGTCCTAACTCTCTCCCTTTCCTTGAGTCACACTTTTGGAAGTCAACAAGTCTGAATCCTGGGACCAATGAAAGGGACAATTGTGGGAGGGTTTGCATAACGTTGCTGTCAGTCATGTGTCCTGTTTCTCTGTAAGAGAGCTCAAATTCACCACTAATGCCTGTTTTAATTTGTTGCCTCATTGCTCTGGAATCCAGGATAAATTGTTCATCTGGGTAGTCTCGCTAGGAAAGTTAGTGAGTGTTTACCATATGTATTAGTTTGTTGTTCAGGTTTACATAACAGAGGGAATGTTGCTTCTGCTGAAGGAAAAAGGAATGTTAAACGGACTACTCAACCACTCCATATTTCAACATAATTACATTTGCCATTACACTTTATGGACTGTACTCACCAATTGGAAATGTATCTACATAAATATAATTAAATCAGTGTTGAAATTTACTGTTTTGGTGTTACACCAATGAAAAGTCTGTATATGTGGGCTCGACTTTTAAACCAAAATGGAAACAGCCAGATAGAAAGACGTGTTGGCTGTTGCGGACTGTCATAACCCAGAAATCGAGTCAATTCTAGCCAGTAAATCTGTAAAGTTGCAAGTTTTCCCTCCTTGGGGTGTGTGTCTAGCATTACAGCTGAAAGATGGACAGCAACATTGGAGTTTACTTACAGGAATCTGTGTGGGTGTGAGAAGGGGTGCACATGTGCACATGAACACATTTTTTTCCTCTTTTTATTTTTCATGTTTGAGTGTGACTTTGTGTATGTGTGTGTGTGCGATGCTTGTGGCTGATCTGACTTATGTGTGGTGTTTGCATATGTTTTTGCGTGTTTATACCATTGTGTCATGAGGGAATCGTTTTTTTCTCTTTGGTTTTTGAGCGACAGGCAGACTATGTGCTGGCATGTGTGCAGACCAGATGCGGGTTCAAGCAATACCCTGGTGTACAAGTGTGTGTGTACATTATGCATCATTTGGCTCAGTAGTGGATTATGTTTGTGGAGGGAAAATGTGTTTGTTTGGGTGTATCCGTTAGTATGTGTGGATAATTCCTTATCTTGTAGTATGGGCTCAATGTGTGTGTGTGTGTGTGTGTGTGTGTGTGTGTGTGTGTGTACACACACACACACACACACACACACACACACACACATGCATGTGCGTGTGTATGCGTTTCGTGCCATGCTTTTGCATACTTGTGGTTTTATCTGTGAGTCTTCCTTTCGCACATATATGTCGGCATCCACTTAAAGTATATACATACAGTTTGATGGCATGTGTGTGTGACAGAGTCTGTTCAGAGAATGTGCATTAGTGCAGGCTGTGTGTGTTTGTCTATGCAGACCCATAGCAGCTGCTGGACACCACCTGTGGCCGAGCCCTCCCTAAGGCCTGTTGTGGCTCCAAATAGTCCCTCTGGGCTCACAGGGATTCAGGCTTTGGATGTCAGAGAGAGATGGCCAGGCACAGGCAGAGTTCAAATGGATTGTTCCACTATGTCTGTCACTTGTTTGTCCTCTAATGGAAAATAAATTTAAGTTATTAAAGTACTGTTTATTTTCCTTTTCTCTCTCCCTATCTTTCCCTCTCTTTTTGCTAGTCCTGCAGTTTTGTTTTTTCTTAGGCTGGCTGACAGATGTCCATCAGCTCCATCGTTCACCCCAACCCCAACACAGCTCCAGGCTGACAAAAAAAACCTGGCAATAACTGCTCTATGAAACACAGGCCTATAAATGGACACGCAGAGTTCTGGCTGTCAAGATGTTTATGATGTTTTAAAAGCCATATTTATGACTGTAATTGTGATGATCCGAATACATAATACATTTAGTTACCGTAATCCTTCTATCAGCAGTCGGAAAATTGTTTATTGTCACAGTTTGTTTCACATGATTTCTATTTACTCTCCCCTCATTAAATTGTATTTAGTTCTCCAAACTATACAAGGTGAACAGAAATGTTCCCAACACCAATGCATGTTATAATGACACGCAGCAATTTTCCAGCACTGATTAGGAAAAGTCCAAAGTCTCAGTTTTCATTCATTATCTCCCTAACTCAATTTCCGGGCCGAGCGGCAGATAGTTACAGCCCATAACTTTTAGGTATGATTACTAATAACCTGTAATTAGTTTCATGTTAGGAAGAGAAGAGAAGAGAAGAGAAGAGAAGAGAAGAGAAGAGAAGAGAAGAGAAGAGAAGAGAAGAGAAGAGTTTTCTTCTCTGAGATGGAGGAACGTTACAAATTAATGAAATCCTCCAGCTGCATACAGGAATGTTAAACTGAATTACAAACATTTGCTTCTCCAAAAGAACAATGTTGTTTGTCTGCCTTATCTTTTTTTCTGCTACAATAGCTTGTACTGTCTCCATTTGGTAAACAGATAAGAACTGTTTTCTCAAAGTAAAGCCAGAGCATCGTGATAAATAATTGTTAAATACCCCAAATTTGACTTGTGTTAGTGAGTCATCCATTCGTGAGGTCATCATGGGCTATCGTTTGAGAGAGATAAGAAGGGAAAAACAGGTGATGATGTCTTCTTTTAAACTGAAAATCAAATCCATTAGAATAAAAAAGTGTGATAATTGTCTCCATTACTCAGTGTGGGGGTTTAAAATCTACACGTGTCTTACTCAGTATTATAACATTACACGTTCCCATTTCACATCAACATTTGTCATTTTTCCAATGCTGAAATGGCAGACAGGTTTGAGAATGTATGTGTTAGTAATTTGGAAACTTAGTTGTGGGGGTTACTGGTGTCATATCCCACAATGCACCGCTGAATTCCTTTAACATGTGGTGAGTCAGGAAAGGGGTGGTTGACCTATGCCTTCCCATGAGCCCCTTGGGAACAGCTGTGCTCGGCTGCTCAAGAAATCTAGGATCACTGCACAAGCGGCTGCGCCAGTTGTGACTGGAATTGTAATCACCTTATTCTCCTTCTTCCCCTCTGAACTCACTGTTCCCTCTTATTTTTCTCTCCCTCCCTTCTTTCAACACCGTACGATTTCTTATTTGTGCCCCTTTCTTGTGTCTGTTTTAGTCTTTTTATTATTCGGCACAACACCAACTCCGCACATGCAATCCATTATGCTTGGTAGAAGAGGGAGGAAATACAGGAAGCTGAAGGTGAAACGTGTTGCTCTACTTTTCTCTGTTTCCTGTATGAACACATTTCTACTGTTTGTGCCTTCCCGAAGTCTAATATCATTGCCATATTGTTCAGTGGTTACTTTAGAGCAGTGGTTCTCAACCGGTGGGGCCCGCCCCCCTGGGGGGGCGCGAGTAGGCTACAGGATGGGAGAAAAAAAAAATAAAAAATTCAGAAAAACAATTTTCCCCATGTTGAAATGCAAGTGGTTGGACTATAACACACAAACAAATCATCCTCCTGGCGAATTTTTTGTCAAAAACTAATCTAGCGACTTTTACTGGTGTTATTGGAGACTTTTGTGGAGTTTGGAGACTCGAAAGCACGTATCACTCTGCAGCTACTGTGCTCAACGAGCAGCGGGTGCTGCCGTGAGCTCCTCCCCGACCAAAAACCCTCCCAGGCGGTCAGTCTCTCAGTAGCCTCACGCACCAGTCCCAGCCTGCAGTTGGACCAGAGAGGAGACACACACCACTCCTCATATAAACTCAGATTTTGCTCCTTGCAGACAGAGTGGACGCCTTCACACAAAAACTTGACCTCTGGCATGGCCGCATCAGTCGAGGGAACTGCGACATGTTTCCCAGCCTTGCAGACTTAATCACTGATGCACGTCACACGACTTCTCCTCTCGATTTCAATCGGCGTCTGAGCACCTGTCAGCAATGAGAGAACAGCCACTGACCAAGCGGGAGTGACGGGTCAAATTTATTTCCTTGTTTCTGTTATGAAGGCGATCGTGTGTGTGACTCTAACATCTCACATTTACCAACAAAACGTACAGCAAAAGACCATGCAAAACATTTCAGACTGTACTGCCAACGTGTATACATTTTAACATCAATGTCCGCTGTAACGATTTTTCATTATATAGTCACTGAAGCGGCTGCTGTTTCAATACTGTCTGCTCTCTGCAGCGGGCGGGGCTGCTGCTCCATTTCCCCCGCGACTGACACGCGCACACACACACACACACACACACACACACACACACACACACACACACACACACACACACAATCACACACGGTGGATGCAGGAAAAAACGCAGATGAGACGACACAATGACCTAAATTGAGGACAGCTATGCTCGTTATTGTAAGCGCAATGATAAGTTAAAGTCCAATAAGTCCTTTATCAAACTGTATGAATGCGTGTGTGTGTGGCCAGGATAGGACATTAACTAACAATGTAAAGATCAACAAGCCACTGTAAGTGACAGATATGTTCATATTTGATTCATTCAATAAATTATTATTTTTTGTCTTAAATCCACCAGCCTATTATACCAACAGTTGCAGCATCCAGAGCCTTTTTGGTAAGGTTCCTAGGAAATCTCAGCCCAGAGTAATTAATTAATAGTAATAATTATTATTCTCCCCAAAACAAGTTTCCTTTTTATTTTTAAAGAACTATAAAACAACTTTCACTGTCTTCTGCAACTTCATTGCAACACACATACAAAAGACACCACAACTTTTATCGCAATTTTTAACAAAAGCTCCCGTGAAATCAGGCATTTTGGGTGGCAACAATCTCAAAAAAAGGCCGTGAAATCCTGGAAGGACTGATCTTGTGTGTTTTTTCCAAGGGGGTAAGCTTTGCTTCAGAACACGAACCTCCGATGGTGCCATTTTGTTGCTACAAAGCGATCACCTCTTGTTAGCATTACACTGACAGCCATTTTTTTTTTACGTCACTTGACTGCGAATAACTTTACATCTGAAGCGTTTAAAGACTCTATTTGTCCATTGTTTATTTATAAAGAAACACGACAATGTATAAAAGGCTCCATTACCTTGTATCTCACGTTATGGCTCCGTAGCAGACGTTTTTGTAAAAATAAGCTAACGATTGTGTCATAACCAAGTGACTTACTGTAGCACAGTAGAGGAATTACCATACAGTACAGGAGAAGCTCGCAGGCAGTTTCGACTCACATTATCTGTTTAGGTTTAATTACTAATGTTAACTAGCATGTTAGTTAGCAATAATTAGCCTGTGATTATGTTATCTCCTTACATATACCTACACTCTCTGTCTCTGTAAGATTGGGAATGATTGAGATTTCTCTTGGCACAGCTACCAGAAGCATTACAACTTTCAGACAGGTTGCTCACGTCACATTTACGTTGTCTCTGTCAGTTGGAGGCTGCGCAGTAAAGCAAGAGATCACCGGAAAAGTGCTTCTAATAGCCTTCACTGGTCTCCGTCCAGAGCAACGGGGTCTATTGGTCCATTGTATATATGTCAATGGTTTTTTCATGTGTTATGGTGCGCATTCAACAGTGTTTTTTTGTTGTTGTGGTGCGCATAGGCTACTCCTGATTTTGTCAGTCATCCCATCTCTTATATGCTGTGTCTCTATGATCCTCTCCTGTCCTATTCATGGTAGCCTACTCGTGGACATCGCGCCATTCATCACATGCTGTAGTAGGGGGGCCCGCCTTGATAATCCTGCATAGGGGCCCGGTGTTGGCTCGTTACACCACTGACTTCCTGCCCTCTTTCGTCATTCTGGGCAGCATTGATGCAGGAATACTCTCAACTCTGTGACGTCACCTTGAAGATTCTCCTCCCTTTTGCGTCGGCATATTTTTGTGAGGCAGGAATCTCAGAAATGACTGCACTCAAAACGAAATACCGCAATCGTGCACAAATTGAGGATGATTTGAGGCTATGTTTATCAGACATTTCGCCAAGAAATTGGAGGGGGGGGCCCAACTGCAATGAACCAGCTTTGGGGGGGCCCAGCTTGCAAAAGGTTGAGAACCCCTGCTTTAGAGATGTTCACAAATAGATTCCTTTTTTTAGGACCACCAGGTGAATATATTGTTGTGGAACCTTACACTTCACACAATTGTGTACTTTCCATAACAAATTGGTTGAGTATCCGGGAGCCACGCTGACATTTTAACAGTGCTAGAATGTAACTCAGTACAGTTACTTAAGTACTGTACTTAAGCATACTTGTAGGGTACATGTACTTTACTTAAAGTAGCTATTTGTAACTTTCCGTTTGTGTTGATTCTAGTGGCTGCTTTGGACAAAATCTGTAGTGTTCTTACCACACCTGCTGTCGTAAAGGTATTTTTTTTACGGTGCTGTAATGCCCACTGTATAGTCTCGCATTGCCAGACCTTCCTCCACAGCGTTGCGGAGGGTCTGGCTAGTCCACACAGCATTCCTGGATGGGAGAGAAACATGCTCTGATTTATTGGCATTTCTTTAAACCAATCACAATTGTCTCGGGCGGCGCTAAGCTCCGGACAGAACCGCGCTGTAAAATAGCCTCGGGAAGGAACTTGTTTTGGTGAAACGTGTACCTTCAAAAGTAGTTTTAGTCGTGCAACAGAAAAATCTGATTGGACAGATAGTCTACTAGCTGTCTGGATTTACCCTGCAGAGATCTGAGGAGCAGTTAACTATAGTCCTCCACCGGAGTTTAAAATTCCAACTCAAAGAAAGCGGAAGGTAACGGACATCTGGCAGATTTTTCGGCAGTAACGGAGCAATCCTAGAAATGGAACGTCATGGACTAAGACTATCCACTGTATTGCCAAGTGTGATACCTGGAGGTCATATATAGTTGCGATGAATGTTTTGCTCGGACAGAAAATCATTCGTTCACATGAGAATACGTTACAGATGCATGGTTGCATTTCAAGTGCTGCATACGGTAACTTAGCCTACTTTGTGTCTCGTGTGCTAAACCGGGTAACGTTATCACTGTCACTGTGTCACGAGCCAAAGCATTAAGAGTTTGTTGTAGCAACCAACATAATAATAATTTTGATTTATATAGCACATTTCATGAAAGCCAAGGATGCTTAACACAAGAACAGGGGGACAAGGTAAAAGAAAATAGTAGGCCAACACAAAGATGGAATAAAAATAAATAAAAACCGGGCGCTAAATGGAAGGGGACGTAATTAAATGTAGGCTACTGGTGTACAACCACATCACACATTGTAAAGTTACTTTATGAATGAAACAGACATATTAAGGGCCAATTCTATATATATAACTAAAATCACTAAAATAAAATTAAAATACAATTAGGCCTATATAAAGAAAACTCCTGCTATCCTTTACCTGGCTGCGTAGGCTTTTCGGCGTTACAAAGACATATGTGACCCGTCAGAATGTGTTACTGTAGAGCCGTTCTACATGCTGTAAATCATTTATAATATAACAGTGACAGGGACCATTCTGCTGCACAATGAGGGATTTTACTTTTGCTACTATAATTAGCTGTTAATGCTTCTGTATTTTAGGTAATATTTTGAATGCAGAACTTTTACTTGTAGTGGAGATTTTTTGTTATTGTTGTTCTGTATGAGTACTTTTACTTAGGAAAGGACCTTTTACTTCTCCCCCACTGCATTTTAATATATTTAAAGGCAATCTAAAGAATGGATCTCTAATACGAAATAAGCAATACTCCACAATAAGGGTCTGTTCATAAAATATTACTGTACAATTGTTGTATTACATTGACTATTATATCATAAATAGTCAATGGTTAAAAAATTATATAATGCGTCTGGTGGCACAATCTGGCTATTATAGAATAAATAAATAAACATAGAGCTGAGTTATGCATCACAGTACAGGTGCATTAATGAAGGCCAGTGGATCCCTAATTAGTGGAATATCTTTTATCAAAGGGACTTGTAACAGATTCAAAGGTATCATAGATGTCACTGAGGCCTGGAGGCGTAAGGAGGCTAGAGAGGGGCTCTGGGTCAGGGTCATGAGAGGCATGGCTTTATTGTGGCAGTGAAAGGGGCTGTGTTTTGTGGACGAGGAACGGCTCAGCTCTGGTCCGATGGTGGTGGTGGGAGTTGGAGGGGACACAACTGGTAGGGGAGCAGAGATGGGAGAATGGGAAGTAGACAGCTGCGCAGGGGTGAATAGGAGGTCCCTTTGTGTCCTGCCAACAAAAATCTGTGACCAATTATCTGCGTCTGTCTCTCAAGGGGGAATTCTTGAACACTCTGGGTGGGTGGATGCATAAGGGCAGTTGTGAGAGAGAGAGAGAGAGAGAGAGCGAGAGCGAGAGAGAGAGCTGAGAGATAGAGAGAGACCTTACATACTTTAATTAACAAACATGTCCACAAAAAAAGGGAGGGAAAATATTTGCTGGTTTCATCGACTTTAAAAAAAGCCTTTGACTCAATTTGGCATGAAGGACTTTTCTTCAAAATCCTTCAAAGTGGAATAGGTGGCAAGGTATATAACCTTATCAAATGTATGTACAAGCACAACCAATGTGCTGTGAAAATTAATAATCAAAGAACAGAATATTTTACTCAAGGACGCGGTGTGAAGCAAGGATGCTGTATAAGTCCTGCATTATTCAACCTGTACATAAATGAGCTAGCAGACCAGTTGGACTGATCAGCAGCTCCAGGCCTCGCACTCTTAGACACAGAGATTAAATACCTAATAAATGACCTTATTTTGTTGTCTCCAACCAGAGATGGTCTTCAACATAACATGTCCATCCTGGAACAATACTGCCATAACTGGGCATTGGAGGTCAATTTCAAGAAAACTCAAATTATGATCTTTCAAAAAAAAAAAAGCCAGATGTCTTAAAACCAAATAGCATTGAATAACACCCAAATTAAACACACACAAAATTAAACTTACCTTGGTCTGACCTTATCTGCATCAGGAAATTTCGTGTGCAAATTTTGTATGCATTAAAAACCAAGCTGTTCAGCATTAATATTCCAATTAGAATCTGGACTAAAATATTTGGTAGTGTAATTGTACCGATTGAACTATATTGAAGTGAAATTTGGGGCCCACTCAGTAGATTGGAGCATGACTCCTGGGACAAACACCTGATAGAGACACTACACACAGAATTCTGTAGAAGAATTGTAAACATTCAAAGGAAAACCCCAAATAACGCCTGTCGAGCAGAATTGGGATGTTTCCCAGTACTGCTAAATATACAGAAATGAGCTATTACATTTTGGACACATCTAAATTTAAGCCAAAAAGACACACTTCATTTTAAAGCACAAAAACCCAAGAGATGAATCCTGAAAACAGTCCCCTCAGTCAGCTGATGGTGAAGCTAACTAACCAGGGTCCCATCAGCACTGGTTCAAAACAACAACAAAACAGATTATGAATAATTCAAAAGATCAATATTTGGAACATTGGAAGTACAAAGTCAAGCAAAAACACAAAGTAGACTAAATTGTTATTTGACTCTTAACAGAGAACATAAATTGGCTGAGTATCTGCACACTGTCAGAGATCTAAAGCAGAGACGGATCCTGACTAAATACAGGCTCAGTGAGCACCAACTGGTCATAGAGACAGGAAGACTCAGACAGACATGACTGCCCAGAGAGGAGCGTATATGTGCTCGCTGCTCAACAGGGGAGATAGAAACAGAGATACACTTCCTCCTCCACTGTGAAAAATTCTCTTCACTAAGAGATTTGAAAAATATCCCAAAAAATAGCAAATTTCCCAATGTTAACATCAAAAGAGAAGCTGATAGTTCTTCTAGGCAGCTAAATATGTATCTGCCTGCCACAACCTGAGGGACTCACCACTATAAGATCCCAACATTACAGATTGGTTTAGGATTTTACAGTAATTATATTGTACACAACTGTTAAGTGTTATATTGTGTTATGTAATTGTTTTGTAATGTAGTATGTTGTATAACTATCAGTGCAGTATAGAATCTATGTGACACCTACTGTATGTATTTAATATGTGATATGTACTATATATGCATTTTCTGTAAACAGCTTTGGCAACAAGTTTTCTTTGTTCATGCCAAATAAACAAATATAATTGAATTGAATTGAGAGAAAGAGAGAGAGATATAGAGCGAGAGAGAGAGCTGAGAGATTGATAGATAGATAGAGATAGATAGATAGATAGATAGATAGATAGATAGAGAGAGAGAGAGAGAGAGAGAGAGAGAGAGAGAGAGAGAGCTGGGGTGCACTGGTGGTGGTGGTGGGTGATTAGGGAACGGGGTGCTGCATTTGTTAGTTTCAGATCTTGTCTTTTTCTTTGGCCTGGAACTTTTTGGAGGGATTGTAGTGAACATATACCTTTTCTATTTGTGTTTTTAGGTTGCTAATGAACAAAAAAAAGCACATAACAGTCAGGATAATGTGTTGCATTGAATCCAGTGCATGCAGCCAACAGTAGACCCAGTAAGAATATTATTTTGCATCTCCTGTGTGTCTATTTTAGGCACAGGAAAATAACAATTTGTCCCACAATTGCTGAATTACGCCTGCCTGCGACTCACCCCCACCCCACTGAGAGAGCTTCCTATTTGTGTGGTTAGATTTCCAGCTATGTGAAAAGTGTGTCCTACAGAGAGAAGGGGAAAGTGGTTTAGAGAAGGGAAGTTGGGCCCATGGATGGCTTGTAAGCCATGTGTTAAACATTAAAGGGCTAATTACAGTTTTAAAAGCCCCGTGTTTACCGCTGAGAAAAGCCTTGTTAGGTATATTTTACTGTCTTCCCTGAAATTATTCATCCCTGACAAGCTCAATTGACATTATCATAATTACAAATGTGATTGCTGCATAATCGCTCCAGCCGCTGTACCACCGTTTTAAGTGTCTGCAGCGGAAGTCAATTGTTCCTCTCTGACCATTCATCAGAAAACAGGATGCAGGATACAAGATAGTTGTCTTCCTGTAATGGCAAGCTTGAAAGGAAAACTTACACAGTAGTTAACACAGGTACTTGTACTTGAGGTGATGCAATTCATCATTTCTTGTTGACAAGAGAGAGGAATCGACAAATATATGGTGGTTCTCGTGGAGTTTAATGTGAAATAGTCCTGCAGTGTGTTTGCAGGAAGAGGATAAAGGCATGTTGTGAACTCTGCCCTAGCCCGGTGTGTTATTGCATAGGTATAGAATAACTCCGCAGCCGCTGACCCCTCTGCCACCTCTACCCTCCATTCCCACACAGTTGCCAATAGCGATGACTCCAGTTGATCTTCACCTGTAGGGTGACCAAACGTCCTCTTTTGCCCGGACATGTCCACTTTTTACCTACTGTCCGGGGCGTCCGGGGGGGTTTTATAAATTCATTAAAATGTCCGGTTTTCACTGTTTTTCATGGGACCATTAAGCGTGTATTAAATTGACTGGCACTTTGCTCAACACAATACTACGGTAGGCTACTTTGTTGTGTGAAGTAATTCACGAGAGGCTGCGACGCGCACATACACAGGGACCAGGGCAGACAGACAGGGACCAGGGCAGACAGACAGGGACCAGGGCAGACAGCGGAGCAGCATTACACACAAAATGCCGAAGCGTTTCCTGCTAAAGATTTCCCACTGTGGTCAGAAAACACAGGGGAGACACTTTGTTTCTCTCACTATGACTCTAGAGTCGGTAGGACTCGCTGGCTGTCACTCTCACTTCCCCCCCGCTCTATATCACCCACTCCCCACACACACACACACACACACACACACACGCCGTCTCGACGCACACACTAGCGCACAAGTATAAACATCAGTCCACTTACAACCATAAAACAAGACTAGTGCAGCTTCACAGTTGAACTGCAAAAAAAGTCCCACATACCGTCCCGGTCGGGACCGGACAAGTGGGAGGCGGAGTGCACCGTGTGCAAAGCTGGCACATATGTTTCAGTGTCTTTATTATTTATGTTATTACATTGAAAAGGTATTAAGAGATATTTTGTTGAAGCTGGATTTTCTAACACAGAAGAGGTCATATTTAGAACATTATTTCATATTATTTATTTATTTTAAAAGAGAGCTATTATTTTGTTACATGCTGTTACAGTTTTAATTTAATTACAGAAGTTATTTTTGCACAATTGAGGCATAATAAAGCATGTTCATTAACCTCTGAGAATCACCACTGTCTGGATTTGTCTCGAGGCCAGGCCGAGTGTCCTCTTTTTTGGAAATCCAAATATGGTCACCCTATTCACCTGTCAAAGCAAAGCTCTGACTAAAGACTTGCAGCTTGAGGAGTGGAAAGCAAAACACGAGGAGAACAAACAAGCCAACAAGAGGCTTTGTGTGGACTCAGATGGGATTTTGAAAATAGTGCTTCCATTTGCCCATTGCTTTAAAAAAAAAAGTTGATTCACAATGATACTACAGGGCATCTAGGATTTCGCCTGAATCATAACCTACCTTACACAATTTCAACTCTGTTGAAGTCATAATCTTCTAAATTTTCAGCTCTGGTTTATTTGACAACACCCATAAATACTACAGGAAACCCTTCTTAAACAGCTAGTTTGTCATACAGAGGAGCTGCAGCTGTATATATGTTTATGGTGTGGTCAAACAAACTCACATTGGTTTAATAAAGCAGTCAGTCAATAATGATTGCAACAGCAATCTGATTTCATGCTGAACATGGCATGAAATCAAATTGCAGAGGGGGAGAGGGGCAAATCAGATTACCCTTGCTGACGGGTTGGAATATTGCCTGCAACTCTTCATCTAACAGCTCACTGTGGCTAATCCCTTGCAAAAATTTAAAATGACTTACTGACTTTAAAGCGTAACTCTCGCCAAAATGCATCCTAGGGTATTTTTGTGAATGTACGTGAGTCAAACTTTAGTTTAAAAGCATAATTAGGACCAAATCGCCACTTTTAAGATTGACCGTATTCTCGTTTTTGGGTCAAATGGCCTTTTGAATGGGTGCTAGGGGCACTTTTATGCTAGTTTCAAAATAGCTATTTTTGAAATACTAAGAAGGCTTGACAAAACATGAAACTATGCTCGAAGTATCACCAGGGGCTCTACAGATGAACGAAAGCATTGACAACATTCTTTGTGTACACAGATTTACTAAAAAGAAAGTTTTCGCAGCTGTTGTTGTTTCCGGCCGCAGCCATTTTATCAGTCAAAAACAAATTGACAAACTTTTTTTGTAGATGCATTTGTGATGAACAACCAAATACATCCATTTCCTGTGACTGCTTTACAATAAAAGCCACCGGATGTTGCGCCAGTTGAATAGTTTTAATGTGAACTAGCAACATTAGGGAATGTTCGGTTTGCATTAGCAGTAATTTACGTAATATAGCTCTCATACAGCCTTAGGAGAGTGAGCAGTGAGGTTGATGAGATATAAATTAAAACAGTAACACTGGATTACACACATGCATGTGAATGCCTCATGTGTGTGAAAGCAATTAGAATCCAGCCCTGGTATGGCAGACTCCGCCACTAACAATGAAAAGGAGGTAATTACAGAATGTCAACGTAATGAATAACTATTGTTGATAAAATGCAGACCATAAAAATAGAGGTGGCTTTAATGAAAAGCTTAAGGGTTATAACTTTAAAATGTTATGTCTTTATGTGAATGAACCCAGAGGTCTAAACTTACTCTTTCAGTGCCTTAAGCAATTTGAAAGGAAGAGAAATGCGACAACTCCTAATCAATCAATCGGCAGGCAGCAGGAGGTCGGGTTTGTTTTGCATTTCTTCAGTTTGTTTCTTCCTGGGATTTTTCTTCTCTTGACAGGAGGTGCCGCGAGCATACCAACAGTTGAAAGAGGAGCCACATTCTTTCAGCACAGAATCCTCCATCCCTCCTTTGTTCGAAGTTTGTGTTTGTTTGAGGGGCTTTCCTCACCTTGAACCCTTTTTGTAGTAACATAGACTTATCCAACCAAAGGCAGGGTTAGGCTCAGTAACTGCCAGCTTATTGGCCTCTCTGGAAAAAAATTTAACACTTTGATTTGATTTATATTAAGAGAGAAAGTCTCACTGTCACAGATGAGTGGCAGGAGTCACTCGTTTCAATTCGTTTATGTGGTCACATTGTCAAAATGTCAGACCAGTATTAGCATGTGGGCTGTTTCATTGGCTTTTCACAATTACCCGTGTCATGTGGTTTCTGTCAGAGTAAAAGTACAATGAAAACTTTCTGTGTTTATAGGAGGAAAAATTCTCAGGAAACTTGATTGAAGTTGTCTGAGAGAAGAGAGAAGCCTCTTTGTAAAAAGCCACTAAGTCCTCAGTTCTGCTTGACATGCTCCCTAACTCTTGGAAAGATAGTAGTCGTACATTCCAGCCAGCATATCCCCCCTACTCTTTCTAGAATTTAAAGACAAATTTGGCCCGGATCCTTTCCCTGGGAGTTCTATTTGTCTTGTATCAGGGTTAAGAAAACAATACTGTCTTTACCTCATTGCTGGTTGGGGTCAGGGGAGGGTGGGGCCTGGGGGAGGCCATGCATTCATCCACATGTCATTGTTACATTAGAAAGGAGCATGGGGATGCTCACAATGGAGTTGTGGGATGAACAGACTGTCTTCTTCTTCTCTGTGGGTTTGTTTACAGTGAGACATCTGCAGAATTCCTTACAAAGCTGTGGAGGTGAATGTGGAAATTGAGGCTACCTGTTGCATGAAACAGCTCAGGCATTATGCATGCTGCCGGCCTGCCACCCTCAGGGGAAGGAGAGTGCAGGCTGCTGATGGAGACTTGGCTGTGGAGCCTAAAAGCACATCTGGTACACGTTGTGTGGACTTTTACTTTTTTTCCTTAAAAGTGCAGATGGTCTTGAATTGCTTAAAAAAAAGTCTCTCCATTCTACAAAAAAAAAAATAATAATAAAAAATACAACCTAGGGGAATTTTGACTTTCCCTTTGGGGATTTATTCTAGCTGGTTCAGTTTCTAAGATGGTCATGGACTCAGAGAACATGCATGAAAGTGAGCAGAGATGCAGCTGCAGGGCTATTAAATAATGCCCGAAGAACAAAAACCTGTATAAGTAACAGAACCACATTCAACCAGTTGTTCTCTGAACAGGTTATGTAATGAGACCCAAATGGGTGATGTGTGCGTGGGCAGGAGCACCGAGCTGTGGCCTGGTTCCTGTTGACATTGGCCATGTTCTTCAGGATCTGTCTACAGGAACGGATCCAAGACTGTTTTCAGGCCTCTCACCTCTTCTTCAGCCTTTCCCATTCTCGTGCTGCACTGGCTCACATGTTGATTATGACAGGCTTGAAATAAACAACTGTGAAAACATATTATAAACTAATTGTGAAAGAAATTCATTGGCAAGAAGCAGAGCATAGAGGCTAGAACAAACAACCTGAAGTGCTAGCCTCTGCATTAGCCAACACCACATGGACCTTTTCTGGCAGTGCCCAATGTCTCTTTACTCACGAGGTGCACATTGCCAGCTATTCATACCTTCCTCCCACTCTCTTTTTATTTCTCCAGCAAATCAGTCAGTTTGCCAGCTGACCAGGTGGGAAATTCAAGACTAAAACTGCCTACACATGATTAGAGGTAAAACCGCAAGGTAACGTGCAGAGTATAGTGCAGGCAGAGGCAAAGTGCAGCGCAGGTATGCATCATCATTCCTACCTCCTATCATGGTTGCGCCTTGAACGATGATCAAAGTTGAAATAATTTGCAATTTCAAGCGTTGTGCCACATCAAAGGGTAGTGTTTCCTCCGAGTTGGTGGGACTACCACAAAACTCTGGTGAAAACAACATAGAGTGAATGTCTGTAGTTTTGTAATATTTTACATGTACTATTTTATATGTACTATTTATTTGGTATGGTGTACAAATGATGCTCGGAGATAATGGTCTGATGATTGATATGATTTATATGATTGATATGATAAATCTATCTGTCTATCTATCTATCTGTCTGTCTGTCTGTCTATTTGTCTGTCTGTCTATCTATCTATCTATCTATCTATCTATCTATCTATCTATCTATCTATCTATCTATCTATCTCTCTGTCTGTGTAAGCCATCTGGTAAGTGGGTTGAGTATGCTTCAGAGAAAAGTCAACTATACCTCCTCAGTTATGTCTCTTAAAACATATTGTAGCTGTGTCATTAACTGCATTAACACATGTAGTAAGTGTTAATCAAATTGTTCTCACCAAAGAAATTACTTAGATCCGGGAATGTGGCAGCATCACTACAATGCCAAAAGGGCAAGAGACAAGAATGTTCACTTGTCCATAGATATCAGACATGTTGTAAACAAGCCAGATTGTCTGAACTACTTTATTTGGAGGTAACATAGAAATTGAACACACCCAACATGTCAGTAAGAAAATTGTTATTGCACAGGAGGATTGTGTGCAGAAAATCTGTATGACTTATCCTACTGGTATGAACCATATGGAGGGAGTACAGAACCCAACCAGTACACAAGCCAAGTATGGTGGTTCAATGTTGAACCAGGAAGTCAGTCTGTAAACAGGGATGCATGTTTACAACTGATAGTTTGGGTAATAACTTTACCGTTGGCCTTTGCGTTCTCCTAAATACTGTAAATTGTATACTGTACGTCTAACCCTAACCTCTATGTAGTCAAACACTAAACATCGTTTCCAGCCACATATCACAACCGAGAGCTGAGGTCTCCATGTAACGAATCACGTTGTAGGCCAACATTTTCTCTGAACTATTATTATTTTCTATAAAAAAGAAAGTCTCTTTCAGTCAGGACATTACAACTACAATATTATGTTACATAATTAAATACATGTACATTCTAAAAACGTGTTTTGGTTCTAAATTCAGTCACAATATTGCTAAATACACAAAAGCCAACATCAAACACTAAGTAGTGTTTGTTTGTGACCCAACACCGAGCCCATCTCTGCACACAGCTCATGGAAAATAAAAGTGCTGTGCTGTTCCAGAGTGGACAGACTACAGTCTACAGATGTCTGAAGGCCACCATGATCATGATCAGGGGCATTAGAGCTTTAGGGGTGCCTGGCACCCTTTAAATGTTATTTTAAAAACATTATTATACTGTGCTAACTGTGCATTTTAACATAATTTTGGACCATCATGGTAAGGGAAACATGGAATTATGTAACTAGAAAGACACCAACAATTCTGAGAAAAAATCCTTTAATGCTGAGCCAAAGGGCCATTACTACAAATGTGAGCTGGTATTACAAATTAAATGGTATTATACAAATATTTAATAAATTGGGCTGTTAGGATCAGTATTTAGTCACATTCAATTACAGTATGCAGAAACAGGGAAGGGAAAAAGGTGATAATAATATTAACATATTTTCACTATTTCAATCATTATTTTCACTTCACACAGAACTCTGAACTTAACTTACCTAGGCTATAGCTAGCTGACATGTGTCAGATATGGCTGTAAATGACTCTCACCAAAGCCAAATATAGCTCATTCAGGAATCCTGATGTGATAGTTTAATGGACCTGTTTGAAAATAATCATGCCCATTTAGGTTTTAATCAGCTTCGTCAATTTTGAGGGCATGTTACAGCCACTTCCCAAGATGCTAGCTTAAGATGGTTGACACCTACTTGCTGGCTGGATGTGCAGTTTCAGCTTATACGGAATCACTGCTGTGGCTCAAAAACTGATCTTGCGGGAGCTCATCAAACACAGTCCTTTTTTTTTTTATTATTTATTAGTGCCGGGATTAAGTTTAGGGGTCTTCTAGGCACCGCTAGAAGAGGCTAAATTCGCCCCTGATCAGGATGATGAAGATATTCATGCGGACGAGAGCTTTGTACATCCATTCCCCTGGAGAAGCATCAAGGAGCAAAGATGGACTCTCCCCCACTGCTCCGGCCCCAGATTGAAGCCCCTGTCTGGAATGCAATCTGCCTGCCATCTGCAGGCCTCCACGGCTCTGTTTGATTTTCAAACAAACACCTGTCAAAAGTCCATGTCTCATCTCACATAGCTCTTGGAAATTGGCAAAAACTTTGACTACTTCCTCGCACCAAAAACAGAGGGGAAGAGGGGTATATGTGGGTTTTATTCCAACCATCTGTGCATGTGTTAAATATAGATTTTTATGGAAGGCTCAAAGGACTAGTTCTACTTTCCACTAAAATGTCAAAGAATAATAGGCCAGTCAAGGTGCTGCATTCAGTGAGGTGTTTGCACAATAAATGATTCCAAATTCAATTTGTTTGTTTCTTCATCATCAGCTGGCCCTGCTGATAGCACTGTGGGTATTGCAGTCACAGTGTAATGATGCCAAGAGCTTTGGAGGATGTTCGCAGATGAAGGAATAGTCATGGAGCCTTTGTACAAAATCTATCCATGTCCCCCTTTTTCTCCCCCTATTCCCTGCTGTTTTCCACATCTCTCTCTTTCTCCCTCACTCATATTGAGATGAAGGGTCTGCTGTAGGATGACAGGGCGTTGTTTGGCAGCCATCCAGGCCCCACATCTGCCTGACTGCTGTTCCTCTCTTTCTTTTCCCCCCAAACAGCCCCCAACAGTATTGGTTCAGTTGTCAGCCTATTTCAGGGTCTGTCTCAAGGTCTGCAGATGTGTTTCTCAGAGCAGCAATGATGGACTCTTGTACAGATCTCTAGTGTGAGTGACTAATGGTGCGGAGACAACTCTGAAGGCATTGAGGAATGGATTTATCCAATGTCATTTATCACACTGCCTGTCAGTGCCAATATAGATGCCTGATGGAAAGCACACACTCACCTTTGAAACTGACTCAGTTGTTCCACAAAACTGGGGAGAAAATCTGAGTAAATCACCAGATACAGTGTACGCAACATTTGAGAGTGAAAGATTTGTATTCATTTTAATATTGAAAATGAATTCAGATGGCAGGAACAGATAGGAGCACGGAGAGCACACCTTCCTGCCAAATTCTGAGATAAAAACAACAAGTTCAAGGTGAGTATGAAGAGCACCTTTTTTGGTCAAAGACACATACACACACATAGACAAGAATACGACAGCTTCAGGGCCACCTGGTTTTCCCATGTCAGCAACTGTGGTCCATTCCGACCATCTGTGGAGGCCGTATAACTTTAGCTCTCCTCATCCTATCTCAGAAGGGTTTTATGGCGTGCTTCTTGCATCTGCCGTCAGTGAGGTTTAGAAAGCTCTACTCTCCAGTGTGTCATCTCAGCAGCCATCCTACTATGAGGATAACCTTGCATTAGTCACTCACACATTTGGATTTATCATAAAAAAACAATGGAACATAAAACAGCATCCATTATTCATCCACAGAGTCAAGAATGAAGGATATTCGACTCTTTGAATTTACCTGTGTCTGTCAGTGAGAAAAAGATTTGGCGGTGCGCTGACAGACGGGCACTGCATATTCTTCTCACTCGATCCCAGAAGACTGAGATCAGAGTTACTGTATGAATCTACGGGAAGGAACCAGATGCCAGAAAGGAGTTTTTTTTTGTGTGTGTGAGATGAATTATAAAAAGACTGATCCAAAGAATAATGAAGCAGAAAAGAAACACAGCCAAGTGAATTTTTTGGGACAATAAACCAAGCGCTGAGTTTTGTGTAACGATGTTCTAACTGGCAAAGGGGGTGAAAGAGAGACAGAGAGAGGGAGAGAAAGGTAAAAAGGAACAAGGAACTGACAATTAGGGACAACTAATCACCAAGTGTGTAGCCAAGCGCATCCCCCCACGCTGGTGCCAGCGCTTGCACTGTGCTTGAACCTGTGCTGAATGCCAACGGCAGATAATTATAAACCCGCAGGGCAGGCCTCCTCTGTGAAGAGGGAGGGATGGAGCCTCAGCCAAGCCTGAACTCCTGACCTTCTTCACACACCAAGCGTCTGTTGTGGGCTTCGGGAGGTGCAAGATGGGTCACAGCAAGCCGTGAAGCAACTGGGAGAGAACGAGAGCGAGGGGAGAGGGGTGGTAGAGGGCGAGGAGGGGGTGCGGGTGGAAGGAAAGGGGGGGATGGGTGAAGGACACAGAGCAGGGAGGGTGAGTTGGGGGATGGATGGGGTCTGAGGGAGGAGAAGGTGCTCACTGGAGGGTCACTTTTTTGTTGGCATTCTTTGGTGAGCGCTCCCAACCAATCAGAGTGGAGAAGGAACCACTTGACAAATCAGAGTGAAACCCTCAGTGAGCACAATCCCTTTTGTTATGCCTGTTTGGTTATCTCCTCTTACTTCATCAGCATTCATTAGGTGGGGAAATGTGGTCTGTTCCATTCCTTTGTATACAGAGAGAAGGCTTTGTTTGAGCTGCTTCATCTTTTTGTGTTTTCTTAACTTATCATTGCGTTGTCACACATTATCAGTAGTTTAATTATTGAAATTCTTGAGTCTCAATAGTTTTAAAGTCCTGATCTTGCTTATTATTGCCCAATAAACAGTAATGGATCGAGGTACAGATTGTTAGCAGAATATTTTAATTGACAGTGTTGGGCGAGCTACTTGAATACTGTAACCACTTACTGATTACTAATTGAAAAAGTATTTACATTCCTTTACAAATTACTCAGCAGCTAAAGAAATGTGTTATATTACTTGCTACTACTTTCGTTACTTAACCCAGCTCCAGCTAATGTGCCTTAAAACAAGTTATATCTTATGTATACATAAGATGTATAACGTATAACGTGTAGGAAAAGAAAATGAGACATTGCGGTTTAACATCAGCTGGCCTACAGTTTGGAGGTATTTACTGACCATTAACAACTAGCTAAAAGTCCAACGGAAATTAAATTGCATTTTTGTGTCTGCTACACCATACATATCTGCTCTTTCACTTTTCCCGTGTTCTCCTTTGAGAGAAAAATCTGATCCAAAAGGAAGAAAAATATATATTTTATGTTCTTGGTTTCATGATGGCTCCCCCCTAGTTTTGTATTAATTTGGCAAATATTGCCTTTTCTTCTTTGAATAACAAAAAACGTTAACACTGCATTTTTAAAAACATATTCTTTTTGACAACAAAAAGGGATGACTGTATGGGATCTCAGTTGCACTGTATGAAGTACTGTCCCTCACCCTCCAGATGTGAACTAAACCAGGTGAAAATTCAAACATATCGCACACACACCTCAGTTGTGTTTGTTGAAGTAAGTTTATAGCAAGCAATAAGTCTCCTTTTATACATTGTATGTGCACCCTTCCCACTTTGTATTGCAATTGCATATAATTATTGAGTTTCAAATTGTAATCCCCTGACACTTCTCATTACTGAAAAGGTAATCACATTACTACAAAGTAATGCATTACTGCCCAACACTGTGTAATTGTGATGTTGTGTAAGGAAGGTTAAATAACATTTAAATGTACTGCTCATTTGTCAGTCTGTAACTGATGATGAAATAGATAATAGATAGTTTGTAATGAAACGAGGTGACATGGATCAAACCAACAACCTTTGATTTGTCAGATTTTATCTTCTTTTATTCATTCATGTGTTTTCTTCATGCCATTTGCATTTTACATTTATTTATGTTCTTGTCAATTTATGCCTGGTCCAAATATGAAAAATCTGTCTGAATGAAAATGAAATAGTCGTGAATTTAATGTCACTGTGACCCACAACAACAAAAAGACATTGAGAGAATAATCCAAAGAGAAAAGAAATCTCGACCAGAGTCCCAATCTTCATTTTCCCGTCTTCTCTGTGAAGTCAGAAATGTCTGCAGACCACCTCGGCTCATCTGGCCTCCTGCTCCCATCATGAAGATCTGTCTCGCTTTGCACTTTGCCAATTTTCCATGATTGAATGTAATTGGGACCAGATAACAGTCTCTCTCTCTCTCTCTCTCTCTCTCTCTCTCTCTCTCTCTCTCTCTCTCTCTCTCTCTCTCTCTCTCTCTTTTCTCTCTTGCTCTCTCTCTCCTCAGAAGTCTTTGATCACTTCTGACCTGGCTCCAGGCTACTCTGACATACTGGCAACCATTTCTTGGGTGGTTTGTGATTGCTCACAGACATACTGCGAGATATATTGAGTATTGATGTGTGAGCCACAAAATCCAACGTGCTGCAGTGAATATTACAACTTTATTCCCTGGGATCGTTAAGAGTTTGTGCAACAAGCTATCTTACAGGCCTAAATACATCTGTTCAATAGCATAGTGCGAGTCATTTATGTGGCGTTGTTTATGCATGTGTATGTACATTTCATGAGTGATTGTCTTGAGGTCTTGAGGGACTAGAACAAGATGTGCACAAAAGATTCATAAATTTGATTCAGGAGATTTGTAAATCCTGTGCAAATTACTGTTGCCTCTTTCTTTTCTCCCCCCGCCGTACTCCTCTTTGAAACTTGTCTTCTGAGGCAATCGCTCCCAGATGGAGAATATTAGATGTAATCACTTCCATTTGCCGGCTCTTTTACTCTCACTGCGAGGTGACATGCCGTCTCCCTCTAACATCTCCTCACAATGGACAATTACCCAGCACTCATCGATCACTTTCGGCAAAACACTTTGACGCCCAAAATCTGCTAGAAATCATCTCCTTTGATAACCTAGAGAACTCTAGAAATCTGCTTATGTGTACGATAGGTTCATATTCTTCTCCATTGGGTGTGAGTGCCCCTATCAGTGCTATTCTGAGCGGCATTTCAAAACTGTCAAGTGCACTTAATATAACTTTCATAAGCCCTTTACTTATAGTGTAGAGCACATACATACTGCAAGAGTTCCTTTTGATCTACCGTTTGATACAAATATGTCAAGGGTATTGGTTCAGCCGTAATATGCTCACAACCATTCTGTCTTCAGTCTGCCATAAAAAAGCTGAAAATCCCAGATGAGGGAGACGTGTGGAATTAGAGGTGTCCATTTCTCTATATTGAGACTTTCAGATTTTTTTTCCTCTGTCTACCTTCATGTCAAAACCTCTTCTTCGATCCTAATGTTTAATACATTCCTCTTCCTTCATGTTCTTTGCCCCCTTTTGCCCAACCACCAAGCTCCCTCCTCTCCCATCCACCCTCACCTCCTACCATCCCTTTCTCTCTCTCTCTCTCTCTCTCTCTTCCCTCTATCCTTCATTCTCTGTGACAGACAATAAAGCAAACATTTTCCATGGCTGACCTGCAATTCACCCCTACCTCCACACCATCCCAAACCACAGACAGAGGGTGAGTTACAGCCCGAGATCCAATGTGGTGCACAACGGTCCTGGATCTTGAGCCAGATTTGGGTCCCACAGGGCCATCGGCCCCCATGGCCGGTCTACTATGTTCTGCTCAGCGCTGATGGGGTCACGGAGACTCCAGACATGCACACACCACTCACATCACGGTCCCATCGAAGGAAATTCCTATGGGCTCGAGAGGAATAAAGGATGCAAGGTTGAGGGAAAAAAGAGAAGAATGTTGAAATGAAGGAAGAAGGAAATCCTGTTTCACAGAGAGAGAGAGAGAGAGAGCGAGAGAGAGATAGATAGAGAGAGAGAGACCTGCAATTGCACTTAGGTCAAAGTAACTCCTCTCACATGTGTCCGTTCTTTAGGAAGAAGTAGAACGAATTTTGACATTCATCTAATTCTAGGCACATGCTCCTTTCTGCTTTTCTCACGACCCTCATTTGACACAGCCACATCACTGACCTTTGGATCTGTCATTTTGGCAAGCAGAAATTATAGTTCATGTGAATCAGATGTTACAGAAAGGAGATTGAGTGCTCCTTTGCTGCCTGGCAGTTCAGCCAGAGTAGGAGCACCTGTTTCCAAATAAATCTTCAGATAAAAATGATATACTGTAGCTCGATCATATGTCTGGAAATGTGGAAATCTGATTCCTTGCACATACATACAGTTTTTTTTACTCCCACGTGAATTCTTATTCTATCGCCCCAAGTTATAAGTTCCCATTTTGCGCAAAATTCAGGATTTAAAGCAGAGGCCAGAGTCACATGTCTCGCCAGCCGCCTTCATCCCAGAGAAGCTGCACAGCATTTTGACCCCGGGGTCCCATGGTTGAGGTAGAGGCCCAGTCAGTCCTCGCTGGTGGAACCATGAACCGTGTCAGGTCATGTCAGCTGTCTGCTCAGCCTACTTTAATAAAGCCAATCTTGCTTGGTTCCACACCACCAGTACCACTCACAATCTCCTGTAGGGCCAACGGATGACATCCTAGCAGGAAGGTGTTCACTTTAAAGCTCTTGTTTATCTACTGGACAATAATAAAGTAGGGTCATTAATATCCTTAGAAGGCACTGTGGATACTTTTGCTAATTATGTGATCATTTTAAATGCTAAAACTGATATTGCTACAACAAAAATGTATACCAGTAGCATCTAGCTGATCTAGTTTTCTAACATTAGCCACCATATGCTAACAGTCAAACCAGATCAAGAAATCCAGTAGCAGCAAAACCACGTAGTGTATTGACAAGAACAACTGCTCATTTTATTGATTAGAAGAGTAGTGTGTTATGTCTTCCTTCAAAAGTTACTTACACTTGTTTTAATGTATTTATAGGTTTGCTACTATTAAAAGATTTAGCATTCATATTATCACATATTACACATGTTATTATACAGCACTCCCATAACATTTTCTGACTCATGATGAACGGTTTAAAAAGAAAGGATCAAAATCAAAGCAGCAGAACCAGAGATGTCATCTTTTGTAGTCCATGCATTCTTCCTCCTTGTCAAAACCTTGCGCCTACATTACCCAAAATGCAATTCGACGGCAGAGATGCTCACAAGTCTCTGAGCTAGAGTCCGAGTCAAGTCTTAATGCCGTGTTCTATTTACCTCGGAACTCGGAAGACTGAACTGGGAATTACGTCATACCCGAGTTGAATGCGTTCTATTTAAAAGTCGGATTTTCAGTGTTTCCATTAGCTCTAGCCTGGTTAGCTATTGTTAGCAATACCAGTTGATAACAACGCATTACGCTGTTTTTTGTGCATGCAAACAGCGTAACAACATGTCCACAGATAGAAGTTGGACATGCCTGTGTGAACGACTGATTTAGTGACACAAATGAGACAGAAGTGCTTATAACTTTATGTTACTGCAGCTTTCACAACTGTTGATACAGGGGGCAGCCATGTTGGATTTTGAACTCTGGCTACTGCGAGGTTGTACGAGTTCCGAGCTTGTAAATACGAGGTCAGGGGGCGTGTTTCCGACTTTGACCTCTTTAAAACCGAGTTCCGAGGTAAATAGAACGCGGCATAAGTCTCCGAGCTACCTCCACATATTTTGCATTCAGCGCTTCTTTTGTCTGGGCCTTGTTGTATCAAGTTTTTACAGCTAAAGTTTCTGATGAATGGTGCGGTCGTCATGTTTGTTGTCCTCTCTCAGGTGTGGCCGTGCACAGCAGATACGTTACGTGTTACATGTTATGTAGGTAGGTTATAGGTTAGCCAGGGAGGGATCTAACATTCATGAGACATTTCCTAAAAATAAAGATTGTTCACTAGTCCTGCATCTCGATTCCGACATGAGTCTGAAGTCTTTGTGTATGCGACTTAAGTGCGACTTGAATCCAACGCTCAAACTCAAGTCCCCATCTCTGCTCGACGGCCAACGTTTGAGTGTGTTATGCTAGTAATGCTAATGTGGCCTGACAAAATTACAGAGGACTGGTAATCTAATTTCTTTCTAACTCCAAACCAACAGTTTTTTTTTTTTAAACTTGTAGTTTTCCGCAACCAATGGATGCTGACTCAAGTGACATCACTTGAGGCAGTTTATCAGATTTTGGACAGCTCCCCCTGGAGCCACAAAAGGCTTTAAACAGCTTTTTTTTACACAAAGAAGTAGCCTACTAACAAAGACCTGTAAACAACTTTGATGTGTAAAATCAGCACAGTTTCCCTTTACTTGCAAGTTATTTAGTGTGTTGGCTTAATTGTGATATAGAAGGACCCATGAGGCCTAAAAATATAATTCAAGCTTGGCTCCTTCCCTAAACATAAGCCATTTCAACAGGGCATCTCATCCCAAAGTAAAGAAAGAGTGGAGAGACCTGGTCCCATGAGGTCATAAATTGTCAAGGCAGACCCAGTTTGGGCAGGGAATTGAGTACAGGCAGAAGCTCCCTTAAGACGCCTAGTGGTCTCTGTTTCTCCCAGAGTTTAACCCTCTCACCTCTTCTCATTGGCTGCTTTTTTATTCAGTAGGCTGATTTATTGGAGTTCACAAGGGAGAAATACAAGCAAGCATTTCTTTGCTTGTAAAAAAGTAAAAATCAAAAGTAAGATCAACACATTGTATACATATTTTGATGCAATTTATTTTACTGTCTTTAATACTAATTCATGGTTGTCTCATTTTTCTTTCTTTGACCACCCCCCCTTGGCTGTCCCAATGCAACACAGCCCCTCTTTTCCCCAAATGAAATTCTTAGGAAAGTCATTTTATATCACCCTTTGACTGTGCATTGAACTGTAAAACCACCCCATTGGAAACAAAATAAAAGGATAGGAGAGGGAGAGAAGGGGGGATGGGGCAAGGAGGAGAATTATAATTCTTTGCAGGCCTTTGGTATTAACCCAAACACCAGAGCTGTCAGCAGTTCAGAGAGGGAGGTGCGAGGGGCAAACATTCAGTGTTAATTGGCACTTTGTAAGCTCTGAGCCTTCCTTTTGTGAGGGAAGTGGAAGAGAGAGTGAGTGAGCAAGAGGGGGGAGGGAGGAGTGGTCAGCAGAGGGGGGTGAGGGAGGAGAGAGAGAGAGAGAGAGAGAGAGAGAGAGAGAGAGAGAGAGAAGCTCTTGTTCTTGTAGGTTTGTTGGGCCTTGTTGAGGGTGTTTACGGTTCACTTCTTATCCTTTTTTAATTGGGCTTTCTCTCCCCCAATGAAAAAAGAAGAAGAATTCATGTAACCCCCAGCCTGCCACCCATACTCCCTGTGACTCCCCCCACCAGCCTGATCAGCTAGAGAGGGATAAATGACAAGAACAGAACGAAGGGATTGTCCTGTGAATGTCATTAAACTTGTACATACGCACAAATCTCGCAATATGAGTCCTTTTAAATGTAAATGAAACTGTTTGGGTTGCGTTAGCTATCGTGCTTAACACTTTGCATTTGCAAACACTTGTACGCATCTTCCTCAAATAAAAAGAAAAAAGCAGCAGCTATCCGTTTGTTTTAGAGATAAAAGTGCATTTCTGCTCTCATTTTCTGTTAACGGGGGGAAAGTTTGTGTTAGTGGTGATACAGGGGAGCAGGAGCAATGTCAGACTAGGTACAGGATGTAAAAACATCCTCTCTGTCCTCTTTGTGATTCCTCTCCTTCTGCCGATGTGTTTGGAGTTATCTGAAATAATTAAAGAGGAAGAGATTGGCAGAGAGAGAGAGAGAGAGAGAGAGAGAGAGAGAGAGAGAGAGAGAGAGAGAGATAGGAAGGCACCTGTCTTTGAAAGAGACAGGGGAAGAGGGGGGTGTTGTTGGCATGAGGCTGGTGCACTCTGCTTCACAGCACCTCTGGCCTCTTTCTGTCTTTCCCTCTCTCTCCCACTGACTGATGTAAATAATAATAGTGCTGGTACTGAAAGGACACAGGTGTCAACCATTTTGCTGCTCTGAATGGACCTGGGGGAAGGAGGTCAGGGGTCCCAGGGCCACCTCAGCCACCTCTCACACCCACAGTTTTCATTCACACTGACGCTCCCTTTCATAGGTTCTCATCGCGTCCCCCCTCCTCCTCTGTCTCTCCCGCTCACTCTCTCCTTTTGTTATCATAGCTCAATGTTTTGTGAAAACTTTTTGGAGGTCATGCACAAGCTCAGTATTCAGGAAGATTAACATTCTTTTGAAAATGAATCGGCTCACACAGCTACGCAGATCAATCGCTGGTTTCAACTTCAGGAGCCAATGAATGAGGGAAATTTTACATATCATTTACACCTCATTCAATATTTGTTTAACATTTTTTGGGTTCTTCTATTGGTAGCCTACAAGTCTTGCCTAATAATTCATCAGTTTAATTTTAATTTAGCAGACATTATGTTAAAAGCCTTTATGCTGCAGCTTTAAAATAATGCACGTATCAAACTGATCTATGGTATATTGTGAAAACATTTGGAAGAAAAGTTTGACATTTTGGGAAACACCCTTCTTCACTTTCTTGCCCAAAGTTAGATAAGAAGATTAATACCACTCTATATATATATATCTGTCATACATAGCTGGAAACTGCAGCCGATTAGCTTAGCTTAGCACAAAGACTGGAAACAGATAGCCTTGCTCTGTCCAAAGGTAACAACATCTGCTTACCAGCATCTCTAAAGCTCCCTAATTAACATGTTGTACCTCATTTGCTTAATTAGTATAAAAACATTTATTTGGCATTTTATGAGGGGCTAGATGGGACGAGTTGCTAGGCGACCAGTGGAGACTCAAGAACTCAAGTTACTGGTATTTATGCTAAGCTTAGCTAAGCTAACCAGCTGCTGCCTCCAGCTACATATTTACTGTACAGAAATGAGAGTGGTTTCAATTTCTCATCTAACTGTTGGCAAAAAAGCAAGCGTATTGACCAACATGTAGAACTATTTGTCCAAAAGAGAATATCATGAATGCATTTGACCTAAAACAGCCAGTACAACAGTGCAATCGAGTGACCAACAACACATTTTGAAAAAGTAGTTGTATATTTTGTGTGTGCAAAGTTCCTTTCAGTACTGACTTTCAATTACTCCTTTCACCTTCTTTCCAGGAGAGAGTACTGTCTGCCTGTCACATGGTCGGCTTGCACCGACATACAGATATGATGCATTTGTGTGTCTATTCTGCCATCCCCACTTCCAGCTTCACACGGGAGGCTCCCGAGTCACATTCTCAGCAGTTGGTTGCCCCCTTCTAAGCTAGCGGATGATAAATGCCACACACATACGTAATACACACAAGTCAGCGAACAGGCATGACATGACGCATGTGTGTGTGTACATCAAGGCCACTCTTTCTGTAGTGCTCACAGTAAGTGATGGATGAAGCTGGACAAAGATTTGTGGAGCAGTGTCCTTTGTGCTCAAAGAAGCAGGACAAGAAAGAACCATAAATTGGGACCGGTGCACGATGATGGTTGAGGTGTGCTGTACTATTGCCATGGATAGGTGACTATTTATGGTCTGAAACATGACATTTCTGCTGCATCAGCAAAGGCTGTGTGCAAATATAAAACCGAGGACATACTTTATGCTATCTGGAAAAGGGTTATAGACTTATTTTACATGTCGTTTGATTTTACTACTGTAGTGCATATACATTGATATAGATTGTCTTCCTTTATCGGTCGACATACAGATTAAATAATATGCTGTATCACGGACATTAAAGCAGAATTCTCCCTCCATTACAAACCGCTGTAAGTAAGAGTCCAACTGGCCAATCAGTCTGCCACCTTTCAAGTTTTATGTGTAGTCAGTAAAGCAACCAGCCTCAGCTTTGGTCTTGGCCTTGGCTGTTGGCAGTCATAATGAAAATGTTTGATCTTGATATAGAGCCCAGTGTTAAACCCTGGGGAAAACCTCCACGATGCTGATGTTGGTTATACATGGTGTATGTGTAGTTTCCTTTGCAGCATGCACGGCAGTGGATAATAACTGAGAAAGACAAACTAAATGCATCCATGGATGCATCAACGTTTCAGTGTTTGATACTATATTTTGTGTGTGTTGTGGGTGGATGCTCCTTAGCCTGTTAGATCAATGCTTGGTGGAGATGGAGATGCTAGAGAAGGGTGAGAGGATTTATTACCTAGCATTAGGAACACTAATCTGTTGCAGGTGTTTCTGGCTGCTCTCCCAGGCCATGCCTGCTCTCCTCCCCAGGAGGCCCCACCATATTTGTGTGTGTGTGTGTGTGTGTGTGTGTGTGTGTGTGTGTGTGTGTGTGTGTGTGTGTGTGTGTGTGTGTGTGTGTGTGTGTGTGTGTGTGTGTGTGTGTGTGTGTGTGTGTGTGAGAGAGAGAGAGAGAGAGAGAGAGAGAGAGAGACACACACAGAGACTTTTTTTTCTTTCCAAAACATTTGCAGGGAGATTATACCATTTCCACAATCCTCAAAGAGAACAATGCGAACAGCCGTAGAAATCGAAAGACCACAAAGCAAGGTGCGAGTGAACTGTGCAAAAAGTGTGGCGTCATTCACATGCATCCAGGAAAAAGTGCTCTTCATTTTGTTTCTCAACTTTGCAAATGGCACTATATTTTTAGCTGGATGGATGGATGGAGATGGAACTTTGCAAATGGCACTATATTTTTAGCGAGGCATTGGTTTTTGACAAAGATAACTCACTCCGGGTATACAGTAGAAAATCACTTTATCAGCAGGGTACAACCTCTGGGGTGTATTACAATGAAGAAAAGACCACCAGGATGGATTGAGCCAACAGCTTCACAGGAAGCCTGTGGTGCTTTTAGAGGATGATGAACAAAGACACAAAGGAACCCACTGAGAAAGTCCTGCTCTGTAGGAAGTCTGCAACGCCTACTGTGGCCAGCTTTGGAAAGACGGAACTAAGTGAAATAGAGAAGAATGGAGACGGAGAGGAATCCAGGGGTGGAGAACAGTGAAGACAGGAAAAGGAACAGGGAGGGTGAGGATTGATATGGTGATAGAGGTTTGAAAAAAAAATCTGATGATTCAATCTGTAAACACAGGGGACTCAATTATTTTTTCATCCAAAGAAGTCAGTATTTATGAGAAAAATGTTTCAAACCAACTTGCTACAACGCCATCAAATGCATGATAGTCTGCTATTAAAGATTTTCTTTACAGACAATGGACTTCACTGGCTGCTGGAGATGAAGTGAACCTGACTTCACTACTTTGGCACTACTGCCCCCATGTGGACATTTAAAGTACTATTCCTTTCAGGCGATGGTATGGAGTATTTACTTGATTCTTATAAGTGTGTTTTAATTGTAATTAATCAAAAAGAAATTGAAATATTTTTTATTTGGACCTCAATGAAACTGTTCATGGGGTTTCCTGGTGGCTGAGTGTTTAATACTCTGATCACAGCATCTCTGATCAATTTCTAGCCAGGAATCCTTTTGTTGCAAATCTCTTTTGGCACATTATGACTATTGGTGCCTTGGCTGGTGGCTGTGCTTTACAGATAAAAACTAACCCTTTTTAAATGTCTTTAATGTAGGCCAACGTGAAACAAACCCACTCTACCGGTATAAGCTTTTTTCACTTGTAGACTTTTTATTACTGGACCTCTCCCAAAAGCAAAACAAAGAAAAGAAGACAACTTTGTATTAATTAGTTTTTATTTTAACATATTGTAACCTGAACCATTTGGCTGTTCGGAACATTATTTTCTAACTGGAAAGATTTGGGCAGAACGTCTGGTTGTATTAGAATATTAAAGGTGCTCTATGCAACATTCAGCGTCTGGGCCGGGATTGATTGCCTACAAACGTCTCTCACCTCTGACACATGGACACATGGAGGCGACTCTGCTACATGTGTACTTGGTGGTTGAGCCTAAATGGCGGCGGCTAACAGTGCTGCACGGTGTTAATGGCAATGGCGCTGTCCAGCCAATGTGGGTACGGATCGTGTTATCAGTGGTTACCGCTGTATGAGCACCGCCGTATAAGCACTGCTCTCCTGTGCACGCACTGGCTCGTTGCTGCCTGGCTAGCAGCAGCGAGCCAGTGGGACCTGAACACGACGGGAGGGAGGATGGAGAAGGCCAACAGTTTCAAAGAGAAGGACTAACATGCACTCACATGGACCCTGAGCCGTGCCCTCATTCTCTGCTCAGTACGCCATCACTCCACCATATCTTTTACATATCAAATAGTTGTTGACTGCTATATTAATGTTCTGAATGTCGTATAATGCACCTTTACGTCTAAATTTGTGTAATGGAATATATCAATTACAGAATTAATCTTTTTCATGGGCTGTAATTGTAGGAGTTCTGGATGACATAGTTTGTGACGGAAGGAAACCAGTCTTTGCTCACAGTCAAAATGTGGGTGAACCAAGGGTAGAAGAGCTCCAGCTGTCTCGTAGCTCCTGTTATGATGATGTTCAAGGCTGCATCTGTGGCAGGGTAGGCTGGTACACTTGTGACTCCACTAGGAGACAGAAAAATAAGCTCTTAAGTGAAGAGAATGCCAAAAAATTACAGCCAATAATAGTGATCACTTTGACTAACCTGACTTTCTCCATAGCTGATTCAGTATCAATGAGCCCCAGTGTACATATAGAGATGGACACATTGCTCTTCTTCATCGCCAGCTCATGCTGAAGGGCCCCGAAAAAACCATTCAAGGCAAATTTGGTTGAGGTATAAGGTGCCACGAAGGGACTGGGCATTTTACCTGTGAAGCATCAATAACTATGAGTCGGGTTTCCAATACACATTTGTCAGATGTAAAACATAAGAAGGTACTCACAGATTGGATCTTAACTAGTGCATATGTAAAAATTTGGATGTGGGATTCATCAGCAGTTCCTAAATGTTTATAAGTTAGGACAAAATTTCCTTTTGGCCGGGTCTACTTATAAACTCATCTAAGGAGCACAAATCCTGACTGTTGTTTTAGATGTTTCCTAGATGACGAAACAGCAAATAAAACACACTAATCCATCAGAGAAAAAACAGAATGTAAAACATTTCCAAGAAATTAAACATTTCTAATCATTTTTCAAAACAATCACACTAGAATGTCCATTTAGTAGCTGTTGTTGGAGATTTTGATCATGTCATGAACTTCGACAGTGTTCAGTCGACTTTTTCAGAGCACTTTGTGAATCATAAAAAACTCTGCCCCTAAAAGAAGAGGGGATTTGAACATCTACAATCTCATGACGGCTGATGGAGATCATGTGATGAGATCAAAAGCACCACAACAGCTGAATGGATGTTGAGGTATAAAATGCTGGTCAAGAATGAACTTTGAAAGTAAACATGTTTTCAAAATGGTGTGGTCTAACCAAGTATGTTTTTGTCTTTTCAGTTTTCTTTTCTTTGGCAAGCACTTTGTTAAGAAAAAGTGCTATACAATATATATATATATATATATATATATATATATATATATATATATATATATATATATATATATATATATATATATTATTATTATTATTATTATTATTATTATTATATATTACTATTAATCTAATAAAAACTATATTGTTAAAATGAATTGAAAAACTATACATTATTTGGAATTAATGGGTGAAAGTAATAATGTATGTAAAGGTTTATGTTTCATACAGTTTGCTTTCATCAACATGTATAAAAATGATGTGGCAAACTTACCTAAAAGCGATGAAACAACCACCAGTGATCCTTTACTTTGTTCAAGGGAGGCCAAAGCTTTCCAAGCCATCTGAATGTAGCTGAAGAAATTGACCTTTGGAAAACACAGAGATCAGTGCATTCCCTTCATTTTATGTGCTGATTGACTATCAAAATGCTGCACTACCTTCATCAGCCACTTGGTGTGCTCTACATCTCCCTCCCACATACTGAAGGGGCTCGGTCCAATGTGATTCAGAACCAAGTAATCCAACCCTCCGAGTTTGTCCAGAGCAAAATCTACGACTTTGTCGGGATCTGACTCACTGGCCATGTCTGCTGCTATGTAGAGAGCTTTCTGGGCTCCCAAACTCAGGCACTTTTCTGCCACCTATAAGCAAAGATTGGAAAGAATAGATCAAATGCAGTTGCAGAAATGAGTATAGAAAACACTTGAATGTGTGTTATTAAAGCTATAGTGCGCAACTATTTTATATAAATGAATGTCCGGTATATTCAAGCCATTGCCAAATGAGTTGTTACATAGCTATATAAGCCTATCAGCTCCACAAAACTCTCTCCGTATTTCTCAGCATAGCTATGTTTACAAAAGGGTGTAGTCCGGCGGCATTCATACGCAGGAGCTCAAGTGTTTTACATTACCGCTGAGAAAGGACAACAGCAGCGTTCAGCTTTGGAGACATAACTATTACAATACATTAACCTCTTTTGAAGTCCATCATGGTTTTTTAATCCTCTGCGTCCTCCTTGATTTGACTGGGTAAGCACTACTAGCAGCTGCGGGGGAGGTGTGCAATCACCGAAGGCTGTTATCATGTGGATGCGCCAACAGTGTTGTTGTCATTACTTAGAATTCCTCATGGGGGCAACAGACACTATACACACTACAGCTTTAACCCAGGGGTCTTCAATGTTTTTTAAGCCAAGGACCCCTTAACACAGAGAGACGGATCAGGGTACTACATATATTGTATAAATTAAAGATGCATATTAAACTGTGCCTACAATAACGTGTGGGCAGCCTAAAGCCTTTATACATACCTTTTGAGTGGATACAATACTAAGCTATTAAAATAAAAAAATGTTGGCATGATTTAATAAATCATGTTTCAATGTTAAAAAAACATGCTTAACAATACCTTAGGTTTAACTGTATCAGTGGATGGCTACCTTAGTGACTACCTTACCTATAGGCCAGTAAGCCTTTCATTAATGGGGTTTTCCCCAAATAGGCTGATTTATGTTGCCATTTATATGTTGCATTCATGTTAAACATTTTAATTTTTGAAAAAAATTTAAATTAACAATAATTTGGTGACCTGGCTGCAGTAATTCAGTTGAAGATCTCTGCTTTAACCTATAGCCAGACGTAATGGTTTATGTCTTAGCCTACTTAATTTCAACCAATATATTGTACATGATATGATAGACACAGAACAGAATTATAAGCATTTATTGTTTTATACATGTATTAGTTTGTTCATTTTTATGTTGTTAAGTTCACTGACCTGCTGTAACACTTTCTCCCTCCTTGCTGTAATTACTATCTGGGCACCAAAGCGGGCGTAGTGATATGCCATTTGTTCACCAATACCCGTACTGGCCCCAGTCACCAACACCCTGGCACCTCTGAGAGATTCTGAAGGACACATGAAACACACAAAGACATTCTCATATGTACTGTGAACACAGTTGTGTTGATGGAAATTAATAAACATTTAAATTTGAGTGTCACTGATACACTTTGGACATTTTCGATTTTGCCTCGACAGGTATTTGTGCCAACTGGTATTTGATATAAACTTAAAGTGCTCATATTATGCTCATTTTCAGGTTCATAATTGTATTTAGAGGTTGTACCAGAATAGGTTTATGTGGATTCATTTTCAAAAAACACTATATTTTAGTTGTACTGCACATTGCTGCAGCTCTTTTCTGTGTTGAGCTCTCCGTTTTAGCTACAGAGTGAGAAATCACAATTCTGTTCTTTGTTGGAGTCGCACACTAGTCAGTTGCAGAGTACGAGGGGGTGCCACGCTAGCAGCTAGGTGAGCATTGTAACGTGTGTTACAAAGTGACGAGCGTTCATCACGGAAGTAAAGGCTGGACTACAATAGAACTGTTTGGAGCAATTTGTGAACAGCGTTTTCTGTTGGTGTTGGAGTGGACTTTGGGCTTTTTCACTTTATAAACCTATAACGTGCACAAAAAGATATATAACACAATAAAGGAAAGGGGAAAAGCCAAAAAGCATAATATGAGCACTTTAATAAATATCAATTTGTGATTTGATGACATTAAACTTATCTCAGAGCAGATCTAGAACACAATGATCCCCATTTTATTAATAATCATTCAACACAAGGGTTTTTATCAAAAAAAGATGAACTAATCAAAGTCCCCTAAAGGTTCTTTCAGTTGAAAGGGCATTTAGAACCTTAACAACCTTGACTCATTGGACTCTGACACAGGTGGAACATATAGCCACAATCATCCGTCTCCTCTTTAGAGTATATGAGGTAATAAAGTAGTCATATATCATGTTTATTTATTAACTTAATACTGTGCTTTTTATGTCCAGGAGATAACTGCTACTTTTTTCCCCCAACCTCAACACTCCTTCATATGGAGGCATATCAGCACCTTTTATTATTTTTACTCCTGTTATTTCCACAGTTTGCACCTTTGTATGTCTATAGATGCAGAGTGCATCTTAAACAAATCATTAGGTTTCATTCAGCATTTGTAAGATGCAGTCTTGTTAAATGTTAAAATATTATCTTCATTAGGGCCGTAGTTGTAGCTTTTCACAAGGTGACATTTGATGTTGTAATTGTTGAAAACTGTACACATTATCCCACTTTACTCAAACCATATAATTTCATTACTTGCGAAACCTCAACTTATACACTGCTTCCTCACAGCATGGATAAATGCTGCGTTCTCTTTCTGGTAAGGCCTCAGTCACAAGCGGAAAGCATGTCAGATTATCACCAATTACTCACTCAGTTTGTGCTTCCTTTCCTAAATTTCCCCAGGGGAGCTTTACACTTTCATCCTTATTATACATAGATATTTTGAGCAATGCAGAGCAATAAGCATGCACAGCATTCCATCACTACAACAGTTACATGATGGGTTTACATGGCCCATATTAAAGTGTGTGGACCATGTGGTTGAGGCTGCGCTGTACTGCAGTGTGGGGCCTGTAGACCATGATGTGATGGGGCAGTACATAGAGATTGCTTATTGAAGCAATTTATTATTTATTATTTGAATATTTTCAATAATTTTGTCAATGTAAAATGAAAAACTTAAAATATGAATATCACAAACACACTTGCATGCTGCAGTATATTGCCTGGATCTAGGCTACTTGTTGTATACGACCAGGCAATCTGATTGGTCGACTACACATTTAGAAAACGCTCAAATAAGCGCACCATGCATGCTTGTTGAATCCATGCTCTCCAACATATGTTTAAACCATTTACATAAAGTGATTAATTTGATTAAATTATTTAGTCTATTATACAACGCCCTGAGTTATTGGAATTGTTTGGATCACATTAGCTGTGACTTGGTGACAACAATATCAACATTAAGTTTGTGGACATAGTAGCTGTATAACCTATGCATGGAAAAAGCACCACGTATCTCCACTGTCAATACTACATAATTCATTCATATTACTCTAAAAAATACATGTCTGTAAGAGGTTTGCTAAAAATTAACCATTTATAAAAGTCTATTGATTGATTGATTGATTGATTGATTTCTTCTTCAAAACTCCTCAGTAGATTGACTTCAAATCGCATATGGTAACAGCAAAACCTGTGTTCAACTGAACAAAAATCCAATGCATTTTTCAGCAAACCTCAAACGTTTTCATAAAAATGTTAAACAAAAGTGTCTTATTTCAACAACTAGTCTTGGATCTTGCGTCTCACTTACCTGCATCAAAAGTGGGTACAGTCCACTTGACAGCTAGGAAAGCAACACATATACTAGCTAATAGGATTTTTGTGAAAGTTCCCATTTTGTGAACTTGTTGGTAGTTAATTTGTAGCACTACGTGTTCTGGAGTGAGCCCAGACTTCCACAATTCCAGTTCCCACAACTTCCTGGCACAGAGAATATGAGCATACTAAGTAGGTCTACCATTTATGTAATCCCTAATCCCTCCTCCCTTTCTCTTGACGTGTAAATGGGGTGTGTGGTTCAGAGAAAAAGAGCTTCATGGAACTTGAACCAAGTGGGTGTGGGTTGGGACCATAGAGTGTTAATATTTACAGTCCATGGTTGGGCCCTTGTTCTTCTTCTTTAGTTTTATAGGCGGGCTATAAACCAAACTTTAATGTGCATGCTGCTACCTACTGTACCAGGTTATGTAACAACACACATTACAAGCAACAAACATTGAGCAAAGTGCTTTACATAGAGGTAAAAAAAAAGGAATGATCAAATGAAAACACAGGCATAAATAGTAGAATAGATTTGTAAAAGCAAACAATATATTGATACAATCATAACACAAACAGCATTGCACAGACAAATAAACACCAGAGTGCGGTCAGGCATGTCCTCAAGATGATAATAACAGTAAGAGGCTTAGGAAAAGAGATGGTTCTTTAGACAGGTTTTAAATGGTATGAATGAAGGCCAGATGTCTAATTGTTAGTCCCTCGACCTCTGATTTGCTTAATGGGACTTGTAAATCCATAGTGTCTCTCTGTAAAGCTTGTTTTGCTAACCTGTCCCCCTCCTCATTTCCTTTGAGACCTACATGTGCCAGAACCCACATAATAAGTCTGTTACAGTGTGAGTGGTTAGTTATCAATTACAGACAGAATCATTGCTACATAAATAGTTTTTAAGATAAGTTTACCCCCTATTCCAACCCACTGAGGCACCTCATGATATGTATAACTTTATGACACTTCCCCACTATTTAGTTAACATGATCAGACCATGATCTAACATGCATGTTAACATAGATTCAAAAAATAAATTATAAGAAACTAGAAACATTCACCCTCTTCAATGGTCCTCCATTAATCTGCAGATGTAAGGGAGAACTCGTTTTCTAATTAGAACTATTGTATAGGTTTTCTCAGCAGAAAATTGAAATCCCAATTGTATGCCAACTGTTTAACCTAATGCTTCCTTCCTTTAATGCACAAGATATGACTTTGTCTTTTCCAAAACAGCCAATCCTAATCCTAATCTAAATTAATTTGTTTTATCTAAGTCCTTTATTCAGTTGAATACACTCCCTCACACCCATTGATTCACTTTAACAGAAGAACCATCCTTCCTCAACATATATCATAAGCTTTTACGCCAGGAAATAATGCTTTAATAATTTGTGCTGTGATCTAATTTTCTAAACAAATCAAAGGATCCAGAGTTGACCTTCTTTTCTTAAACCCACTTTAATAATTTGCTATTAGTCCTTTATCGTTCATTAACTTAGAACCAAAAGCTTCCTTAAATCCCCATTTTTAAGATGTCTCAAACATATCTATGGTCTCAACATTATGTAAACATATTTGACCTTACCCTGGAGACCTGATCTCAGACAGAAGTAACTAATTATATTTGTTTGATCATCAAAAACATCTTCTTAAATTTTTTTATTTGTTTTGTTTAACTCAATACGTTGAAATTGTGATAAAAGTCGCTATAAATTCTAAAAAGCAGAAAAACGAATCTGCGGCTATTAATGCTTTCCTTTTGAAAGGGCAACTTTATTGACACAGCCCGTATGCGCAGGGATCAAACAGGGTTGTCCTTCAGCAGAGCTATCCAGATAGCCTTCACTCAAGCTTATTCTTGGCGTACTTGGAATAACAGTACGTTAAAGGAAACTACACTGCAGTGGACCATGGCGGCAAGGATTTTGCCCGTAGTGAAGTTAGTACTTTCTTTATTTCACCCGTAATTTGCCTGACGTTATTGCTGCTGTAGGTGCTAATGTTAGCTGCTCGATTAGCCAGTTAGCTAACTGATGCTAAGTTAAGTTAACTGTCAGTTGCCCGAGAGCTTTCCAGCTGTCATCTTCAACCACTGTTCGCTGGTTGGATAGCAAGTTGACTCAATAACCCACTAGTAAAAATAGTTTGTATCGATTGGAGTTAGACGTTGGCCTAATTTACACCAAGTTTCTTTATTCGCTAACGCTAGCTAAAAGGTTAACTAGCCAACTGCTCCTTTTCTTTGCATTATAGTAACATCCGACAAGCGTGGTTTCAGTCAGTGTGACGTTATTTGACTGGATACGGAGGTGGGTAATCTTGGTTATTGCCTGACTGTCTCGTGTTCTTTCATTCTCAGACTGGCCACCAAGTTGACCATTGCAGGAGGAGCTCTCTACGTCGCCTGTGACTCTGGTCTTTTGGGAAGCAGTGAGCAAGGCTCTGAGGCCCTGGAGAAGGCCAAGGCTGCAATACCCCCCGCCATAGAGGAATGGATGAAGTACTTTGGCCTGGAGGTACAGATAAGATGCATCGCTTATGCGTAGTTCTGATCCAGGACGGCCTGGATACGGGCTAGGGGGCATGATAATGCAACACAAGGAAGACAAATATGACGGCAAACACATTTGTATCGAACTTTGTTGTAGAAATTGGCCTTGCAGTAGACCTCTGACAAAGCTTTTGATGATTAATTCAGTAGATGAAAGAAGGACATATATGTGGTGTGATATTTGTTATTTCAGTGTCCTGCCATCTCATGGCCCATCCCTCATGGAATTGTAGGTTACCTTCACAAGACAGAAATAATGTATTTACAGAACAACTGTTAACAGCTTCCAGCTGTGCTGGCCAAAAATCAGCAACAATAGTAATCATCCAGCCCTTAGTGATACATAATTCTTCTCCTGAACTCCCATGGATTTATTAAATAAGTTGCCAAATTGAAGTTCTCTTTTTCAAACAACCATTTTCAGAGTGATTCATATCCATCTGCTCACTTACATCTTTTGTGTCAATAAACAAAGGATTATGTAATTTCCAGTACATATGACGGTGAAAAAAACAAAATGATACTCATTCTCTATTTCTTCCTGATCACACTGGACAGATTCCACTTTCTTCTTCTATAACAATGCGCCTGCCTATTTCAGGCACAAAGAGGCAGTATACCAGCTCTAATCAGAACACAGAGACCCTTTTTCATTTGGTAAATTATAAAGAACAACATTTTTTAGTAAAATATAATTTTACATTGAACAATAAGTACGGAGCTTTGGTTAACTCCAGATCTCATCTGCCCAGTTGTGTCTTTTCAGAAACGCCGGTAAACAGTAGACCTCTTAATGTAACCTAAGTAGCTATTAGCTAAGTGTCCGTATATTCTTTCTACAAAATGCCCCACTAAAATTGCCTTATGTGTTTCATATTCCTAGTCCGTGTGTAATTCTGGAGTAATGTGCCGGCTTTTTAGTGAAGCACCCCTCCATTATTATTGCCAGGATGTTGTAATGCTGCGAATGAAGAGTGATCAACCAAAATGATATCTTTTCACATTTCGCTCAATATCTCTACTGGTTTTGAAGTGTTGAACATGCAATATAATGTGCATAACTACAAAGCATTTGGCTGCTTCAAACTAACGTCCCCTCCCTCATCAGGCTCAGCTTCCAACCATGCCTAAGGTTGAATTCTCCCCTGTTCAGGCGTGGAACTCTGGTAAGAACTGAATGAAAAGCTTGTTCCTTATTTAAAAAAATCTTTTAAAGAGAAGGCACAACTTTGCTAATGTCATGACTTTGTGTTTTGTGCCCAAATTTTAAATTGTGGTTGTGCACTTGTTAGATGCAGTGATAATGTTAGCGATTCATTGGGGCAATAATCATTGTCAGCGTCACTAGTAGGACTCTGAGATGATTATCTTACCAGTGGTTAACACCTTAAATGCTTTGTATACATTTCCGGTGCCTAAAACCAAACCATTGATTTTTATTTCATTGCAGGGGTGCGGCAGACAATTTCAACTCTTTCAGAGGCTCCAACAAAAGCAACTGGATACACAAATCAGTGTTTGCAGTACCTGAAAGACCTCACCAAGTGAATAGGAACTCTCTGGACAACCTGACATTTATCAATCTTTTTGAGTTTTGCACTTGAGAAATGACATTACTTCTTTAAAAAGTTGTAGCCCCTCCCAAGAAAGAAGAAACGCCCAATATTAAAGAAAACAGCTAGACAAAAATTCAGCTGCAAGGAGTGCAGTCTCCTGAATGGCTAATGCGGTTCTCGAAATGATAGTGGCATTGGTTGGAAGTTGTACATAATGCTTAGGAAGCATAATGTCTTTTTAAAAAAAGTTGTTCTTTCATTTTGTGTATACCACCTAATTTAATTTAGCTCAGTGCTGTCTAATACAATATTTCACTGCCCTTTGTTCTCAAACCCAAACATTGTTATGAAGAGTGTCTGTTGAGTGTGTATATATACAGTTTCACCATTTGTGACTAAATAATACATCAATCTTAAAACACGTCCAGTCTTTAGTTTTGATTTATTGAGGCGGAGTACGTACTACATTGTTGATCCTGGCAGTGTGTTCAAAGAACAAGACCAAACAAATGTGCAAAAATCTTTATTACTCATGACAGAATAATGACACAAAATTGCCTGTTGATGCTGCTACAACTTCAGAACAGGAGGTTATTTAAAGCATGAAGAAGAGCACGCACAGTCATCTGTAACTCCACTCTACACAACACAAACACCACACAGCACCACTAGCGGTGATGTACAGTTTTTTTTTTTTTTTTTTTTTTTTTTTTTTTTTTAACAGTTTCCGTGGGTTAAAGAAACGGTAGCAATTCTGCCACACCTTGTCACTTCTCTACTGTCGTAAGTATGGTTTGAATATCTCCGGACACACTGTTCAGATAATGCATGCAGAGTTTTGACAACTAAAAATAACCGTATACCTACCGATTTGACTAGTTTACTGAGGGATATACACGGAGTGACTTGAAGAAGACTGAGAGGGCCGAGACCAATTCGTCAACTAGTGACAAAGTTGGGATGAAACAATACTGCAAGCATACATGTCATGTTTGCAATACAAAGAGACAGTTATAAAGAATTGAACCAGAGTTAGTTACTTTCAACATACTGGTTTGTCAGTTGATTATACCTTATGTTAAATATTCAGTTTATAATGAATGTAAATAAACAACCCTTTCACTAAAAGCTGGTGGTGTTTTGATGAGATATTCGTATAAATGAGAGGAACCACTACTGGCAACGTTACAAGGCATTTTACATAAGTTGTACATATTAAATACTGTCATCTGAAAATGTATTGCAAAGCGTTTTTTTTTCTTCATGCGTATGATATAAAGCATGTATTCTGCCACATTTGCTCTTCAGGAAGAAGCATTTTGGGGGAAACTATATAGCGTACCATAAACATGTAAACTTTATACATTAAAGTGCTCCCCACAAGGTCAACAGTAAGCTTATACAACCAATGATGATGTGTGTAATGTTTAAAGAACATTTTTATACTGCATTAAGAGCAAAACCCAGCACTAATATTTAAACTAATGGTTGCAAAACTTTCCTCAAGCTGTCAGTGTCACCACTTCTGAATGAAAACCAAAAAAAGCAGCCTTTATAAGCAAGGATTCCGTAAGAGCGTAGACAGTCGGAGAAACAGTATGTACAATATTGCAAAAGTGACAAGCCGGAAGGCACTTTATGATTTGTGTGGGATCAGATTTAAATAAGAATTTAGCAAACTGCATCTTCATCACCACTGCAAAGGATCTTAAACAATGCTAAATATGGTGCAAAGGTGCAGTAGAAGATTTCCACATGAGCAGTATTCATTTAAGGCTTTTGTAAATATAAGGGCCCCCATTCAGGTGATTTTGCAATTCTGCTTTCATTCATTCCTTCCTTCCAGTACTAACACTGCATTTGATAATATATGGTTAGATAAATACAATACACAAATTTATCTGCCCATGTAATGCAATAAATGCATGTGTTTGCTAGTAGGCTGCACAAAATTAATAAATAAACAATCAAAAATGTTATGAAAATCACAATATTGATTTGTGCAATATCCAAATCGCAGGGGGAAGGGGGGCGTAATATTTGTTAAAGGCAAAAAATAAATTCTAAATACCATTCTGAATTAAGTATTGTGGTGCTGCAGAAATGTCGTGTTCTACAGACTTAAAAAAAAAAAATCTTTGTTTGGTACAGATCATTGCATAAATCACACAATGGCAATTTATTTTATATTTTTCAATGAAAATAAAAATAATGATGCAAAAATGATCATTCCCTCCATTATTGTGAGTTGCAATATTTAAAATAATCACAATTAGATATTGTCCCCATATCGTGCAGCCCTACTTACTAGCTGTTTAGATGAAACAAAGAAAAGTGTCTTTAAAAGAACGTTTTGAGCAGCTTTTTTTAGTCATACTGGGATTTAATTAAGATAATAACTTTAAGGACTGATCAACAAGTATATCAAGGACAACAATACAAATGCAATAACAACTGCCCTTTGCCGCTGTTGGGCAGTGCAATCTTGGACTGTCCAAACTTAAAGTATAAAGTAAAGCAGCAAAAAGAAATCTCCCATCTGCTCGAAATAGCCAAGTATAGCGGTGCTACAGTTCTGCTGTGCATATGAAAAACAGATTGCACTTTCTTCTGAACAATAAAGCATATAACTATTCAACCCTGCATGGCTTTGGATAACAGATTATAACGATGAGTGGAACAGAAGCAGATGGAGGGGTGGAGGGGGCTGGAGAGAGGGAGATAAAGTGTCCACTACAGTATCTCTAGGTGGTTTTCACCAGGTCATAGACATGGATATGAAAGTCATCATCATATTTGATATAGTAGACAGAGGGCTTGGCTGGGACCTGGTAGATGACCAGGCCGGTTCTCTTCACACCCTTGTCAGTAACATACTCCACCTGTTTCCCCACCAGACTCTCTGTCTCTTCTCCGGGCTTCCTGTCTGCAGGCAACAGGTGTTTGTTTTCTGAGGAGTGAAACATTATAACATTACATTTCGGTTAAGACTGAGTTAGTTTGAAAGTTGCTTGTGTGTAGCTCACCAAACAAAGTGGGTGTAACAAAAAAATAATGTCTGGTTTGGTTTCTGAGCAAGAAATGCATAAAACAGACTGATCTCATGAAGTGGCGTATGTATGACACGCCAATTCGTATGCCATTATTGGCGCGTTATCAAGACGCATACTCGCTTTTTAGTGTGTTTATCAACGCCGTTTGGCCTCCATTGACTTACATTACCTTGCGAATGCGTGTGAATTGACGCCGTAAGCGAGTAGCATGAAACGGGGAAAATCCACTTAGGGAGGTTAGTGGAGGATGGATAAAACGCAGGACTTTCACCCAGGAGAGCGGGGATCGTGTTCCGCGTGACATTTCCTTTCCACGTTTGTTCTTTTCCTAAACCCAACCCGCGTGTGACGTTTCCTAAACCCAAGCGTAGCCTCACAATAACACGTAGCCTCGCGATAACACGTAGCCTCGCGATTACACGTAGCCTCGCGATAACACGCCGCGTGGCTTTAGAAACTGGCGTGTATGTTTATACTGTGACGTTGCAGACTGCTGTCTGCTGTATACAGCGTAGACATACACGCGGATAGCACAAAATGCGTACAGATAACACGCCACAGTGGCGTGTATGTTTACGCGAAGTCATGATATTACGTTGCATAAAAAGGTATTAAAACCAGAGGTTCTGTGTTATTCTTTAAATGGTCCATCTCATCATTATCACAAAAATAAAGAAAGTGTGCATCCTATCTATCTCTCTCTCATTAGAAGCGTACAGACAATTTTTTTTCTCCAATCCCATTTTCTCAATTTCACTATTACTTCAGTATATTACAAAGCTAGGAATGAAAATATATCTCCAGACTTGTCAAGACTTTCCAGAGAAGTGTAAGAAACCTGTATATCTTTTGTTTTTATCATGACAGACTCAAATAAACTATATGAGTTATTACAGGCCTTAGTATCTGGCATAATGCATCAGTATTCTGATATTTCACTATCTGAATTACACTTGATTAGGTGTTACTGTGAATGTATATGTATGTCAGGCAGCATCATTTGAATATTCTCATATTATATGCAGCAATTTGTGCATGTTTAAACCAAGCCATTACCTCTGGAACAGCTCCAGAAACAGTTGTTTGGTGAAACCAGTGATTAGTCTAGAGTCTTGGCTCTAATTATTGAACACCATGACGATAAATACCTAATGTCCCCAAGGAAACACCTGATTTAACTCCGAGCTCTTAATTCACTGTCGTGACTGACATACGCTGTCAGGAGGGTCTGTGTGTCCATGGCTGCAAGAAGTGCTCACTTTTAAAATATCTTATCTTGCCGGTTTGCTACTTGGAGTCAACACCATTGATTGTGATGACTACAGACTTCCAACGGCTGCTGGTGAACTCACATGGTATCCATTTCAAAAGATTTAAGATTTAACAGTCCTCCAGAGTGAAAAATCTAATTTACGTCACATAGCAGATCTTGATCTATAAAGCCTAAGGACACAATTATTAAAGACTTAATATAGCTTTGTGAAGTATCAATCGGTCTTTGTCATACACAAATCACCAGTACCTGCTTCAGGCAGAATCCTGAGGTCTCCGTCACCATAGTCGTCCCACAGCTGGTACATATAAAGCACGGGGTCCTTTTCATAAGTGATATAATACCAGTTGGTCATGATTGGAGCTCTAGAGAGGACCATGCCTCTCCACTCGTTCTTCTCTCCATCCTCCTTTTCAAACAGATGCTCCACAGCTTTGCCCACCAACTCCTCCGCCCCTGGAGGCATCTTGATCTTGTTGTTTACTGTGGACACACAGCCGCAACGGAAATACAATATCAAACTAAGAAAGATGAAAAATCTGTAACCCAACTGCTGCAAAAAGTACATTTCACCTTCATTTATTTATCACATTTTATTACATGAAAAATGTTTGTCTTGGTTCACAACAGATTCTGAAACGTGAATTAATCAAACCAGCTAGCACAGATTAAAAGAGAGGCTTTCTAACTCACCGACTTTTTCCGACAGGACCTGCAGGTTCGATACCCTGTCGTCCTTAAACAGCTCGATGCCATAGACGCAGTCAAAGCCGTCATACTTCACCATGAAGAGAGAAGGGTTCACGCTAAGCCTGTCGAGTACTGTTCCCTTCCATTTGCTCTGGTTCCCCTTCTCGCGCCAGTTATGCTGAATGCGGACTCCCAGAATGCTGTTGGGATCTGGGGTCAATGTGTCACTCAGCTCCCCGCTACTCCGCTTTCTGGTAAAACAGGATGAATTAGAAGATGTCTGCTGTTACCACCCTCAAAACTTATTTCACTATTTTGTATGTATCTGATTATTTCAATCAGAATGCAATATTTCTTGTTTTACATTCATTCCAGGTGTAAATCTGATGTAAGATAGTTATTTTCAGAATTGTATACCTGGATTAATCACTTTGTTATACAGCGGTTTGTGACATTGTAGTTGTACTGTTACATTAGATTCTAAAACCACCATTAATGGCATCATGTGATGGTATGAACAGTAGCTTTGTTTCTACATACCTGCCCCTTTTCTTGGACATGCCTCCAGAAAGTCAAAGGCTACTGATTAAGAGAAAGACAGGTCAAAGTTCAGTTATTATGTGAGTGAGTTCTGAGCTGCCAAACTTTACATGTACTGTACTAAGTACAGCATAAGGAAGGCCTCTGCTTCAGCTGAGAGGCTGGCCTGTCTGAAGAGACCTGTGACAGGCTGCTCAGCACAGACTGACAACTCCAACAGCCAATAGATTAGCATGATGGAATAACTTCCTGGGTATTTGCTTTAACGTTAACTACACAGCCATGGAGGTCACTGTTTGTAATGCACAGTCTACAGAGGCGAGACGGTGTAGTTTGTCGTATTTATTGCACAAGTCTCGCCTCAGTTAAGGATTAAAAAGCTAATAAAAAAATCTGGCGGACACAACTTCAAGAGAATACGTCAGCCATTTCACTGTATCTGAAGAATTACAGTGTGTAACGTTAGCCGGTTACATTTCAGTGCACATAACTTTGACATTAGCAACATTCATATATGTACAATTTGATGAGGCGAGCTCGATACACTACGCTATAAGTCATGCCGTATACCACCTGTCCTGGACTAAATCCAACACACCTACACCTCACACTGTAGGTTATCAATAACGCTCGTCTGTCCTAGCTCTACCTCAATGCAGATGTTACTGTAGGATCAGTGGAGGCGGCTAGCTACATCCGCTCTTTGGTGTCCCTGACGGCAGGTAACGAACACCAGCAACAACTAGGTGTTAACAGCCTTATTCTACTCGCGAAACATGTCTTCATTACCTTTACGCAGATTTCATATCAGTATTGTTCAGTTCGTCTGGCAGAAAAATGCTGCCACACACCAACCCGCCTATGTAAATCTCGCGATTCGCGAAACCTGTGGAAAATGGGAGATGCAGTGACGAGACTCTACTTCCCAGCGAGCCTACGCTTACCAGACCACATATAAGGACATGAACACGCGCGCAATGAACACTGGGAATTTGTGTTTTAATGACAATGACATGAACTTTTAACGACCGGAGTTAACCTACACACAGGTGTTCTGGAGACAGTGGGAGACAGTGGTGCATGCTGCGTTGGAGTGTTTTAGGAAATAGTGTAATTACGGTATAAGTGCGCATGATTAATGGGAAAAAGTCATAGAAAAAGTACACAACAGCAGGCAAAGAGCTCGGGATTTTCTGTGACGCGAGAGTAGCCTACAATTTGACTTAAAGGGGCAGACAGTGTATAAAAAATGTTATAAAGCAACATCAGCATCAAATGTTATTATTATTATTATTATTATTATTATTATTATTATTATTATTATTAATAAAGTAATTATGTTTTTCCAAGTCACTCTTTCCCTAATATTTAAATATCACCGTTAGGCCTATGGCAACATTTTGCATCTTAAGTTTCATAAACTCAGCTAACACTAGCACTAAAATGCTAGATGGACATTTTACCTTTACTGCAGCAAAGGAAATTACATGTGATCTCTGAAATAAATTGAAATCCACGCCTTTCCATCTTTGTGAAATATTAGGTCAAATTCCAACCTAAAACATTAGGATGCACAAACTATATGCATTTTTCCAGTCTGCATGTACAGTTGCAAATAGATTTTGAAATATTAACTGAAAGAAAATCAGTACCAGGTTCATCATAAATCTAAAGGACCACTGGACAGCTCGCCTAGCATTCAGGGTTAGTGAATATGGGCAAATAATTGGGAATATCAGATGAGCATGTGCAACCTGCCTTTACAGAAAGGTATTCATACTTTGTCCCAACTGACACCTTACAGAAAACAGCATATTTCAATGCACCACTATCACCTGAACCTATATTATCATTATGTTAAGTTACTAATTACATTATAAAGTTGCATATTCCCGTTGCAGTTTACAAGTTGCACATAGTCTATATCCACAACGTTCCACTTCTGGGATTGTTCAGGTGCCGCAGGAAATTCCGCCGGATGCAGGTCTTTTCGCTGATGTCTGTATACTTCTGCTTCCTCTGTGTTGGAATTTTAAGCTCTGGTGGATTTATGAGGACTATGGTAAACTGCTCCTCAGATCTCTGCAGGATAAATCCAGACAGCTAGCTAGACTATCTGTCCAATCTGAGTTTTCTCTCCCATGACTAAAACAACTTTTGAACGTAGACGTTCCACCAAAACAAGTTCCTTCCTGGGGCTATTATGCATTGTCTCTGTGCGGAGCTTATCACTGCCCATGACGACTGTGATTGGTTTAAAGAAATGGCAATATACCAGAGCAGACTTGTAGTTCAACTGAATGCCAAGCGTGTTCAGCTGTCCAACCACCTTTATTGTTAATTAAATGAAACTATTACATTTATGCTGCAAGAATGAAGCTACCTACTAAATATGCAAACACAAACAAAACGTTGACACATAAAATATTTTTTTCTCCAATGCTGTAATGATAGGTTTTATGGTGCTGTCACTGTTCGACCCATTGTTTAATACAAGAAACAAAGTGGGTGTAACAAAAGTGAGTGAGTGCATGGGAATGTGCCTTACTTTTTCATTTCATTATTACATTCAACTCAGTGTACTTTGAATCTTTAGAATGAAAAGTTGTGTTTGTTTTGAAGAGTTTTGTCTGACCTATTGCAATGCATACTGTATAACGAATACAAAAGATGACAAGTGGTGGTGACAAAAACATAATTTATCACCTCATCTGAACAAACACCATAAGCAGATATTTAACAACATTACACCACATGTTTGAATATCACAAAGAGCCTTGCTTTAAAAATTACATCCTAATTGAGCATATTGACACATTACCATTTCATCTAATTTGCCTAATTGTTGTTCAACACGCTTGTAATCCATTCTCTGAAGGATGATACACGTGTGTAGACATCAGGGGTCTTGGGGTTTCCGCATAGCTGGCCGGAGAAGGAGACGACACCTGCAGCAGCTCCATCACACACCAACGGACCACCTGAATCCCCCTTTAACAGAAAAGATCAGACACTTAACAGAGGGTGTACGTTGTCTTCTCTGAGGTCTAAGCTATTTCCCCCCATCTTTGATTAGCCTGGTCTCCTTGTGTAATAATGCTTGTATAACCTTGACCCTGTTTTGCACAATCAAGTTATATACAGCATTTCTTTCAGGAGAACCTGCGCTATCAGGATATTTATGCTGCAGGGATGCCACATAAATGTATACATTGTTAAATGACTCTATAGACAAAAGAAAAGACTAAACGGGAATGAAATCTCACAGAAATGTATTGAAATCACACAGAGAACAATAATGACTAAGACTTTTGGTTTTTGAAAATAGTTCTCCCAAGTCTTTGCAATCAGGGGAAACAAAAATAAACTCTGTAACTAACAAAAATATAAAACTACTTAGGTTTTTTTCTTTCTGTGCTCAGTATTAGTTGCTTACTGCACACCTAAAATTACGGTGGCATCATTTTGCAACAGGAAAAAAAAAGAAAGATCTTTCTATTGACAAAATAATCTCAGGTTTTTAAGAAGATGTTTAGTGTGTCTCCAACATTATACACACTAAAGACAACTCCTTCAAAGGTTGGTATGAGTGCCTGATCCATGTCTTGCCAGTGTATTCTCTTACCGAGCAGAAGCCTTGAAAGCCGCGGGCCCCGACGCCACAAACCATAGTCCTGGTGATAGGAACCATTCCCCATCTCCTGCGACATGTTTTCTGTGGCAGGGTGGTTACGTTGACTTCCTGAAGCCTGATTGCTAAGGTACCGTTATCATTTATATCCCCCCAGCCAGCTGTGATGCACCGACTAGATGTATTCAGCCTGCTTGTTTTCAGAGGAATCAGCTGCACTGCTTCAGTCAGTTGGGCGCTACGGTCGAGCTGAGACAAGCAGATTAATGAAAGAAAAATGTTAGCTGTGTTAGATTTGTGTAATTGTAACATCACATTTTGTTCCAACTAGAAACAGTAATGAAGATAATTCTTCTTAAAATCTGACAGTGTAGTAAGCAACAATCCACCCTTACCTTCAGGAGCATGATATCATTTCCATGTCCATCATAGTTGGGATGTGGAATGGATTTGATTGCACTGAACTCCTGCTTTGTAGGCTCATTAGCGGTCAGGGAATCAGCTCCAAGTACTACTGTGTATGGTCTAGAAATCACAATTGAATGATGACTGGACGCCAGATTAGATTTTAAGACTAACAACCTCCCTTGACATAAATCATTTTCCACATTGGTCGCTGTGTCTGTATAGAGAAAACATTCTGAGAACTTTCAAAGCATGATTTAATAAGTTTTTCCTATTTTCTATCTACAAATCAGTGCTTTCCATTAATTTCTGTACAGTGCAACAAACACCTTGCAGAGACTTGTACGGTACTTCACCAAAGTGAACATTTTACTGCCTTTATTTTTTGTCAAAGAGAGCATCCCTGGACCCTGACTGTACCAAGAAAAAAAATTGTTCTGCTTGTGACTTTAGTTTGACAAAGAAATAAATACAAAAATGCAATGTTTACTATGATGCATTGGCAAATTTGGAAAACTGGAAACCTCCCTGCACGTTGATTTTCATACCGAACTGACATGTAAGAAACAAGCGGCGGCAATGAAAATAGGAAAAGGATATTGGTTCGTTTTTGAATTCTTACATGGGTATCTGACAATGTGCTGCTGTGAGCACAAAGTCCTGTCTCACCAGGGCTCCCCCACAGTTGTGGCTTCCTTGGACCTGCAGCGAGGCCATGTAGGGGCGCGATTGGGGGACAGAATCTCTGCCCCCGACAATATGAGTACCATCGGCTCCTGAAGCACAAAACCAGTCATTATTTGCTAATCTTCATCCAAGTTATTTTTCGGTTTGTAGTAAATGCAGATGTATATGTCTTGTATAGATAGCTTACCATTTAGGACAAAGAACAACAGTAGTATGTAGCTGGTTGCCATGGCCTCTGGTCAAATCCTCACCCTCAACGTACCGTTTTAAATTCTTAGAGAAGATAGGTCTTGCTTATTTTGTGGTCTTTGTTGCTTCAGTGTGTTTGCCAACATGCTGTTGAGCTTTCTGAGAAGTTGTTGGTGGGGTAACAAAAAGATATGGTTTCAAAACAGGGTTTCATTATTGATGCAAGAAACCGTTGCTGTTGTAACGGCTATACTGAGGCCCAAAATTCTCTGAGGGCTCACACTGCCATATGTGTCTCTCACACAAATCATGTCTAACGATCGACCCAAAGTTAGACATAGCAAAGGTAAACGTTTTTTGACAAATGGTAGTTAAAGTCTGCATTGTCTAAAAAACACCAAGTTGCCATTATGTGTGTATGTGGGGGGGATTGTTGTAAGGTTGTGGTTTAATCCTCAATTAGTGCTTAGATTAAAATCTTGCAAAATTAGTTATTTCCCCTTTTCATCAGTTTACATCACGTTTGTGTCAAAAAAAAAGTCCTCTTACGAAAGAATGTGGTTTTGTCTAATGCAGACAGAATAATTCTGCTCTAACATGCAACTGAGTTTCTCAGCTGTGTGGGATTGAATGGATCATTTTCCAAATACACCGGTAAAACTGTATTAAATGTTTAAGCAAGTCTTTGCCATTTTTAGATTTTAATAACACTGAAGTTTAATGAACAATAGACAAAGACCATTTGCATTGTTTTATTAACTTAAATACCATTTTGTATCTCTTGATGGAGAATTTTACCGCAGGAAACAAAATAATACAGGATTTAAAATTAGGTTTTGTTTTTACACGGAATGGCTGTATTTAGTCAACTTTATTTAGAGGAATGTAAGAAGGAGATAACACAGACGCAACACTAAGGCTCTTTGGTGGGGATGTACTAGACACACAGCTCATATTGCTTTGAATTGTGACAAACTAGCTGAACCACAGTAACCACAGTTTCCAACCTAAGATGTGAGTGTTGATGTTCACCAAAGACACCAAGCTCCAACATGTCTTATCATATAATGTCGCTCATAATAGAATTATTATAATTGTCATAATTCTAAATTCTTTTTTAATATTACTGGTTTTATACCATTTACAACTTTTCCTTTTGCCTGAATAAACACAATGCAAGATCTGTGTTTTCACATGTCTTTGAGTGAAGTGTCATGAAAATGAATCTCGTGCACTGGGGGGGATACTTCAGGCTAGAGACGTACGCACACAGTGGCTGAAGTGGCTGACTTTGACCTTTTTTTCAACTGAAATGGCCTCTGGATAAAATAAATACATTAAAACTGGTACTCTAAGACGTGTTGTGGGTTCCTGGAAAACAGATTTTAAAAGGAATTTAAACAGCATTTGTGTGTTGTAATAAAGGACAGAGAAAACCATTTGTTGAGACATTTCTTTCTTTATTTTGCCTTTCTGTTAAAGAGCAAACACTGACAGAGCGACTCAGACACACACAACAGTAAGCATTACCGGTTTACATACAGTAAAAGCAATGAGTCTGTTACCTTATTTGACAGAAATCTATATGCTTTTGCCTGTTATTTCTGACAATTTGAAAAACAAAAATGTATATTATGCTTGAGTAAATGAAACCCCAATTAAGAAAATTGTTTTAGAAAAAATGATATTAATATTTAAATAAATCACAGTGATATATTCCTATTCAAGTTTATGTTCTGCTTGTTCAACGGTTGTTTGATTTCATTTGAAATTACTCTTAAACACATTTAGAGAGGATTTGAATTACTATTTTTATTCCCAGTTCTTACCATTTTGTTGCTGGTGATTTTCCTTTCGGGATAGCTAAAACCTCCTTGGGGGGCACCAAAAAAATCTCTTTGCAGGTAAAAAACGCTGCACAACTCCCCACTCCCAAATACAATTAAAATATGCTGAAGCAAAGCTTTGTGTAAGATTTAACAATCATTTTGTTTCAGAACCTTGTTGATCCAGGTAAGACTCTTTGAGATATCCGTGTAGACGTTGGGACCATCACAGACTTCATTTTTGTAGAAAGATGCGACACCAACAGCAGTCCCGTTGCACACCAGGGGACCACCCAAGTCACCCTGTGAGCAGGAAATATCTTTAGTTGTTCATTCTAGAGGATGTAAGAGGTTGATACATTTTTGGAAGAGAAACCACATTTTTTTAAATAAACATACCTTACATAATCCTTTGTCTGCACAGATAACATTGGCAGGAAGACCAGACGATTCCTTCTTACAGACGTCCTGGTTGATGATAGACACATCCACCACCCTCAGATCATTAACTGTATGCTTATTGCTTTCAGTGAAACCCCATCCTGCTACACTGCACTTTTTGTTGATGTTTATTTCAGAAGTTGGAAGTTGAATTGGTTGTCCTTTAAAGTGCCAGTTATCCTTCCCACCCAGCTGGAGACACACACAAAAAGTTAAAATGAAGACTTTAGTTAAACAATTGCAAGAAATCGGAGCTGATGAATCATTTAAATGAAGGTTATTGTTAGCAGTGTTACAGTATATGCACTGTTTGCGATAGTGCTGTGTGTTTTTTTTTTAAGGTTCAAATTACATAATTTGCCGTTTTGCATTTCAGGGACATTTTAATTTGATACAGTTTCACTGACCCCTTTTTACATTTACCCCCACCGGAAATGTTTCAAGTGTTGAATCTATTGTACCAACCTAACAACCTAAAAATGCTCTACTCGTCAACTTGGTTGAATGAATATATACTTACTTTGAGGAGCATGATGTTATTCTCTTGTGTGTCACTCTTATAGAATGGGTGTTTGCAGATATTTGCAATGTATTTCTCTGTTTTCTCAACCCGGCTGAGATCGTGGGTGCCAAGAACAACCTTTGCTGTTTCCCTTTTCCTGAAAAAGTAACAATTGGGAGGTTGTTATCGGATTCTCTCAAGTTGTGCCAACAATAAACAACATCAAATGAATAAATGAATGCTGGAAAAGGAAATGTAACTCACACATCACAGTGCGCAGCAGTGACCACAAAATCTTTACTGACAAGGAATCCTCCACATACATGCCAACCATTATCATCCTGCACTGAGGCCATATACAGCATTGATTTCTCCGAGGCTTTTTCCCCATCTATGATTGCACTCCCAAGTTCTAAAAACATAAGAAAATGAAAAGGAGTTAAAATGAGTAAATATCACATTTGCAGGATGAAGACAAGTAGTCAGATTGTGCGTCTTACCGCTTTGTCCGAGAAATGCCAGAACATGAAAAAGCAGAAACTTGTAAAGGCGGTGCATAATGGCAACAGGACGACCAACCTGTTGTATTAAGGCTGTCAAGTCTATTCTCTTTATACAGCAGAGTTTCATCTTCACAAGTTGATATCCATCTACTTTATCTTGACTTCCAGCCACATCCTAAGGGCGATGCAATTTTGCAATTTTGCACAGCACATACATCATGTGATTAGTATGTGTGAACTCACTCCTACAGTTCCTACTCTTCTTTCATGTCATTCCCCATTCATTTTTGTATTCATATTAAATGTTATATTAACACATTCAATAGGGCTGCTGCTCACCAAGCAGTCCTCTCTGTTTCGTCCTACCAGGATGTGGCATCCACATCCAGCTTGAACCAGGGAACATTGATGGAACAAAATCAGACTGCAGGGCTTCAGAACTAAATCTATTAATGAAGGGTGACCTGCGTTGAGCTTGAGACTTTGGACAGACTGAACACAGGGGATGTGTCCCCATCACCAATATCTTTAACAACTCTATTCCTAACATTATTTATGTGTCAGTGCAGCCATGTCTTGGTATGGGTAAGACAGTGTCTTGCTCAGTTTTTGCAGTTTTATTTCTAATGGTATAGCCAAACCAAATTTGACATGCTAGCACGCTATCATGCTGTATAGATGAGCTATAAGTCATTATTAAGACCAATGGGTTGTCCAGATTTGCTAAAATGTTTACACTCCCCTTCATTCAAAATGACATACCACAGAAGAGTTAATCCATTCTGATTATTATTGTTATTATTATTATTATTATTATTATTAGTAGTAGTAGTAGTAGTTGTAGTTGTCACAATTTGTCTAGTGCTGGAACCCAGAAGCAGACCAGGACAAGGTAAGTTTGAATAACAAGGTGAGTATTTATTTGGAATATTAATACTGAAGCGGGTAAGTCCAGATGGTTGGCAGTGGGTGAAGCAGGAAGGCTGGAGGGTTTGTGCAGATCCAAGAATGCAACTGTGAAGTTGACAGCCAGGCAGGTGTGAATGACAATCCTGGGGTCTCATTTATAAAACTGTGCATAGGATCCTTACTATAAGTGTACGTACGCCCAAAAGCCTAAAATGGCGTATGCCAAAAAAAAGTCAGATTTATAAAACCGTGTGTACGCACACCTGTAAGCAATGTTCCCTTTATAAATCAGAGATTACCTACAAGCGTGCTTACGTGGATCAGCCTCTTATCCCGCCCTGTGCACGCCCATTTTTAACCATAAATAGTCAATGCAAAGCACCTCGTGAATGCTGATCAGTGTATGAATGACACTGGCATACGGTGTTGTTACACCGTATCATGATGACTGGCAGAGAAAAAGCTAAACACTTCTCAGACGTTCAGGAATTGCTGCAAATTGAATTATAATTTCGGCCTGTCCTTGCACAGTGTATGGAACCCTGATCTATAGACTACCTTTATTAATATGTCCAAAACAAATATAAATAACATGGTTGTTAAGATGGGAAGTGATGTTTCTGTTGTTAAAAGATGTGCACCATATTTGTCACAAAGCTCAATCAAAGTAGTAGTTAAAGCTTTAATATTGTCTAATCTTGACTATTGTTCAGTGGTATGGTCTAATGCAACTCAAGAAAAAATAACTAAATTGCAAATGGTTCAAAATAGAGCCGCGCCTTTAGCGCTTAGGTGTGGATATCGGACAAATGTTGTTACAATGCACAAATGTTTATGTTGGTTATTTGTAAGAAATAGATCATTTTTATTTTTTTTAGGAATATTCTTGTTACAAAGAAACCATCTATTTTGTATAATAAATTACCTTTCAGTTTAGATATACACGACAAGGCGACTAGACATGCCACAAGAGGTAACTTAACTTTAACAAAAGCAAAGACTAATACTGTTAAACGTATGGTCATGTATAGAGCAATGCAAGAATGGAATGTGTAACCTGAACAAATAACACAAGAAAGCAGTAAAAGGAGATTTAAAAGTTTAGTTAAAACATATCTATTGTTTAAAGAAGTTGAGTAGACAAAGAAACAACATTGGTTGAGGTTTAACAAAATATATGCATGTTTGTTCAATTGTGAGATGTGTCCAGAGAGGAGGAAAGCCATGTTTTAGTACGATAGTATGTGGATGTACCTGTTTAAAAAAAGTTGTTCAACCTAAAAGTAAGTAATGCTCGATAACTGCACTGGTGGAGCTATGTGTCGGTCCTTGTCTTATGTGTGTGTATTTTGTCATTTCGTCAAGAAATTATAGTGTATGTTTACTTTTTGTTTTAACATTTTTATTTTTCATTTGTTTATGATGTTATGAGTATGTATTATTGCATTGCCACATTTACAAGTGAGTTGTAAGGACCTCAGGAAGAATAGCACCTGCAATGCAGGAGCTAATGAGGATCCTAAATAAACAAACAAAACAAACAAAACGGCAAGCATTACGGCACTCGGGGACAGCTTCGATATACCAGACGTATAAGATTTAACAGAACTATATATTATATCCAAACAAGCCTTAGTGATAAAGTTGAAGATTATACTGTATATAATATTTATAAAAAACAGCACTTAGCTGTCAACCATTTCCCTCTGGAAACAGCCGGTTGCCCCCAGAGTGGCGAGGACCTGTATTTGGACCGGGATGGCACAGTTCCGGCAGCAACAGAGAGCAGAAGAGAGCAGGCAAGTGTTCATAAACTTCTGGTGTACTTATAAACTTTCCAATCCATCGTTTTATGAGTGCATAACCTATTTGTACTAGTGTAGACCTTTGGTATCATTTCGGGCATTATTAGTGGGGTCATTTATGAGATACAAACGTGGGTCCATTAGCCCCAGCTGCTAACGCTACTCTACGCTAACTCGCCCAATGTTAGACCCAGGTGAAAAAAAACTTCTGGGGGGGTGTTTGGCTCGAGGTCATGGTGCAAATGACCCTAGGGTAAATTACTCCGAACCATCACTTTAATGTCTGTATTTTCAGACTTTGACATTTGATGATATATGCATAGTTTTAAAGATAGATATTTAGTTATTTACACTGTGTTCTGCCGTTATCTAATGGTTGGGTATTTGATGATATCCTGTATTCCATGCAGTCGGGCCATCTCCTCCTCCTGCGCTCTGTAACGGACAATGTGACGAAACAGCAAAAAACTTTCCAAAACTTAAGGCATGATACGAGCGCTAAACATACTGGTTAACAATCCGGCAGGGAATGGATGTCACGGCTTATATGGTGCAGAGGTGATAATCAGGACCGGGTGTGCAGATTGCACACAACAGCAGGTGTGCGTAGTTAGAGAATCAGCAGGGATGTGTTCAGGAAAACTCAGGACAAACAGACTTCAGGTTAGAGCAAAAACCAAACACAGGCAAAACAGGCTCAAGATGCTGGAGTCATGACAGTAGTAGTAGTGGTAGTAGTATTAGTGTTATTATTCTTTCTTAAAATATAAATGCAACTTGAGTGGTCTGATGAGATTGTTACAGAAGGAAATTAAACATGGTATTTGAAATAAACTTTTATTTTGAATTGTCGTCGTACTGACATAGCAATCTGAGACACCACAAAACCTCCATAGTACAATAAATGTATGCTAAGGCAAAACTTTTAAAAATATTTTTTAAATGTAATTTCCATTTTTATTTATTTATTGTTAATATTGCCTGATTTTATTCTAAGTCCTAAAATCCAGGGAAAGGTTAAACTCAAGATCAGCTGGACTTGGTTAAAGGTGCCCCGAAGTCGTTTCGTGACAGTTCTTTATGGAAACACAGTTTTTTAAAGCAACACCATGTAACTTTCCCCTCTTTGGTCCCCCTACAGGTTGTCTCATTGGAACTACAGCTTGCACGGCTGTAGTTCCAATGAGGGGGGGAGGCTCCCTCTAATCAGTCAGACCAACCTCTTAAACTCAAATTAATGAACATCTGCCAACGCAAGCCAGTTACAGTAGCTCTACTACAAACTACTTACTGTACAACACACTTACCCTAAGACATTCTGTGGATAAGTTCCTGTAAAACAATTTTTAAACGGGATTTAAACAGCATTTCTGTGTTCTAATTCATATTGAGAAATTTTTTTTATTTATTTTGTCGTTCATTGAAATAGCAACCACAAACAGAGCCACTCAGACACAACTTACCCTCCCAGATCAAATGAAAGTATGCTGAAGCAAAGCTCTGTGATTGTTACATTAAACAAGTTATTTCACGTTCCTCTTTTCATCACTTTACATGCAGACAGAATAATTCTGCTCTAACATGCAAGTGAGTTTCTCAGCTGTGTGGGATTGAATGAATCATTTTCAAATACACCGGTAAAACTGTATTAAGTGTTTAAAAAACTTTGTTGCCACTTTTAGATTTTAATAACACGGTTGAGCTCAACTGAACACGATACAAATAATCTTTGCATTTGTTTTATTAACTTAAATATAATTTTGTATCTCTTGATGGAGAATGTTACCGCAGGAAACAAAATAATACAGGATTTAAAATTAGGTTTTGTTTTACACGGAATGGCTGTATTTAGTCAACTTTATTTGAAGTAATTTAAGAATGGGTTAATACAGACGCACCACTAAGGTTCTGTAGTAGTAGTAGTAGATAACTTTATTGTTGGGTTTGCGGCACAGTCGCAAGGCACTTCATGACAGGACATCAGACATATGATACAAACAAATAGTCCCTACATCAGACACTGACAGAAATAACATGAAGAACAGACATCACACACTACAATACATTACACCCTTGGGTATGACCAGGCCAGCTGGACATCTAGCTTATTTTGACTGATTTAAAGTGCCCATATTATGCTCATTTTCAGGTTCATAATTGTATTTTTTCTGAGTGCATTTTGATTTCTGAAGGAACTGACTACTGGACTGCTAGAAGTACTTACTTTATTTGGGTTATTGCTGCTTCTTCTACTTTTCTACTTTCTACTGCTGCTGTGTGTTTTTGTTGGATTGGTTGTGTTGTTAGGCATAATTTAATGGTTCTTCTTAAAGTGAAACTAGTCAGTGTGAAATGTGAATTTGGGGAGTGGAGGTTAAATGACTCTCAGGTGCTTTTGACTGATTAGCCAGGGTGTGGCCTCCCCACCTGTAGCCAACACAATCTCCTCCTTGTATTTAATATTGGCATTTGCATGACGCGGCAGCTTCATCGGCAGCCTCATCGGACGAAGACACGGAGGACAAAGACAAAGGAGTCTACGCAGGAGTCGTCGCGGGAGGCTAAGTGGGAAGTTAAGTGGGCTCGATATCTCATATCTCACTTACACTGCTCGGTGTCTTTATCCGGAAATGTGCTGCTACTCCATTCCTGTCCGTGTTTCCTCTCGGAGATACTACAAACCACGCATTAGCTCGCAATATTTCCGCAACCCCAACTCTCTTACCTATCCCACCCGTTCCACACACACCCAATACCTTGTTGCAGGTGGCCTGTGGAACTGCCAGTCTGCCACTCGCAAGACTGAGTTCATCTCTGTCCTTGCCAGCCTGAAATCCCTTGACTTCCTTGCTCTCACTGAGACCTGGATCACACCGACCAACACATCCACCCCTGCTGCTCTCTCTTCTGCCTACTCTTTCACCTACACACCAAGACCCACTGGTAGAGGCGGGGGTACAGGCCTACTCCTTAACCCCAAGTGGAGGTTCTCTCTCTACCCACTGCCACAGTTCACTCCACTCTCTTTTGAACTTCATGCTGTCACCATAACGCATCCGGTACAACTAGTCATCATTGTTATCTACCGCCCACCATGTCCTCTGGGGGGGTTTTGGAGGAGCTGGATGTCCTTCTTTCAAACATCACTGAAACTGGCCCTCCGCTGGTACTTCTGGGAGACTTCAAAATCCAGACCGAGAAGTCAGCTGCCTTTCTTCACCTTCTCTCTTCTTTTGCCCTCTCACTCTCTCCTTCACCACCCACTCACAATGCTGGAAACCACCTAGATCTCCTATTCACCAGAAACTGCTCTACATCCAACCTCACTGTTACTCCACTCCATACCTCAGACCATTTCTTCATCTCTTACTCTCTCCCACACTCCCAAGCTCACAACCATATCTCAAGAGACACCGTACCTGTCCGCCGTAATATTCGTTCACTCTCTCCTTCTCTGGCGGCATGTACTTTATCAACCCTCCCTCCATCTGACTCTTTCTTACTCATGCCTCCCAACGCTGCCACAGACACTCTACTCTCTACTCTATCCTCCTCTCTCGACTCTCTCTGCCCTCTTGCTTCACGTCAGGCTCGCAAATCCTCCCCAGCACCGTGGTTATCTGACTCAGTACGTGCTGAAAGATCAACTATACAGGCAGCGGAAAGGAAGTGGCGGAAATCTAAATACCCAGATGATCTGCTTACCTATCAGTCTCTTCTTTCCTCCTTCGCTGCCTCTATTTCTGCAGCAAAAAGCTCTTTTTATCAAACCAAAATTGAATCCTCTTTCTCGAACCCCCCAAAACTTTTTTCCATCTTCTCTAACCTGCTGGATTCCCCCAGTCCACCTCCTCCCTCCTCCCTCCTACTAACCCACTTTGTCAACTGTTTTGTAAAAAAGATAGATGACATACGCTCTTCATTCTCACAACACCTTCTGAAATCACCTTACCATCCATCACATCCAGTACTCTTTCCTCTTTCACCCCTCTATCTCCACATCAAATTCTTACTTTGATTACCTCTTCCCACCCAACCACCTGCCCCCTGGATCCTATCCCTTCTCACCTTCTCCAGTCCATTGCTCCTGACCTTCTTCCTTTCCTCACTCATCTCATTAACATCTCCTTGTCAACTGGCTGTTTCCCCAATGCCCTCAAGGAGGCAAGAGGGACCCCACTACTCAAAAAACCAACACTTGACTCCTCTGATGTAAATAACTATAGACCCATCTCCCTTCTTCCATTTCTATCTAAGACTCTTGAGCGTGCCATTTATAATCAACCCTCTACCTATCTCCACCAGAAAACCTTCTTGATCCCCACCAGTCTGGCTTCAAGGCTGGTCACTCAACAGAAACTGCCCTCCTTGCTGTCACTGAGCAGCTTCACATCGCTAGAACAACCTCTTTCTCTTCCATCATCATCCTTCTGGACCTTTCTGCTGCCTTTGACACAGTGAACCACAGTGAACCACCAGATCTGTGATCTGTGCTCTGCGCTCTCATTGCTCACATCTTACCTGGCAGACCGAACCTACCGGGTAACTTGGAGAGGATCTAGCTCAGATCCTTGCCCACTCAAAACTGGGGTTCCTCAGGGATCAGTCCTGGGTCCCCTCCTCTTTTCTCTGTACACCAACTCTCTCGGGTCTGTCGTTCAGTCGCACGGCTTTTCTTATCACAACTACGCAGATGACACCCAACTAATTCTCTCCTTTCCTGAGTCTGAAACTCAAGTAGTAGCACGTATCTCGGCCTGTCTAACTGACATCTCATCTTGGATGTCCACACACCACCTGAAACAATTGACAACTCTGTGGTAGTCCCCACCCAAACTGCTAGAAACCTGGGTGTGACACTTGACGACCAACTCTCTTTCACTGCTAACATTGCTGCAACCACCCGATCGTGCAGATACATGCTGCATAACATCAGAAGGATACGTCCCTTTCTAACGCAGAAGGCGGCTCAGGTTCTGGTTCAGGCTCTAGTCATCTCACATCTAGACTACTGCAACTCCCTCCTGATTGACCTCCCTGCATGTGCCATCCAACCCCTGCAGCTCATTCAGAACGCAGCAGCTCGACTTGTCTTCAACCTCCCCAAGTTCTCTCACACTACACCACTCCTCCGCTCTCTTCACTGGTTACCAGTTGCTGCTCGCATCCGCTTGAAGACACTAGTACTTACATACAGGGCCACGAACGGATCAGCCCCAGCTTACATCCAGGACATGGTCAAACCATATACCCCAACCCGCTCACTTCTCTCTGCATTAGCCAAACTGCTTGCTGCCACCTCACAGTGAGGGAGAACTAATCACTCAACCAAATCCCGACTGTTCACTGTCCTGGCTCCCAAATGGTGGAACGAGCTCCCCACCGACATCAGGATGGCCTAAAGCCTACACATCTTCCGCCGAAGGCTAAAAACACATCTCTTCCGACTACACCTCGGATAATAATAATAAAAAAAATGTAATTCTTGAACCTGCACTTTCATATGTCTCTTTGTAGCTTTGCTTATTTAAAGCTAATGTACTTGCACTTACTGGAGTTTGAACCTTCACAGTTGAAATCACTTAATTGTAAGTCGCTTTGGATAAAAGCGTCAGCTAAATGACATGTAATGGAATGTAATGTATTTTAAGCTTGTACCAGAATAGGTTTACATGGTTTAATTTTCAAAAAACACCATCTTTTTGTTGTACTGCACATCTCTCTCTCACTGCTGCAGCTCCTCTTTTCACCTTGTCTCTTTTTTAGCTTGATTTGATTGATTGCACTCGCACATGCGCAGTAGCTCAGATGTAGATCAGATGTCAGCTAGCTAGCTCCATAGACAGTAAAAGAAAGGCTGTTTCTCCAACTTCGGTCAGTTACAAGGCAGGATTAGCTGGGAGACTTCTAAATGAGGGCGCACATGGAAGTAGTTCTTTTGTAGATTATGGTGAACTTGTGTGTGTTGTAGCAGTGCTTTGCTATTGAGAACAAGGTAGCATGCTAGTGTTAGCGTTAGCTAGCATGCTAACGCTGACACTAGCATGCTAAGGGTTGCGGTTAGCCACCTCGTTTCGGCTAGTGACGTAGAAAGCCGTGCAGATTTTGAACAGCTCACCCGGAGACTGAAGGCAAGGACACATTCAGAAACCGTATCTCACTCAAAACAGCATTGATGGATTTTTTTCAAAGTTTGTATTCGTGTGGAAGCACCAGAGACACAAAATAACCCCAAATCCCAGAAAATTAGATTTTTTTCCTAATATGGGCACTTTAAGGCTTTGATGGCTTGTGGTACAAGAGAGAATGTGGATCTGTTCTTGGTCAGAAGGGGATGGGGAGTGGGGATGTACTTGACACAGCCCACATTTCTGAATTGTGACAAACTAGCTGAACCAAAGTAACCACAGTTTCCAACCTAAGATGTGAGTGTCAATGTTCACCAAAGACACCAAACTCCAACATGTCTTACCATATAATGTCGCTCATATAAGATTACTGGTATTATACCCAGTGTTGGGAACGTTACTTTAAAAAAGTAATTAGTTATAGTTACTCACTACTTATTCCAAAAAGTAACTGAGTTAGTATCTGAATTACTCTATAATAAAAGTAACTCGTTACCAGGGAAAGTAACTATTTGCTTTACTGTTAAAAAAAAAAGTTGCTATATGTCAAAGAATTTGGATTTTTTTGAGCAGTTTTCACAAGTCAGTTGAAATGAGTAGAACAGCAGGTGTTTGTACATAACTTTCGATATTTATTGCACGTCAACAGACAGCAAGAGGTTTATCCTGCACTTCAAGTATTATCTTTGTAAGAAAAGTAAACAGTTACACCATATAAAGTGCATTTAACTCTAGCAAAAGAAATCAAGCTCTCTCAACCTGAGACAACTGGTCAAGTAAACAACTTGTACTTCCAAGTGTTTTGTTCACAAAAAAAGTAAACTTTGCTCCGAGTCCTTCTTTGCTAGTGGATGGCGAGCTATCATCTGTGGTGGAGGTAGACTATCGGTGTTTTTGGCCACTAGCTTTGTAGATGCGTGTGTCGTTGTGAGATGCTTCATTAAATTAGAGTTGCTTATAACGGAAGTCCACAAAGTCTTCGCTCCTGGACATAATGTAGGACATTACATGCACATTCTTGCCTTTGACCACAATTAATTTGAAGTAGTGCTTATATCTCCACCTTGAAAATGCCAATTTTTCATCAGAATCAGAATCAGAAATACTTTAATATTTTTAAAAAGCCACTTTAACATAATTAAAAAATCAGCCTATTATCACCTTAAAAATATATCAAGGGTTAAAGGGCTTATGTCTCAGCAGGATCTGGAAAAACTTGTCCATGCTTTTATCTTCAGTAGACTTGACTACTGTAACGGTGTCTTTACAGGTCTCCCTAAAAAATCAATCAGACAACTGCAGCTGATTCAAAATGCTGCTGCTCGAGTCCTCACTAAAACCAGGAAAGTAGATCACATCACTCCAGTACTGAAGTCTCTACACTGGCTTCCAGTGCCTCAAAGAATTGATTTCAAAATACTTTTACTAGTTTATAAATCACTAAACGGTTTAGGGCCAAAATACATTTCTGATCTGCTACTACATTATGACCCACCCAGACCTCTCAGGTTGTCTGGGACAGGTCTACTTGTTGTTCCCAGAGTCAGAACTAAACAGGGGGAAGCAGCATTCAGTTTTTATGCTCCACATCTTTGGAACAAACTCCCAGAAACCTGTAGGTCCGCTGCAACTCTCAGTTCTTTTAAATCTAAGCTAAAGACCTATCTTTTTGATGTTGCTTTTCTTTAAATAATCTATTTTATTAAGTTTAATTTCTTATACAGCACAGTAACTTTTATTCTTATACTGCACTATCAATTTTATTCTTGTCTTTTAATGTTTTTAATTTGTTTATTATTGTTTTTAATTGTTTTCTAACTGCTCTTTAATGTTTTATGTAAAGCACTTTGAATTGCCCTGTTGTTGAAATGTGCTATATAAATAAAGCTGCCTTGCCTTGCCTTGCCTAATAATCCCAGGGGGAAATTATTTTTGTTACCACTCCAGGTACACAAACAACAAATAAAAACAACATCATATATTATCAAGACTTTTAACATATATAATAAAAACAAATATACAGTAATAATATATCAAATATTAAATGTACAGTGTAAATGTGCAAATAGTGCAATAAAAAGAAAAATGATTGTTCGGATTGCTCCTGACTCGCCATCTCTGCAGCTTCATCAAATCTCTGTTTAGCTGGTTTGTGTGTGTGTGTGTGTGTGTGTGTGTGTGTGTGTGTGTGTGTGTGTGTGTGTGTGTGTGTGTGTGTCGCGTGTGTGTCGCGTGTGTGTCGCGTGTGCTGGCATGTGTGTAAAAACACTTGCTCTGTTTGGCTACCATGAAACATGACTCTGCCTTAGCCAATCATAATCGCTTACCTCGTTATTAACCCACCTCCTCACTAGCTGTGAGCCAGCGATGCGTTCGGATTACACAGTTTATTCAATCAATGCATAGTAACGCACCGCATTTAACGTCCAGTAACGTTAACGCCGTTGTAACGACGGGAAAAGTAATTAGTTAGATTACCCTGTTACTGAAAAAATAATGTCGTTACCGAACGCCGTTCTTTTAAACGCCGTTATTCCAAACACTGATTATACCACTTAAAACTTTACCTTTTGCCTAAATGAACACAATGCAAGATCTTCTTTGTCATAATGTAGGTCATTGACTGTACAGGACTGTTTCATTCTTAATTGATTCTCATTTATCATTACCCTTCAGCTGAGCCTAACTTTATTCTAAGAAGACATTGAGCTATATATAATCAAATAAATAATGGTGAGGTCATGGTTATGAGTTAAAGAGTAAAAGAGTTGCAATAGCTTTGTTTCTTTTCCAATTAGGTTAATTAACACATTATTTTGTATTCATGTTATCATCCCTCAACATCTGCCTTTCTGTAATAAAGCCTCTTCAACTCAAATGAATGAACATCTGCCGACACAAGCCAGTTACACCAGCTCTACTACATCCTACTGTACATCACACCTACTCTAAGACATGTTGTGGGTTCCTGGAAAACAGATTTTAAAAGGAATTTAAACAGCATTTGTGTGTTGTAATAAAGGACAGAGAAAACCATTTGTTGAGACATTTCTTTTTTTATTTTGCCTTTCCGTTAAAGAGCAAACACTGACAGAGTGACTCAGATACACACAGCAGTAAGCATTGCCGGTTTACATACTGTAAAGGCAATGAGTCTGTTACCTTATTTGACAGAAATCTATATGCATTTGTTAATTCTGACAATTTGACAAACAAAAATGTATATTGTGCTTGAGTAAATGAAACCCCAATTAACAAAACTGGTTTAAAAAAAATGATATTCATATTTAAATAAATCACGGGATATATTCATATTCAAGTTTATGTTCTGCTTCTACAACAGTTGTTTGATTTCATTTGAAATTACTCTTAAACACATTTAGAGAGGATTTGAATTACTATTTTTATTCCCAGTTCTTACCATTTTGTTGCTGGTGATTTTCCTTTGGGGATAGCTAAAACCTCCTTGGGGGGCACCAAAAAATTCTCTTTGCAGTTAAAAAACCCTGCACAACTTCACCTACCAAATACAATTAAAGTATGCTGATGCAAAGCTTTGTGTAAGATTTAATTATTTTTTCAGAACCTTGTTGATCCAGGTAAGACTCTTTGAGATATCCGTGTAGACGTTGGGACCATCACAGACTTCATTTTTGTAGAAAGATGCGACACCAACAGCAGTCCCGTTGCACACCAGGGGACCACCCAAATCACCCTGTGAGCAGGAAATATCTTTAGTTGTTCATTCTAGAGGATGTAAGAGGTTGATACATTTTTGGAAGAGAAACCACATTTTTTTAAATAAACATACCTTACATAATCCTTTGTCTGCACAGATAACATTGGCAGGAAGACCAGACGATTCCTTCTTACAGACGTCCTGGTTGATGATACACACATCCACCACCCTCAGATCATTAACTGTATGCTTATTGCTTTCAGTGAAACCCCATCCTGCTACACTGCACTTGTCGTTGATGATTTTTTCAGAAGTTGGAAGTTGAATTGGTTGTCCTTTAAAGTGCCAGTTATCCTTCCCACCCAGCTGGAGACACACACAATCAAAAAAAGTACAAATACAACAATTGCTAGAAATCGGAGCTGATGAATCATTTAAATGAAGGTTATTTTTAGAAGTGTTACAGTATATGCACTGGTTGCAATAGTGCTGTGTGGTTTTTTATTTAGGTTCAAATGACATAATTTGCCGTTTTGCGTTTCACTGACCCTTTTTTACATTTACCCCCACCGGATATGTTTCGAGTCTATTGTACCAACCTAACAACCCTAAAAATGCTCTACTTGTCAACTACTTGGTTGAATGAATATATACTTACTTTGAGGAGCATGATGTTATTCTCTCGTGTGTCACTCTTATAGGATGGGTGTTTAAAGATCTTGTCAATGTATTTCACTGTTTTCTCAACCCGGCTGAGATCGTGGGTGCCAAGAACAACCATGGCTTTTTCCATTTCCCTGAAAAAGTAACAATTGGGAGGTTGTTATTGGATTTTCTCAAGTTGTGCCAACAATAAACAACATCAAATGAATAAATGAATGCTGGAAGAGGAAATGTAACTCACACATTGCAGTGCGCAGCAGTGACCACAAAGTTATTACTAACAAGGAATCCTCCACATACATGTCGACCATTATAATCCTGCACTGAGGCCATATACAGCATTGATTTCTCCAAGGCTTTTTTCCCATCTATGATTGCACTCCCAAGTTCTAAAAACATACGAAAATGAAAAGGAGTTAAAATGAGTAAATATCACATTTGCAGGATGAAGACAAGTAGTCAGATTGTTCGTCTTACCGTTTCGTCCGAGAAATGCCAGAACATGAAAAAGCAGAAACTTGTAAAGGCGGTGCATAATGGCAACAGGACGACCAACCTGTTGTATTGAGGCTGTCAAGTCTATTCTCTTTATACAGCAGAGTTTCATCTTCACAAGTTGATATCCATCTACTTTATCTTGACTTCCAGCCACATCCTATGGGCGATGCAATTTTGCAATTTTGCACAGCACATACATCATGTGATTAGTATGTGTGAACTCACTACTACAGTTCTCTTCTTTCATGTCATTCCCCATTCATTTTTGTATTTATATGGTGTATAGTGGTATTTTGTGTGTTTGTTTCCCGTTTTTGTTATTCTGCATTGTGTTCCTGTCGTCTCTGTTATCCCTGGTGTTGTGTCAAGTGTCTGTATTTAGGTTACATCATGTTTTGTCTGTTTGTCCTGCTTCCTGTTTTATTTTGATAGTCTGGTCTTCTGTCTTGTCATGTCTAGCTTTGCTTTGTTTCCCGCCTTTGTTGATTGTCCTGCCCCGCCCTGATGTGCTTCACCTGTTGTCTCACCTGTTTCTGATTTAACCATCACCTCATGTATTTAGCCTCTGTGTTCCCCTTGTCTTGTGTCAGATCGTTTTGTAGCCATGCCCTTGTGTTTCCTCCCTGTGCCTTGTGTTTGTACCTGCGTCAGTTTGCTCCTGCCTATGTTTTTCCCGTCAGTTTATTTTTTGTGAGTGAACACAGGGGATGTGTCCCCATCACCAATATCTTTAACAACTCTATTCCTAACATTATTTATGTGTCAGTGCAGCCATGTCTTGGTATGGGTAAGACAGTGTCTTGCTCAGTTTTTGCAGCTTTATTTCTAACGGTATAGCCAAACCAAATTTGATATGGTTAACACGCTAACATGCTTTATAGATGAGCTATAAGTCATTATTAAGACCAATGGGTTGTCCAAATTTGCTAAAATATTTACACTCCCCTTCATTCAAAATGACACACCACAGAAGAGATAATCCATTATTATTATTATTATTATTATTATTATTATTATTATTATTAGTAGTAGTAGTAGTAGTAGTATTGTTTCTTAAAATATAAATGCAACTCGAGTGGTCTGATGAGATTGTTACAGAAGGAAATTAAACCTGGTATTTGAAATAAACTTTAATTTTGAATTGTCGTCTTACTTACAGAGCAATCTGAGACACCAGAAAACCTCCATAGTACAATAAATGTATGCTAAAGCAAAACTTTGTTAAAGATTTTTAGTTTTAAGACAAGATTTAAAGGCAGCAACAGGAAGTAGAATGCTGTTCTAAAGCCAATTAACCAGTACAATACATAATAAAAGCATGCTGAATTGTTACATTTAACTATTCTCTTTGAGAGTGTCATTGATCCAGCCAAGGTATTTTGATATGTCCATGTAGACGTTGGGAATATGTGGGTAATTACAGTTTTTCTTGTGATTGAAAGACACAACACCAACAGCCTGCCCGTCGCACACCAGAGGACCGCCAGAATCACCCTGTGAGGAAGAAGAGTGTTTATTTCTTTATTTATTATTTGGTTTGAGATATTTGTAGCATTTCTATACCAACTGACATTTTCTATAAACACACAGAACACTTACCTGACAGAATCCTTTCATTGTGTTATATCCACCTGCACAGATAACATTGGCAGGAAGACCACCCCATGTCTTGTTACAAATGTCCTGGTTAATGATGGACACATTCGCCACTCTCAGCTCATCAACTATTCTCAATGGACTAGTTTCAGTATAACCCCATCCAGCTACACTACACTCTACGTTTTCTGTCATGTTCTTTTCATCTTTGGGAAGTGGAATTTGTTGTACTCTGTCGTTCAGTCCAATGCTCCTAGACAGCTGGAGACACACAAAGTCAGAAAGTAAAAATGAATACAATGTCTAATTTCATAACTAACTTCTTTTAATTCATCAGACTTTAATTTAACAAACAATGGCTGGAAGTTGGAGCTGATAATGAAAATTAAATATCTACTTACTTTGAGGAGCATGAGGTCATTCCCATATGAGACACCTTTATAGTGCGGATGCTTGAATTTCGTTATACTGTACCTCATTGAGTCATCAGCCTTTGTGATATCGTGGGTGCCAAGAACCACACTTGTTGGTTCTCTGATTGAATGATCATAGAGAGGTTGTCAGTAGTTTCTTAAGTTGTGCCGACAAATCAAATCACACAAATTAAAATGCAAAAACTGATGCATTTTTTTTGCTAAATATTAGTTTTTTTTTTTCATTATTATTTCTAATTACACAAATCAAAGATTGCTGAAAGAGGGAAAGCAACTTACTCATCATCACAGTGTGCAGCAGTGAGCACAAAGTTTTCACTGATGAGGAATCCTCCACATACATGATGTTTGGAGTTCTGCACCGAGGCCATATACAGCATTGAATTCTGCGGGACTTTTTTCCCGTGTATGATTACACTTCCATGTGCTGTAAAATAAAAGTATAATCAAAATCAGGTAAATGTTCCATTAAAAGGTTGGATGAATAATAACGAGATTGGTAATCTTACCGTTTCGTCCGAGACATGTCAGAACATGAAAAAGCAGAATCTGGTGCAGAGCATGCATGCTGCCAGCCAGACTTGTCTCCTTGGGGGTTTCAAGTTGACCCTTTTATACAGTAGTTTGCATTTCATCTCAAACTCTTACCACATCCTTTGGGCAATGTACGATTGCAAGTCTGCAGTTTTCATTATCTGTGCATTATCTTGTTTGCTGTCTGAAACACATTATGGTCAGTATGTGAACCGTTTAACACAGTCTGCCACATTCATTCATTCAATCTTTCTCCTTCTTAGTTTTTATGTCATTCATCATTCACTTTTGCATTTAGGACTGAGGGGTATTTTCATCCTATTTTATCTGATCATTCTATATAACATGTATTGAGCTTTATCTGAACATTTAGGACTGGTATCTAAGATTCGACAGGAGACCTCGTATGAACTTTACTCTACTTTCAGAAGACACCTCTCTTGAAAACATCTGTGATGCATTATCAATGGCCCCTCCAAAATAAGGCCGGTTGGCTTGTAGCCATTGGTCAAAGTATTGTTTCCTCCCCCATCTATGTTACATATGTTATAGAATATATACCATGTTCAAACAAAGAAAGCCAGAGTGACTTTTGAGAATCTGGGTAGCTGTCGCTCTCCGAGCTCTGCAGGACTTGTAAATTGATGCTGAATTCCTTTGATGTAAATAAACCTTTATAATCAAGAAACAGTGTCGGCGGATTCCTTTCCACACAGCAACACACCATCGATACCATATAAACTACAGGACCCTTCAGCCTCTTGATTAAGTTCATTCTGACTTTGAGACCTCCCTTCCTCATTGCTTATTACTGCATTGCTCTCTATGATTTATAACATGTGATGTTATGATGTTCTAGTATTTCCATGTGATGTGTCTTAGGTTGTAAGCAGACATTGTTTTATTTAGTCCACAAGGGGGCGCTTTAGTTTAATTGTCGTGTTGAGACTGCAGAAGCAGCAAGGTATTCAGAAATCAAGACAGAAATATAAACGATTGTAATGGAGCTTAATAAGTTCACTGAAGAGTCTAAAAGCTACTTTGCTGTGTCAGAGTTTTATTCTAGAACTTTACACTCTCCTCACTGTTTAAGTTCATAATAAGTCAACTTAAAGTGGGTGAATTTGATGAGTCAGTAACACTTTGTTGTCTTTATATTTAATGGAACATTTAGTTACTAATGCTAAGATATCAGATACTAATTATTTTATGCTGCGTCACAATTTGGCTGTTTTGGATTTTGGTAAAACAGCCCACTCAAACATTACTTCTGAATTCTGCGACAGACCAGATCAACCACAGAAACCAGTTCCGTGCTTTAGATTGAAGCAACAATTTCTCCCTGTTACAGTTATGAAACTAATGTGGTAGTTTAATCGCAACGATCATGTTTATCTGCAGATGGTGCAAAGCAGCATCAACAACAAGTTTCACAAAAAAGTTTGAATTATATTGTACAGCAGTTGGAAATACTGATTACCATAACTGCAACTTTATGTCTTAGTAGAAAGTGAAATAAAATGATTAAAAGATTAGTTAATGTTCCGTTTGTAAAGAATAAAAATCATTGTATCCAAGGCTGGATTACTAATTGGGTAAACCCTCAGGGGGAACAAAGGCTCCCCTTTTACCAGTTTGTGGTAATCCAATAGATATACATTGAAATAATGTACATTGAAAGTTTCTTTGTTAATAAGTTATGCCAGAAATATACAGCAGGGGGTCTGCGACCCGTAGGGGGTCCTCAGAAATTAAAATATGTCTGAAAATATACATTAACATGAGTCCAACATAATATTAGCAAAGATAAATTGCCTATTTGTGAATTCTCTTTTTTATTTGACACAACAATGAAGATAAGGTGTACATCCACACACACAGTTAAGCATAAGGATTCACTGTGCCACATGCATGTTTAACCTAAATATATAAATATGTCAATAATAATTATTTTAATAGCTTGGTATTGTATGCACCAATAACAGATAGGGGGCCCTATCTTGCACTCAGCGCAATTGCCTTTGTACACCGACGCATGTATTCCTATTTTGCACCCGACGCACAGTGGACTTTTCCCTCCACAGACGCACATCGGTAAATTAGGGAAGGATGAGGCTATTTGCACCCCTGGTACAATTAGCAGTGTATGCTATTCATACCCTGGTGCAATTAGAAATGAATGCTATTCGTACCCTGCCGGTACACACAGCAATGTGTTCTATTAATACCCCGTCTGGTACAAATATCAATGTATGCTATTTGCATACATTGATATTACATACATTTACAGTACCTTGGCATATATCTACACACATTTATCCATACTACTCATGTATTACACCTTTTTGGAATATTATTGTTGCAGTGTCCAATATTACGCACACAGAGAGACGCTAATACATACACTTGTGTGGGCCACGATATTTTTTTTTACAGGGTGGTAGGGTAAGATTCAGGAATATTCATTAGGGAACTCATCACTGATTGGCTCGCCCTGACATTCTTAACATAACCATAACCAATCCCACTCCTCTTGCCTAAACCTAACCAACCCAACCAGAGCAGACAACGAGTAATAGCCATTCAGGGATGAGTCCCTAATGAATATTCATGAGTCTTCCCCTGCCACCCTGCAAAAAAAATTTCGCGTTTGCGGGCCATGACTTGCAAATTATCTAATCCAAAATGAAAAATCACCTCACCACAGAATCGAAGTCCAGACTCCCAGACCAAAGCTCAGTGTTCCAACCACTCACCTAGCAGTTCTTACAGAATGTTGTACAACTGTTTACCATTTGGTGTCTTCAACCCTCGGTTGCTTGGTAACCCTACTGTATACAAAACAATAGGTACTAACTAACAAGCTAACGGTTGTATGCTTTCACGGAAGACAGAAAGCGCAACTGTAGTATTCATTTTCCGCTAGAAATTCAATTGTTATAAACTTTAGAGACAAAACTTTCCCAGTGCCACTATGCCAGTGTCTGCTGTAATGGAAGATGAACGTCCGCCATGATTTTGGTGCACGTGAGCAACATTTTTTTGTTGTTACGTCACAGGGTGTGAATAGCTCAGCTGTGTGGCCGAGGCTATTCGTACCGGGGGTGCAAATAGACACTCCGATTAGGGGAATGTATTTGCGCTCCCAGGGGCGGTCCAGCGAAAAGAGGAGGCGTGTTCAGGCGTGTTCCCTGGTGCTATTTTGCAGTTTCAGAAAACAATTCCGCCACAGACCAGGAAAAACCTGGTCTAAAGTCAGTGGCGCTAGCCTAAAGTCAGTGGTGCGTTATTCAGATGCTATTTTAGGGGCGCATGCTTGGCCATAATGTAGCGTGTGCACAACACGCATACACATTGCTTCTCGCATCTACACGGACGCAGCAGTTCCTATTTTGCAAACCATACATAATAACAAAGAAAAATATTACTGAAAATGCGCTTCAGGTGTTTGGATCGGTCAGGAGGCACTTTACAGTACAGTCCTCAAAAAGTCGCAGCATTCTTTGTGGCTTGTTGTGTTTTACACAACATTTCCATAAATCATGGATGTGTTGATGACATAAATGAGGAAATATTAGAGGACATAAGGAGAAGTGATGTTGAACTACGGCAGGATTGGACAATCAGGCGGGATCTGGTCCGGGAGTGGAATGCGCGATGCGCTCCTGATGGAGCGGGTGGACGTAGATGGAGTTGTGGGAGGAGGAAGGGGCACAACAGGAGCAGGTGGCGTGTTTGGAGGCCCACGCTCCATGGCTGCAGCAATCCTCTCCAGACTTGAGGAGATGCACCCGAGAGGCCGCAGCAACATCGCCACCCGGCCAAGACGGGCATTTATTACTTTCACGCATCCCGGACAGCTCCCGCTGGCGTGCGCCAGGCAAATCTGCCGTCATAATAGCAATCCGCCATGGAACAAGCGCGCCTGCTCTTAAAGGGAATGTGAGATGACGCTCTGATTGGTTTATTGCACGTTACGTCCAAACCACACCTAGCTACTTCAGACCAACCCATTTTAGATTTGCGTCGGGCGCAAGAGTCATTTATCCCGCCGGCATAATAGCAACAGCGCCCGAGATCCGCCCACAAAACTACTTGCGTTTCACGTTTGATACTTGCGTTTCAGATTGTTAAAATAGGGCCCAGGGAGCCCCTGCTCTGTCTGTCTTTGAGCTAAGTCACCCTTGGCCTAGTGAAAGACCCCTGCTCAGTACTAGTCCTAAAGTCTTTATTACATATTATTATTTGCTCTTCAGACCCTGTCTTGTTGAGGGGGCTTAGTTAAAGTTTAAAGCCCTTGATCATTTCAGTATGCAGTTTTCTTAAATGGTACATTTTTCTAGTTAAATCAAGCAAATTATATTTACACATACACAATAGGACTGTCACTTTTTATTAGAAATGTGTTCATTCGAACATGGGGAAAATGTAATATTCAAATGTTTGAATTCAAAATGTACTTTGTTTAGGCCAGACAGTTTAAAGTAGTTTGCTTTCTGTAGTGGCCTGCAGCTCAGTTTTGCCCCGAGGCCTCCTACTGGGTTGATCCAGCCCTGACTTTGTGTTAGACATGTCAGAACATCAAAAATCATCAAATTTGTGGAGATCACAAGACTACAAAGTCTCTCTGCTGAGCGCATGACCTCTGCTGTCCTGTATCAATGCCATATACTGTAAAGCATTAAGTTCCATGCATGATTCTAATCCTAAACTCTAAGACTAACACACAGATTTGGCAGTTTTACTAGTTTGTCCAAGACATGTCAGAACACGATGCAGAAATGTATGCAGATCATGCATTATTTTATTTATCTATTGTCTTTCATCTTGCATTAGTTTCCTTCAGGCGCCGATGTTAAAGCTACTGAAACAACTGCTTGCAGATCTGATGTTGCAGCAGGGTGAAGCATCTGTATATTTAGTATGTGACACATTGTTGCATGAATACTTTTTCCTTCTCCCCCTCATTTTTAATTTTTGACAGTTGAAATCTCCTTATTTTGCTCACTCTGGGCGTTAGTGATAGATGCATTAATCATAAAACATGTGAAGAACACAGATGCAGCGCCGATGTGGTTTGGTATGGAAACACTTGCCGCAACCAACCGAAACACTTCTTTGAAATCGGTTGCAGACTAGCCGGACCACAGAAACCACAGTTTCTAAATTCTGGTTTGAGCAAGGATCTCACAGTTATGAATCTAATGCACTAGTTTGTGCATGCAGGAGAGCACAAACATACATAGATCCACACAGGGAAACTATTACCTTTTTATATGTTTAACATAATATATTATGCAGTAAAAATTTACTCTTTCTGTCATGTTTCACATCACACATTTACATATTTACATTTATTCAATGTTATCATTATTATTCATCTTACAACTCTGACTACATTATTAAGTGTTTTTCTCTTCAAAAATGAATATTCAGATACACAACCAACAAATTATGGTTATGGTTATAACGTCAGTTTTTTTTTACCATTATTGAGTGCCACTCCATCATTTTATCTTATGGCTGCCACCTGCAGTGCACTACAAACCGCCTCAGTTCAAACCAAACATTGATTCTGTCATCCTTCTGAATGAGTCTGTTTAGAAGTTGTGGGCCATTGTAGCCTAGTGTTAGTAAGTACCTATCTGTCTGTCTAGTATACCATGTGTCTGCCAGAGTTAGAGATTCCTTAAAAGGCCCAGTAAGCACAGTTTAACCTACAATATCTCTATCGCAAGTCTGTTTTGTTGCCACAGTGGAAATGTATTGCTAAGAAAGTGTCTCCAGACGTTTTGGAGAAGCAGCTAAGATTCACAGAATGTATTCTGAAAAATGTCAAAGAAAATCTGTGTTCTCAAACCCCATTTCTTCTAAGACCTTATTGAGTATTTGTCTGAAACAAACAACAACAAAAAACGGATTTGTTGTAATCTGTACAAAAAACTGAATTTTGGTCACAAATATATGCTCAATAATGTGTCAGGAACAATAATCTTGCATTTGTTTTGTGAAGCAGTTCACATTCTACGTTTAAAGTATTACTTGAACTTGTCACAGTCTATTTCTCTTTTGTATATTTGTCAGCCAATGTGTCAGTCTTGGGTTGCTTATCAGGAATGTTGCACAGACAGACCACATTTCCACAGTGTCAATTTTGACATTCAAGTTTGATTTCCCATTAGATAAAGAGCAACACTGAGAGCGCCACTCAAACACAGCAATACACACACATTAATAATGGTAATAATAGTTTTATTTGTAGAGCACTTTTCAAGCAAAGAGCACAAAATGCTTTCCAAAGTTTGGATAGGCATAAACAGATTTAATAACAATTAAGAGGTAAAAAAAAAAAAAAAAAAAAAAAACATTATTCAAAAGATAAAGAAATAAAGCCTATTAAATAAAAACAAATATGTCAGTTTTTAGGAAAGGCCATTCTGTAAAAGTGATTTTTAAGACGAGATTTAAGGGCAAAAACAAGAGGTGAAAAAGTGTTCTAGAGCCGAGGAGCCTGTACAACATAAAAGCATGCTAAATTGTAACATTCAACATTTCTTTTGCTTGAGAATCTTGTTGATCCAGGGAAGGTATTTTGATATATCTGTATAGACATTGGGAATATTTGGGTAATCACAGTCTCCTCTCATGTTGAAAGACACGACACCAACAGCCTTCCCGTCGCACACCAGAGGACCACCAGAATCACCCTGTGAGGAAGAAGAAGCAGCTTCATTTGTTTATTCCATTCCTAAGACTAGAAATCAGTTGACCAGAATTTTTATATGAACAGGCAGGAAACATACCTGACAGAATCCTTTTTTTGTGTCATTTCCACCAGCACAGATAACATTGGCAGGGAGATTTACTCCAACTGGAGGCTGAGCCCATTCTTTCTTACAGACCTCCAGGTTAATGATAGGCACATCCACGTCTTGCAGCACATTATCAACTTTACCACGGGTTTTTGTGAAACCCCATCCAGCCACATGGCACTTTTCTTTTTCTTTTATTTTCTTCCCAGCCTTTATAAGTTGAACCAGTTTTACTCGTTTCTTCAGTTGAGCTTTCTTAGACAGCTGGAGACACACAAAGAGACACATTAAACACATTAAAAACTAGAAAAAGAAAACAATGTACAGCATGCTTCTTATCCTTCATTAGAAATCATGATCATCACGTGATCCCCTGGCACAGGGACACGATCCGCGGTCTCTGTGAAATGCCACAACAACGGGACGGTTGAGGTTAGGAAAAGAAGAACTGGGAAAGGAACCGTCACACGCAGGACACACCGAAAGGAATAACGCGGAAAGGAACTGCAACACTCGGGACGCGATCCCCGGTCTCCGGGGTGAAAGTCCTGTATTGTTTGACCCATCCACCACCCCGACCAACCTCCCTACGTGGATTTTCTGCTTTTCATACTACTCCCTACCATTGTTGTGCTGTGATCGCGAAATATGCTTCCCATTTAAATACATTAAATTAAAAATCGTAATCACCACACGAAAAAAAACGACATAATCGTGTCCTGTTCACGAATCAATAGATTCAATAACGTAACCATTTTACGAACTGCCATGAGACTGGGCTGAAACAGAACATGCAGTAAGAGATTTTACTGTAAAAATGCTCCTCTTGAGACTCTTATGCTGGTTAATTAGCTACTTACTTTGAGGAGCATGATGTCATCCCCTTTTAAGACACTGACATAAGATGGATGCTTGCACCTCGTTACACGGTATCTCATTGAGTCATCAACCATCCTGAGATCGTGGGTGCCAAGAACGACACTCGTAGGCTTCCTGAGTGAATGATCATTGACAGGTTGTCAGTAGTGTTTCTTAAATTGTGCCGACAAACCAAATACAATAAATTAAAATACAGAAACTGATTGTTTTGCAAAACATTAGTTTCATTTTTTAATTGTATGAATCAGAAATTGCCGAAAGAGGAAATGTAACTCACGAGTCACCACAGTGCGCAGCAGTGAGCACAAAGTTTTCATTGATGAGGAATCCTCCGCACACATGATGACCTGTGTTGTTCTGCACCGAGGCCATGTACAGCATCGACTTCTCATTCACCTTTTTACCATTTATGATATCACTCCCAAGTGCTGAACATAAGAGAAAACGAAGGATGAGTTAACGTAGCATTTGTAGATCAGAGACTAATATTTAGATGTGTTAATCTTACCCTGAAGTCCAAGATACATCAGGAGATGAAAAAGCACAAACTTGTGCAAAGCATGCATCATGCCGGCAGGAAACTCAACCTGTTGTCTTTGGGGGGCTGTTTTATAACAGTTTGCTCAGTAAGCGACCCTGTGGTTTTCATCTGCTTCACCATGACTTCTTTAGCCATATCCTCTGTGCGTCGGTGCAACCTTTAATTGTCTTAAAGTGGTGAGTGCATGTGGTCAGTAAAGAAACGAGGTTTAATGCAGTATTACCATTCTTCCAGTAAATGGTTGTGGTTCTGCTGCCTTATGTGATCAGCATGAGATGAGTTTTCACACAGTCTGTAACATTTACTCAATTATTTTCTTTTATATATCGATGGCACATTAATAAGTATCTGTCAATATGTGTAATGTGTTATTTCTGGGGATTCTTAGATCTTTTCTCTCACTGTTTGGTCTTTAGAAAAACCCAAATTATTTGTTGTGGATCTACCTTTTAACTGGGACCTTGGGGCTGTTGTTGGCTTTTGTAACTGTGATGTTACACCAAAAAAACTAAGGGAGTAAGAACCGCAGTTCAGGTTTGAGTGTTGATATTATCTCACAGTCACAAGTATGAGACTGATTCTCTGAAGAGATGTTATCACTGACTCAGTCAGATAACATCGTAAAGGAACATTGTTACTCATCAGTCAGGGTTTCGCTCGACTGCGGTGGAACATGTACGTTTAAAGTGACGTGCATTATAAGTTCTGAGGTAAATTAAGGAATATGTGAAGAGGAGGCATCACTCAACGAAATGTATGAATCAGACATGTGTATGTATATTTACACATAACAAGAACACATGAAAAAAAGGTTTCACATTTTGTTTTCACAATAGCTTTTCCCAATGGTTTAAAGATTTCTGCTTCTGCAACTCAATCCCACATCATTAAATTGAATTACTTGCTACAGTATAAGCTGCCGTAGTCATTAACCGTCATGTTCATTATGCATCCGTGACAATTGCATTCTCTCGATTTGATTCAGTTTGGACAATGTTGGTTCTCTTCTCACTTGTTGTGCATATACTATGTGGCCACATCAAATGAACTTGAAAACACAGACACATGCCAAATGTTCTTTGGTGTGGATCTACCTGACCCAACCAACAACCCAAACATTTCTTTGAATTGAATTGTGATTCACAGAAACCACAGTTTCCAGCTGCAGATTTGAGCATTGATGTTCACACTGTCACAGTTAATGAAACTACAGCTCGTGAATTGCATCATTATTTAACAGAGCAGAACATTCAAATCACCAAATCTTTTAGACTGTGGATAATGAAGGCTTAATGCAAACCATAATCACTAGTTAGATTTATGTTGAACTCAGTACAACCTTTTCGGTGCAGGCAGAGGTCAGAGTCTCTGCACCTCAAGCAGCGTAGAGAGCAACAGGAGAAAGCATGGTCAGAAATGATACTTTTAACATACCCTCAGAGGTTTTGTGAAAAGTTTTAGTTGAACGAATCCCCATACACACACATTAGAGAAGCGACAGAATCTCATATTCCAGACACTGCAATGTTTCATTACCAAATTCACTTCTGAGACTTTTTTATGTGAGAAATCAACTATATAAAGCTCAAATACGGGCCGTTTTACGAAAATTGATGGCTAATTGCAAATTTGGTAAGACATGTCGGACTTTAGGAGCTCCACACAGTCTGACGAGAAAGCGGCAGCCTGCTGGGCTCCATACCTAGGGCAAAGTCACCCTTTGTGTTTGATTTCTCGCATAAAAAAGTTTCAGAAGTGATTTTTGTAATGGAATAGCAGAGATCTGCGCAACCTAGATTCAGAGGACTACCTGATCTCAGGTCAATTGTGTAGCCTATGTAAATGTTGGGGCGTGACCGTTCTCTTAATACATCCATGGGCGTGACGAAGGTACAGGTCTTGGGATGCTTACGTCAACTTCTAGCTTTGTTGAGATTCGCCCGTTTTCAGAGGCAGTTTCAAAATATGAGATTTTCATAGTAAAGCTGTGTCAATGGGATTGAGCTCTATGTATGTCCTATTTACCCACCGAACTGTCGTTATTCAACTATGACAAGATAAAATCGGTTTTGCATTCTATCACCCCTATATAGTGATGCAAACATGACTGCATCAATACTTATAATCCAATAATTATATATACAAACGTTTTGCATAATAAGTAGTTTTACTTTGGGACTTAAAGTAAGTTTTGATGTAGCTGGAGTCTGTTATATTGTTACAAGATCCAGTTGTGGACGCAGCCATGACCCAGACTCTGCAAGCGCTCATCAAAGCCTTAGCATAGTAGGCTCCCTCCGGGGGTGTGGGTGGAAAGATGCGCACCAGGTCATGGCTTTCTCTGCAGGTATGCTGCTTTGGTCGACTGGTTGCCACTTTTCTAATCACACTCATCCCATAAAGCAGCCCACCAGCAGCTATAGGTGGAGGAGGTGTGCAGCAATCTCTGCTGTCAGAAGCCTATTAGGCTGCACAGTGGCTCAGTGGTTAACACTGAGGCCTCACAGTAACAAGGTCAGTCTTAGGTCTGTTCTGTTAGACCAGAGAGCTTCAACAGGGAGGTCCGGGACACCTAGGTGTTCCTCAGAGTTACTGCAGGGGGGCCACCAAATCATTTTTTATTATAATTTTGGGGAAGTTATTTTTCAAAAACTAACATTTCTTAACATGAATCCAACATATTATTAGCAAATATAAATCAGCCTATTTGTGAAAAAAAACAAACACATATTGATGATAGACTTACTGGCCTATGGGTAAGGTAGTTACTAAGGTAGCCATCCACAGACACAGTCAATCCTGAGGATTCACTGGGCCACGTCTATAACATTAAAATATGAATTATAGAATCATGCCAACAATTATTATTTTATTCTATGCACTTAAAAGGTATAAAGGCTTTAGGCCGCCCACACATCATTGTATAGTAAGTTTAATATGCAACTTAATTTTATGCAATATATGTAGTAGGGGATCCCTGATCCAACTCTCTCTCAGTTAAGGGGTCCTTGGCTTAAAAAACATGTATGACCCCTGTGCTAGACCTTTAAGGTTAAGGCTGGTGAGGTGAAAGCCACTGATTTCAAAAAGGAGCCCCTTAGCCTGCACCAGCCCAACCACAGCAGGCTGGTGGGGTCAAGGTCTGTGATTGGGTAGAGGCTTCCCCCCCCAGCAGGCCATGATACACAGCTAAGTGACATAAAGTAGGAGCAGACCACGAAAGGCCAAGAGAGAGAAGCTTTAGCTGCTGAGATCAGGATCAGGAAAAAGAAACACTCTGAAGAAATGAAGAAATGAGGCTCTGAAGAAATGAAGCTCTGAAGAAATGAGGCTCTGAAGAAATGTGGCTCTGAAGAAATGTGGCTCTGAAGAAAGGAAGCGCGAAAACTTGGAGCTTCCGATTATGGTAGAGGAGGTTACTGAAGCTGATGTAAGTTGTAGCAAATGGAGAGGCTCTTCAGAGGCAAAAGGAGAGCCAGAAGGAAATAGACATGTGCCTGGCCCAGCCGACAGAGAACACACAGAGAGATCTGGAGATTTAACAGCAGCGCTGGCAGAAGGGGAGGTCACGTCTCCTCAAGTCCCTCAGCGACATCCACCACATCCCGCAGGAAGAGGAGAAAGCTCTGGAGACAGGATGGGGTGATGTGATGGACAGGATTGTCCACCTTGACGCGCAGATGGAAAAGGTTGACACAAGGCCTAAAATACCCTCTCTGTGGAAAAGATTCCTCCACTTATTCAAGTGAACTGGGGGAGAATTTGCCACCCTATCTTGCCTCAACCTCCAAGCCAACATTCACATTAAAGGAACACGCCGACTTATTGGGACTTAAAGGTGTAGACACATATAGCCGACGGCCGACCGTTGACAGAAAACCCCGTCGATATGATCAGTCGCGTCCCCGAGGTCCAAAAAACTGCCACAGAACAGACCAAAAAGACGAGAGGAGACGAGACGTAATACAGCTCTATAACAGCAGGCGGCGCTAATCTGTAATGTCGCCCAAGAAGAGAAGAGAAGTGTGTGTATCGACATGTCTAACTCTGGGGGATACGGTGAATAAGCTTAAGTCCCAATAAGTCAGTGTGTTCCTTTAAAGGTTTAATATGATGACTTGGCATCACCTACTCTGTTTGAGTGTCTTGTCCTGTGTAGTAACAGTTTAGTACCAGCCGGTGGCAACTGCGTCCTGTGCTTTTATTTCCTTGCCCAGCTTTGCCATCTACTGAACAGTGGATACATGTTTTATCATCCCAATTTTTTTTTCATTTTTTGCATTTGCATAGGACACAAGCTATTGTTCCAAAGCATCTAAAATGTACCCTCTACACCAAAACACCTTACTCACTACCACAATAAACATTTGTACCACTTCTAATCTTAGTGGATGTGGTACATTTGAGTGCAACTTTGATGGGGAGAGGAAAATTAAGTTTGATGCAAGTCTTACTACACTATGATGTCTCTTTCCATATCTACATTTGGTGTCCATTAAGTGTAACATTGACATACACATACAATAACAGTAACATTAAATATGGTATATATTATCTTAGCTGCCACTGTTACTCTGTTTGTACTTCATGATATCCAGCAGAGTGCCAGAGTTTGCAACAAGACTTAAAAAATAGCTCTGCTTTTTGACCATCAGAGGGTGCTGCTACTCCATCAGTGCAAAGCTAATGTAAAGTCACAAATTGAGCTGTCTGATGAGCTTTCCCAACAGCATCTGTCTGCCTTCTGTGCTACATTAAAGTCAACTCCCTCATTTTAAGCAAAACAATGAGCATGTCATCCCACTACAAATACTAACAGTTTGTGAGGGTTGTTTATTAAGTAGGAGAGGGATGTATAAAAAGGGGCTATCCTTCTGCGGACTTCACCCTACTTACAATTAGACAGTTTTCTTATATAGCGCATAGTCTCGCATTGCCAGACCTTCCTCAATAGTGCTGCGAAGGAGGGTCTGGCTGGTCCACACAGCATTCCGGGATGGGAGAAAAATATGTTCTGGTTCATTGGCATTTTTTTAAGTCAATCAAAATCATCATTCAAATCAGCTATGCGCTGCACAGAGCCCCAGTGCTGCTGGAAAATAGCCTCTGGAAGGTACTTGTTTTGGTGGAACATGTGTACGTACAAAAGTTGTTTTAGTCGTGCAACAGAAAACTCAGATTGGACAGATAGTCTAGCTAGCTGTCTGGATTTACCCTGCAGAGATCTGAGGAATCAGGTCGAAAAAAAGGTCATACGGCGGAATTTCCGGCAGCAACGGTGCAAGTGTAAGGTCGTGGATATAGACCACATAGCACATTACATGAAAGTATAAAATAGTAGAGGTTTGACAAGGAAGCAAGCAGCAAAGACCACAACATCCAGAATAGCTAGATCATTTACAGACGTCTGATATATGATTATGTTGTGCAACTACATGATTTGGGTTTGAAAATGCTTAAAATCTAACTTTCTCACAAACAGCAACAGAATCTTCCTGGTTTAGGGATGAAACACAAGACCTCTGAGGCCAGATCAATTTGAGTTCTCCATGCTGCAGCCACTGAGACTGGTGCTGAGGCTGAAGTGCAGGACAGGATGTTTTCAAACCTTCATATAATGTGCAAATGTGTGTAGCCATGGGGATTAGTGATTGGTCTTTTAGGCCCCTGACTTTGGCCAGCTATTGAACTCCACAGCGTGTCTAGACACAGCGGTCTTGCTAGAATGCTTTCAGACTAACTTTCACTGTTACTGTTCCACAATCTGTAGAAGAAGATTATATAATAGACATTATATACAGCTTGTTTTTTAAGCCCTAGTTTTAGCCAGGTTTTGAGTGGTAGATTGTTCCCTTACAGACTCAGTTGGAGTGGATGTAGCATCCGGTTTTCTGTTTTTTTTTTGTCTAATACAGCCTGCAGGTTTTAATCAAATGAAACCTTCTCACCTGCTTTATTTCATATCTCCTAACAGGGAAAAGAAAGCAGATTCTGACATTGTTCATTAAAAAAAAGTGCTCTTAAGGAAGAACATCCACCTGTTAATCTTTGGATTTCAAAAAAACTACAGTGTTGAAAAAGTATTGCCATGCATGCAGTGACAAAACACAGAGTCTGTCTGGTTTCACTGGCATGAAGAATTAATTCACACAGCGGGGCTTGAGGGGCAGGGTGGATAGGCTTTGGCACGGCTAAAACTTTGCATGAAGCGGCACTGACTTTGGTCTTTTCCCGTCACTAACAGCCAAAGACAACCTCATGATGTTGACTGGGACATTGGCCAACATGTGGTTGGCTTGCCTCAGCTGGCCAAACTACATAGGAGATGGTCTGTGCCCTTTTAGGCTGCTACCACCTTTTCAGTGATCTTCTTCTAATATTCTTAGACTTTATTTTGATTGCTTATATACATTTTGATTATAGCGTATATGTTGACAGTTTACAGGAGTGGTGCAACCTTTATACTCTCATCTGCGTTAAAATATACCCAAAACTGCTGAAGATACACATTAAATAAAGAGATCTATTGATGTTCGGCTTGTAGTGCCCACACACCTGTCTCCCAAGACTAAGGCAACACTACACTAAGAGTGAAACAATGGTAGATGGAATCATCCGGTTCATGCATGCAGTCTTAAACAACTGCAACTATACAGTATGGTTGGCATTTCTTGTTAGCTTTCTCAACCAAAGCCATGAGTGTTGCATTGGGTTTCCTATGTCTTCATACTGACCTCTACTTAAAATGCATTTTGAAATGTTGACATTATTCCTGCTTTTTCTTTTTTAAATGTGTGCTCTGACAGAATTTTTGGATTGGTAAGAACATAAGGGTTGCGTAATGGTAAGGATGTATTCACTCTCTTGATGAAAGATAGATGAGAAGATAAATACTACTCTCATATCGGTAAGCACTAAATTGAAGCTGCACCCGGAATAATTAGCTTAGGTTTGCATAAAAACTGGAAGCAGGGTGAAACTGCTAGCCTGGCTCTGTCCTAAGTTGGACAAAAATAAATCTGCTTACCAGCATCTCTAAGGCTCACTAATTAACACATTATATCCCATTTGTTTAGCCTTGAGTGTCCAGTGGCTGCTTGGCAACCTCTCTGTGACATTGGCAAGTTACTGCTCCAGGCCCAGAAAAGGTTAGTTAAAAATAAAACAAAGCTATTTGATCAAATTAAAATGTGTTCAAATATTATAGGACTACCTGTAGCACACTCCTTTCAGGAAGCTCACAATAATAGTATGCTCAGACTGGCCAGGAATATTTCAAATGACTCTTCACTGTTTTGCACAGAGAATATCTGCTTATGCCTTCAAACAAATTTTTTCAGTTCATTCTTTCAATTGCATCAGACTTACAAACTCTTTCATACAGCAATCTATCCTGTTGTTAAACCAACTACATTAAATTGAGTGTAATATTTATTCAGGGTTACAAGTCTCCAAGACCTTGTCTTGTGTGTCACATTTAAATTCTTTTAAATTAGCTTTTTTGAGACCAAATTTTGTGCTTGAGCCATAAAATTTAAAACCTTTTGGGCACCTGTGCCACCAATATAGCAATTTAGTCTAATGTCCCCACACATCCACCCTGTAACTATGATGTGTGTCTGCAATCTGTCTCTCCCAACAAGTATTTCTTATTTTCTTCCTCAGTACATCCATCTAATATAATAATCATGTTCCTGTTTATCCCCTCATATTAGATTCAATCATTACTTTCTTTACTTTTCCTCTCATCCATTCTGATTCACAATCATCCCTCCATCCACCTCTTCACCTCGTCCCCCTGTGTCTGGCCCGACTGCAGGCATCCAGAGAATGCCCGACATGGGGTTTGGCCGGTCGGCACCACATACCTGCGGCGTGGCATGGCAGGGCTTTAGGGGAAATGTGGCGCATATGCCACTCAGCAGCCCTGTCTAATGTCCAGTAAGTGGCTTCAGACATGAACACTAATCCACTCAGTGATGAGAAGGCCTCAGTCTGATGGCTCTGCTGCAGGCTGCCAAGACTGTCGGAGCACACTCAGGTTCAGACAGAGCACAATGAGGACAAACCCGAGGCTTCAAAAGGGAATCACTGCAACTTTAATGAAATTGCATTTCCTTTGCAGGTATTTGACTGTGATGAATCAATTTGTTCATGCTTTTCCTCTCTCTTATGAAATATTTATTTTCAAAAGGAGACAGAGGAGAGTGAACTCTCTCTTCGCTTTCAGATGAAGTAGAGGACATGTGAAAAGACAGTATGTGGAATTGTTAAAAGGATTTTCATTTTTGACAGAGCAATGCTCACAGTAAATGGTGACAATCATCTCATCAAGTCAGTAAACCTTTAACCTCTTTAAGCCTGATATTCTCCTTTGATTCCCTCTAAAGTAGCTCCGAAGTTATAAATAAGATAGACCGTCCTCACCTAGAAAACGGCTGTATGGGTCGATTGTGCAACAAACACAGGACCTTTACTCAGGAGACCAGGAATGGTGTCGCGTGAAACCATAAGTCAACTGTCACTTTTTAAAAGTCTGTAACGCAATGACGTCCATGACTTCACATTATGTCTTAATTTTAGTAGTTTTACGTGACACATTTTAAACCAATCCCTGATGTTTTACTAACCCTATGTATTTTTGTTGCCTAAACTTAGCTAGTTCCGTGTCACAACATTAACAATGTGTTTAAAGCTGCACCCGTTGCGTATAATGGAATGGTCACATGACAAATGTTCACTGTGGTCACATGTTAAGCTCCCATGTTTAAAACAGAGACCGTGCAGCAGTAAATAAAACCGTCATAATGTATATGTCATTTTGGGATTCACTGACAATCGACCTATTCTGTTGATTAGGTATGAGGATGTGTTGAAATAACCTTTTTGCACTCAATTTGTGCCATTACATCAAGTAGGAGTCTAGACGTTTCTTGCATAATTGAATGCACGTTTTCTTCAACAGCATGACATATTTGGTATCTCTGAAAAAATAAAGTTGAACAGAGCTAAATTGTGAACATACATTCGAAAAGAAAAAGACAGAAAGTGAAAAACAATTTCACCTTGAACCATTTTCAACTTTTGAGGACTCATCTCTCCTTCAGTTTGCACCACTCTGGTTGGTGCAAACTCATTCATTCTTACACACAACTTTTTATTGACCTTGCAATGTAAACTCACCTCGTGTTCTGTCTGAACACTGTTTAATGATATACCCACCTGTATCCAGAAGGTTGGACATTTTAAATTCAAATTGCCACCTCTAGTCCCACAAAATGACTGTGTTAAAGATGGTATTTATTTTTTACATCCCTCAATGCAGTGTTCAGATTCTGCTATTTTGTTTGTCATTTTTGCACCACTTGAATCACTGAAATTGAATTTAAGACAAAACCCTCAATAGGTGCTGTATTGTCATGAATTTGGTCATAAACATAGCATAGAGCTGATAACCATACACACACATGCTCACAAACTCACATACACACTCATCCGCCGTCCACCCTTTAGTCCATCTATTCAGCATTATAACTTGGGCTGTTTTTGTAACAAAACAAGGCCTAATCCTAAATTCAGGGAGCCGTGAATGTGCCTCAACAAATGGCAGACAAATGAGAAGGATTAGCGAGGGCCTGTGAAAGAGTGAAAGGTTTGCCATTGATCTACGGTGGTCCTGTTCTCTTTCAGGGCCACTCGGTTTGAAAACCCCACTGAGTAAGAGCATACAGGGCCACTCCAGAGCCCCCTAGGCCACCGAGAGACACACAACAGCCACAATTAGTCTCAGGAGCTGTAATGGCAATTCAATAAGCGCTTTAAAATTGTGCCTTAGTCCGTCTGCCACCCCCCAACCCCTCCCATCCCTCCCATTTTCGTCTACATACATAAGATTGGTATTATGAGTGGCGAGGGGCTCTTTTTTTCTTTCCCACCCACCACAGTTCTTTTCAGTCACTGTGAGAGAAAATGACCACACAGGGTTTCAAAGGTTCCAGAGGCTGAGGTTTGTTGTCGCTGAAGCAGCATGACTTGTGCCCCTGTAGATTTTGACTAAGGCCCTCAAAATGGGCTTCTATTATTACTTTTTTCTGTCACTCAGCTGCAAATTAATATTGAAGCAGTCAAAGTAACCATCTCTACAAACACTGTTTTTATTGAGTCATGGAGAATACCTTCATCCAAGTAATATTTTCATGCATGTGCCGATGTGAAGATGTGCTGTGCTTTATGATGATTTAAAGGGCCTATATTATGCTCTTTTTCAGGTTCTTACTTGAAATTTGGATTTCTACTAGAGCATGTTTACATGCTTTAATATTCAAAAAAGACATTCTGTTTCTCATACTGTGTGTCTGAATATACTTTTATTCAACCTCTGTCTGAAACGCGCCGTTTTAGCGCCTGTCACTTTAAGCCCCCTTCCGAAAAAACCCAGTCTACTCTGATTGGTCAGTGTTTCTATGTCTTCCCTATCTGCGCTCTCGGCATCTCTGCACCATCAATGAAGCCGGGGAATGACTGTAACGCACTTTAGCGCCACTTTTATACCTATATATGGTATAGCTCATCACAAACGTACGGAAGTTGTTACAGCTCGTTTAAAGGCACACTCGTTGATACTTTTTACAGTATTTATATATCAGCTTGACATGCTTTATATTAAAGAAGACATGGAAATCTCACTTTTTACAATATGGGACCTTTAAGTGGGCACACATTTATGGCAAATTCAGATTGTGAAGAGGCCTTTGCAGAGACATAAAGACATGACGCTCTGTGCAGCCTACCAGGTGCTATCTGACAGCAACAACATCATCGCATGACTCACTCTCTCGGTCCTCTGCTTCCACCGATCAGATCAAACACAGCCCAAACACCTGCGCTCGTGACATCAACGCATCATGGCAGAGGAGGAGCTGAGGATGTCTTCTCGATGGCTGTCATTTCCATTCTCCTGGGCTCTCTTTGGGACATTCCTCGTTGATTTTGCACAGTGTTTAGGTTTTTCCTTTTGCTTCGTGATCAAAGGCCAAAGCTTTTGATCAGGACTTCCAAAGGATCCTTCTTGTTTTGCTGGCGAGCACACTGACAGGACAGTGGTGGAGCAATGATAATTACAGATCCCATTTGGTGTCCCTGGAACTGGCACCAACAGGCAGTCGCACCCTCAGGCCAAGAAGAAAGGAGAGATTCTTGGATGGTTAAAAGAGGAGAGAGCAGAGGTAGAGGAGAAAAGATGGAGGACACGCTGACAAAGAGGCGAGTCAATTGAGAGAACAGGCAGAAAATGGGATTACTTTGTGGCGTGCATGTTTTTAGTGTGTCTGTGGATAACGATCATATGTTCAGAGACACCTGTAAAACCGAAATGTATTGATTTTTGCACAGTAGTTTCTTAATACAAGAAATAAAAATAACCTGAAATATATATCATATATACTCTGTCATAACATGGAAGAAGTGCAAGCTTGCTATCCTGTACAAAAACGACAATGTGCTGTTTAATGGGGGGCTTCTTCTTTGTGGAGTCTCCGCTGGTTGTCGGGCAACTGGGCATTTTTACACTTAGGCATTTGTACAAGTAAAATAAACGACGTGTTTTGATCAATGAGCTGTCGGGGTGTTGATACGCTGATTTTGTTACCTTTGGACAGAGGCCGACTAGCTGTGTCCAGTCTTTGTGCTAAGCTAAGTAAGGAAGCTTCATATCCAGTGTACAGACATGATAGTGGTATCAATCATTTCATCTAACTGTGGGCGAAAGCGAAGAAAGCGAAGAAAGCAAAGAAAGCGAATAAGCATATTTTCCAAAATGCCACACTTTTCCTTTACATGACATGACTATATTTTACAATTTAAACATAAAAGCAAGTAGTCTATACCTTTCAAAATGTAACAATCCCTCAAGAGTGCACAGCTGAGGACAAAGACATTTGGCAACAGTACTGCCAGACCCCCCATACTGATATTTGTGTGCTGCACCCAGACCTTTGGAGCTGAGCTACAGTGTGACTTCACACCATTCTGACCAGACATGTACCCCGTCACAGTAATCTCACATTATGACAGTCTGAAAGGTTGGCCTTTATTCACCCCAAAGAGCCACTATTCATCCCTGACTCTCCTTTCTTTTCACTGAAAAGACGAGTGGCCTCCTGTGCCACTGGAGGGCTCGTCTGTGTGTAAATGACCTCGATGCTCGGGTGCATAGTTCATAACCGCGGACCTTTCATCAGGCACGGGGAGGTCCTCCACATCAACGCCTCTCCTGCTGTGAGTTTTGTCATGATTATGATGAGGAGGGATTATGTCGGAGAGCTTAGATGGAGATGTTACAAACACTTAACAATCAGTGCCATGCACAAGACAAGATTAAAATGCCATTTTTGAACTTTTAAAAAGGCTTGCTAGCATTAGGAAGAGGACCATGTCTCGTACTTTATCCACATTTTTTTTATTGATGTTTACCTAACTCAGCATGGACCAAGGCACTCAAATGATTTTATTTAGCTGAAATGAATCTAAAGACAGTTTGTTCTGAGACTTTGGCCTTATATACAAACTACTATTACTGGCCTATAGCTGACAGCTGTTTATGATAAGTGGAACACAAATGTACCGATACCCAGTACCATACAAAATGCGATGAATATGGACTTGAATACAAATACTTTTTTCCCTTTTTTTTAACAGTATGACTACAATCCAACACAAAAAGTCACAATTACAATAAACATCAACTTCCAACAGTTAAAGAGTACAAAATGTTTTAAATATATTAAATGTTCTATTAGCAACAGCCTTGTTGTTGAGAAAATGTTAGCAAGACTTAACAGAGAGGCAGTATGTAATAACCATTTACTACTGTGTACAAAATTAATGAAGTTGCTGCTATGTGACATCTGCTATGGCTGCTATAATGCATTAAATGACTCAAAACGTGTGTTATTATTTCACGAGTGAACTAAGGACTAAGAATCAGAGACTAGATGAGACACAATGCATTTTTTTCTGATACTTATTCCTAATCTATTAGCTGTGGGTTGTTGAATGGGAGAAGCAGTCCAACAGAAGCATGCACAAACGTAAAAAGGTCATCTCAGTAAATCCAGCATGTTATCCCAGTAGTTAGCTTAGTTTCTGTTAATTCCTTGTCATACGTAGACATATACAGACAGAAAAATACATGTATCAATCTGTCTGAGTCAGTAGAGATTTTCATCTTCTCTGTACAGTTCAGGTGCAAGTCAGTGTCTCTTATCCAGTAGTGTCAGTACAATATATCCCAAGCAACAGTAAAATGTTGGATTTGTAGCAGGGCCATTAGGCAAGATTTTTAGAAATACTGAGGTCATGAGTCCAAGTCGCCCCCAATTGTTCATTAATTATTTGGATTTCTCATGTTGTATATTAATTATATAAGCCCTCACCATGAATTAAATTTTGCTGGAGAAATACACATTTTTATTATTCATGTATTTACTTTTGTTGGCCTAAAAGTACTCCTTAGCCTTACAAAAAATAACACATGTGAAACCCTATATGTTAATTCAGTGAAATGCTGTTTCACTTGTGATAAACCATGTTCCATGTGAATTTATCATATGTGAAATGGTGTTGCACATGTAATATTAAATGTTTATTTAATTTTTTTGCCTATAACATTATAGATTTCCCATGTAAGACAACTGAAAATCACTCAATATGGGAATTTTTCAAATATGAAATGGTGGTCCACATGTGATGAAGATAAGAACTATGTTTAACATGTCATACAATGTCATGTAATTGTGAGTGTAACCCCAACCCACACAAAATACAGAACACGTCAGTGTTCCTTTCTGGTAGCTATGGCCCTGATTTGTAGCTATTTCAAAGTTGCTTCTTTTATGTTTTAATAGCGATACTTAAAATCAAAATGTAATTTCTGCTGTACCAGATGCTTCTGTTCCTATTTAGCTAATCATCTAAAATAAGCTACATAACAAACCAGGGAGCCACATTTTGTTGTTTCCATGCCTTGCTGTCCCTTTTCAGTCCTCTCCCAGCCAACTAAAGTCACCCAAACACCGCTTTACATGCAGTTCAGACACACAGAAAAATACTGTAGCCAGACAGATGCCTGGAGATAGTATAATTCTAGTGCATATTTACTGTATTACTGAACATCATTAGAAAATGGAGAAAATAACTTAAAAGTACATATTATACTAACTCTACAAATGTTACAACCCTCAACAAATGTACATTTATGTGACAGGAGAAATGGAGTAACAAAAATAAAGATTGCCGTAACGACTAGATCAACACTAGTGTGAGGAGGCAGGTGAGCCAGCCAGTTGCCGGTCAGAGTTCAGACTTGGGCAGCTAGGAGGGGAGCATGGGCAGGAAATGAGTGGATGGGTGTCTTCGTCGAGCCTTGTGACCTCGCCGTGGCTTTCCCCGCCCGTTCAGCGAAACAAACATCTGCCTGCCGCCATGCTTCCAACGGAGGGAGGCGTATGTGTTGTAGCCGTTCTCCTCAATGCGCTCCTTGAACTTGCAGCTCGGGTTGTACTTCATCTGTGACCAGAGGGAGGAAGACAGATAAGTTAAAGAGGTTATAACAGATGAGTTAATGTCTGACTGCTATTCATGCTGTGCTATACATGGCCAGTTTCCAAGAAGTGCACAAAGGTTAATGTCTGTTGTTGCAGTAACAGATTTTCCAGGTGTTTGCATTTTTTTGTTTGTTTAAGGCCACAATGGAAGTTTTTAGTCTAGAATGAAATGGTTGGTTCACCCAAATTGCAATAAAACAGCATTTGTGTCTAGCCATGCAGATAGTTTTGAAGTTCTGAAACTTCTTTTCTATCAACTGCAGTTTATGTCAGTGGAATTCTGTTTGTTCTGCTCAAAGCATTGAAGAAATAAAACCCAAAAGCAACATGTGCTTCCAGAAACAATGTTCTGGTTACTCGCAATAATCGACAGGGCACCACAGTTAGGTTTTCATTGGGACTGATCTCTGAAAACTGATCTCTAACTGAAACTGATCACAGTGAGTCTGTGAAATGTCCTCTGTAACTGGGACATTGTTACTGGAATGAAATGTTGCTATTTTTGAATGTCATTCTTTAATGGTTTCAGTTGCAGAAACAAAGCTTAAAACTCCAAAATACCTAACAATACGACACATAAAACCAAATATATTGAGAATAATTTGGGTGAACAGAACCCTGAATGTACTCAAAATAACCAAAAGGGGCAAAGTTGTAAATAAAAATACCTTTCTGAATTAACAATTAATGTTAAGTTCAATCAAAATCATTGTATCTCTTTTCTGATCTTGTTTACGAGCTCTGTCAGGTATATGATCTGGGAAGGTAATCCAGCAGTCAGCACTTTTTCATGGGTGGTTATCACTTCTTATCACTTAGTCAGAGGCTTGAAAGATATTGTAGTGACAAGCTGCATTCCCTTTTCCAGATTGTTATCGTGCTGCTATAATGAGCCTCTGTCTGTGATAGCATCAGGACAGTATGAGCCTGGCGTGATTCTCCTGCCTTTTTTCTTATTATGGGCGGTTTCAGAGGTCCTCAGATGTGTTTATGTCTTATTTACTGTGTTAGCTTGTTGAAGGCACTTCTCTTATCACTGCTGCTGACTGATTACTTGTCCCTGATTTCTCCTTTTCCAAGATGTAAATACATGCGCTAGACACCACACACCTCAGGTCTGATGTGTGGTGGAATTTAACAAAGACAGGTGATTACTTTTTAAAAGCTTGCTGTGTGAAACAACAATTGGCAGATGGCACGCGAAGACTTTTAAAGGAGCCCAGCTGGCTCTTTGTCATAGCTGGTCGGGTGTCTTTTCTCTGCTATTTATTTTGACAGTGGGACAAGCCAACAAAAGCTGCAGGTATCATCAACCGTGGCGCAGGTGTACAGCCATGATTGATTGTAACACTCTGACCTTTCTCTGGACTTTACTACCAGAAGATACCCTTCACTTCATCCGAATCAAACATGTTTGAGTGTACAGGCACTCATTTGGGACCCCTATACGTCTATTCCTCCCTTACCCTCACCACATACCACCCCCTTTCCCAGCCCTCCCATCTTGACCTGCAGAAACAATGTCACCAGGTTGTATACGCACCGATCCAAAGAGCGTGCCTTTCTTGGACATAGCTAAGTACAGCCCAGTGCTGACAGATTTGATGGCAACAACTCCCACACTGACAGATCGGATTTCCATCAGGCCTGGAAAATAAAAGAGGGAACAAGAGTCTGGGTTAGAAAAATCTAGCTTTGGGAGTTTCCCCATCAAAAGCCACTCTATCATTAGCGATTAGGATACCAGACAGCCATATGCTCTGGTGGGGGAGTTAGAGAACCTAAGACAAGAGAAAAAAAACACACACATACACAGGACATGCACAATGGCCCGAGAGAGCTCTCTTTGTGAGAAGACCAGTCGTGCTCAGAGCATTTGGAATAACAGGTTAAGATTTGATCATGTCAGAAAAGGCGGGAAATGAATATTATTTTCTCATAGTAGCTTAACTGTGTAACACACACTTCTGTCGCATGCACACTGTCTGAGCCTGCACAATGTTATTCTGCGTTGCTGCTTGCATCCATTCAAGCCTCCTGACTCCAGATGTGACACCCCTTCCCCGATGATGCCCCGTGTTGTTTACTGAGGGACACAAAACTCATGTCTGCTGGCCACTTAAGCAGCCTCTCCAACTCACTTCACCCCATGAAAAAGCTGGCAAGCTTGCAAGCTAATTGTTTCCTCTGGGCACTGATTGCAAACAAGTCCCATGTGGCTCACTCTTGATCTGGTTTTTGTCTGCATATAAAAATAAAGGCACGCACCCATTGTCATGGCTACAACAGGGAGATGTTTTGGAGATGACCTGAGGGCTTACCGCTGGGTTCTGAATAGCAACTAATTGCTGGAGATGAAGCTCTCTTTTGGATGATATTTTGTCCTGCTTTATTCGCCCACTTACACCTTCAAAAGCGCCCTGATGTGGCCTGCTATCTGATCAGAGCACGAAATCTTCTTTTTTGCACCCCTGAAAACCAAGTATGTGCAGAGAAAACATGCAATGTCACCGCTCAAGGGCTAGGCACTGCAGGATATTTGTAAAAGGGGATTGTTGGCTTTGGATAGATGCTGTAAAAATACCACCAGATCAAGGTGCTGAAGGACAGAGGGACCCAAAGCTGGTAGGAAATGAAGGAGTCATGAAAGCAGCAGTGGGCCACTGACCACCCAACTGACCAACCCCCAGCTGCTTCGGTACAACCACCAGTCTTGTGCAGGGCAGTGACTGACTTCCTGATCAGGTAGCTGGCTAAACCCATCCAGCAATGAAAAATAAACGCAGGTGCTACTTCGCCTGCACTGCAGTTTTTTTCTACCCACTTATTTGTGCAAATCCAGATTTAGTTTGGGAAGAACAGTAAAGCTGAACTTGGCACAAAGGATTGACTTAATATGTTTGAAATAACGAGTTATATATTTGTTTTAGAACAGACTTTAAAAGGTAGGTTCACTTAAAAAAAAAAGAATCCACAACAAGTATTAAGTGTTTTATGATGTGACAACACTAGTTTTGGTTTGGTTAAGGCCACAACATTAATTTGGTTAACTTTAGGGAAAGATCATGTGTGTTAAAATAAACTTGTTTGAGTGTTGGGAAGGATTGTGGTCATGTGATCACGCATGAAAAAAACAAACATTGACCGTCGGTTGGAAAGTGGGAAGCAAACATCAGTCTCCCGTGTTAAAGTCTGATGTTTTGTTGAGCCACTCATCCACGCAAACCTCCCTACGCAGACTTTTTCGCTCTACAATGTCACCTGACTTCCTTCCTTCCTTCATTCCTTCTTCCTTAGCTGCTAGAGGTCTTCCTCACTTGGACGTGAACAGATGTTGTTTTGGGGCTCAACTGATGCTGTTCTTCTTCTTGGGAAGACGGTCTCTAATACAAAATTCAGATGCTCTTATGTGCGCTGAAAGGGTTTTTGATTTGCTGCATTTGTACCTCCCGTCCATACTGGCCGTCAAAAGGATTCCATTTCTGACGGAATTTGACATAAAGAGATGGAACAAAATCCACAGTCCTCGCTCTGTGTCTCTTTATGTTTGATCCAACAGTATTTCCGTGTTAACAAGTGGATGGACAGTAAGAAAAAGAGGGAACTGAAAAAGACTGGAAATTGGGTAGATGCCCACTTGACTAAAGCCTCGTATTGGTTTCAGCTCAACTTTAGAATGCAATTTTACTGACTGTGGATTTTGTAATCACATTGTAATCATGTCAAGAAAGGATCTCTTCAGAGCCAGCATGGGCCGGAGCAATAATAACAGCGACCAAAAACTATTTCAATATACGAAACGGCCAAGTAAGTATTCAAAACAGACATCCCTAGTAATCCTTCAAAATCTTGTGACAACTTACATTGTAAAGATGACAGCAACACAACACACAATCTCCTATTCTGATACCGAACAAAGGCGCTATTAACCGATCTTCTCTATACGCCGCCGCTGCTAATGTCATCAGACTACTGTTGCTGGTTTCAAAGAGCACATCTGAAGGACTCTAAAACTTAAAAACACACATGTGCTGCACCCATCACTCTAAACACGCAACTATCTCAAACTTTTTTCTTTTTTTTTCCAGCTCTGAATGTCCCCAGTCGTGCTTACCAAGTGAGGTCATCTACTTTAGGCACAGACACAAAGAAGTACAAAGAGCAAAAAGGAGGAAAGAAAGGCCGAGGAAGGTAAACAAACACAAACTCCTGTTGAGTGTCTTTCTTCTCTGACAGGACCGTGTAAATGAAGAATTCTCTGCTCGCCACAGCTGCAGTGTAGGGGTGGGGTGGGGGGTGGGGGCTTAGTCGAGTCCATCCAGGTACCAAGCCCAGCTGCACCCCCATCATTCCTGCACTGCCTCTGATCCACCGAGGAAACATTAACACTTTGATGGCAGCCTCCTCTTTACGAGCGGTGTTTAGAAACACAGGGGTGTGCTACGGTGGCACCTGGAGCGTGCAAGGAACTCATAAGCAATTAGCTGAGACCCGGCTGGTGATTGGAGCACTGCAAAGATTTATGGGGGATTAGTCCAGGCCAATGAAAACTGCTGGTGCCTGAAAGTGGTGCCAGAAGATATTGCCATAATTTGCTGGTTTGAGTTCCAGGCACAGTAGGTGTGTTGGAGGGATGTTTGTCACATCTGAGACATTGCAAAGAGTTGTCAGTGAACAGTAAAAAAACATCTGCTCATTTAAAATTAGAAAAAAAATAACTTTTTTTTATACTAGTTACTTTATCACTTAAATAAATAAGTTTAAAGTTTGAGGAGTATACTGGCTAATATCTGTCGCAAAGTTAGCGTTGCCCTTTCTCGCCTCCGGTCTCATCTGTGTTGGTATTTGCCGGTTTGAGTTCCAGGCACTGTACATAGGTAGGTTGGATGGATGTTTGTCACATCTGAAACATTGAAAAGAGTTGTCAGTGAACAGTAAAGAATCGGGTTTTAAATGTTCAAATTAGAAGAAAAAAAAAACTTTATTACTAGTTACTTTATTACTTAAATTAATAAAAGTTTAATATTTGAGGAGTCTATTGGCTATTATCTGTCACAAAGTTTGTTTTGTCCTTTTTCTCCTCCGGTCTCATTGGTACCCTACATGTCATTTTATTCACATGTGGGTGTAGCAGCCAGCAGACACAAAAGATCTGAGGACATGAAATGGGGATTTCACATTTTCTTGAGGAATCACTTGGGCTGTGGACGCTTGACCACACATCTATAAAGACCAGTTAGATCCATATAACTCAAAGTCCCCCCTTTGAAAAGTCACTCCATTGTGTTCAAAGCCTGAGAAATCAGAGTGAGGTATTTCAAGCTATTAGAGGGTTTTCCTAACTTGTTGAAATCCAAAGGTCACCTACTGGATGGAAGGAGTGGCTGTCTGCTGAGTTTAGAAATGCGCTGTAATATTGATACAGTTTTCTAGAAGCATACCTTTTTGACTGAAACTGTTACGTTTTGTTTAAAAGCCTTTTAAAAGAAAGTCTTCCAGAGATTTGATTATTGGCACTTCTTTAGAAATCCTTAAACAATTTATTATGACTTTTTAGCCCCATGCAAACCAATTTAAATTTAGATTGGCTGAATAGGTCCTGCCTCTGAATATGTTTTACATTTTTAAGTGCAGGTGTGGGGGTTATCCTCTCTTTACAGTTTTTTTTCCAATTGCTAACACACTAAAATAACATGCATAGCACAATTATTTAAACTGACACACAGAGAGCAAAAACTCTTCTCAAGTCTCCAAAAGTCTAAACACATTTTCTGCTTTACACACATTTTGCAATTCAAAGTGGCACTTTTTAAATGCACTGAACACGGTTCTCTGCATAAGACACAACAATCTGACATAAAGTCACATATTTGCCATTTCAAAACACTGTCATTCAAAATGACACTACATGAGCTAATTGGCCAATATATGTGCCACCTGGCCAAACACCTCAGTGGTTAATTGTTACCACTTTAATCAGGAAGTAAGCACTGTGATGCCTCTTTTTTTCTATATATTTTTTCTGCAAATTTTTTCTGTAATTTTCTTTTTCAGTTTACTTTTTTTTCGTCAGCATATTTTTGTTCAGTCCAATGTAAATATATCTGCTGTGCATATGTTGCACTGACTGGTTTGGTGAAAAATAAAAAATAAAAATGTTTCAACAGCATGTGTGTGTATCTGCAAATATTTCTGTGCATGTGAACAATCTGAAGAATTTTCTACAGTTTGAACTATTTTAGTATTATGACAAAGCACACTAAAGATGAGAGTGCTTTTCATTATGCCCAACAGTGTGTAGTTGGTTAGACAAAAATCTGGTAATATGAATGAAGTGTGCACCATGTGGTGCAAAAGTTTGATTTTGATAATGCTATATGTAGTTTTGGTTGCAGTGCTTCATTTTGCAGGATATATGCGGTATTTTGTAGTTTGGGTGTGTGGTTTTGTGAATTGTGTTAAGTATTTTGATAAAACCAGCCTAGTTTGCAAAATTGTGTTTTAGCAATTGGAAAAAACTGTAATAAACCCTGTTTTGTAACATATGGTCTTGTATCTACACAAACAGGCCGGAATATCTAGGTTGCTCTAATGACACTATCATTATTCTAGTGTAATAGTTGACTGAATAGTAGTATGTTTAGAGAAAATGAATCACTCAAATCAAGTATTTTGGAATTGTGACTAATTTTCATTCAAAAACTGTTTCAAATCTTTTGAACAATATCACAATTAGAAAGAAGGGAGAGAAACAATGGCGACAAATTCATTCTTTGTTCCTGGGTTGCATTGGAAACCGAAGGTCCCTCCTTCTCCGTGTTCTGCTGAGCAAGTATCAACCGATGGCCCTATTGAGCTCATGAAAAAGGTGCTTTTGGCTTCCCACTTGCAATTGGCAAGATCTCTTAACCTTTGACATGTTTTGGCTGGGACTGTCAATAAGCTCAAGCTGCCATTACAAGCAAATCCTGCACTATACGTGTCTAGTCAACTGTGGACTTGCCATTTATGTCTCCTCTATGGGATTTTTAAAAGCATAGAAAAAGTCTTTTACTCTTTCTTTTCTTTCCGTCCCCCATTTTTTGGACGTTAGCCCAACGTCAGATCATTCAAGCCTTTTCTGACTTTGAAAAAAAAAGGCAGAAAGGAGAGAGAGAGACACTCTCACGGGGTTCCCTTTTGTCAGACTCATGGTATGGGCGAGGAGGAGGGAGCGAGTACAGGGAGAAGGTGCTGGTTATAAGACGGGGCGGGGGGAGTTGGGATGGGGGGCATGCGCTTCCAATGGCTGCTCTCCCGAACAAGTCTTTGTTACTCACCTGAGAGGTGAAGAGCTAGACAAGATCTTATTAATGACCCAGCGGTCTGAATGGAGCTCTACAAAGTGTGGCAAAATGGCTCCTTTCATCGCACATTTAAAAGCAGAAAAGAGTGAAAGACTGAGCAAAGAGAGAGTGAGAAAAAGAGAATTTTCTGCTCCTTTCCTCCTGTCTTCTTTTTGTTCCTTTTCCCGGGTCTTTAATTTCTTGGGTTGCCCCCTTGAGCAGCCCTCCATGGCTCAGTGCTCGACCAGAGCAGAGCCTGGGAATCTTGGAGTTCCCGCTGCGCTCCTGCTCTTGATTGACACACCTTTTCAATTATTTCACAGTTTGCTTGCTTTTTAAAACGAAGAGGGCCCTGTTGTTTTTTTCCTTCTGCCCTCCTTTTCAACAACACAAGCTTTTCATGTCGGGTCTGGGCTGCCGGGCCTAATGGCTGTGACCAGCACCTTTGATCTGCCATGACCCTCTCGAAGGGTCTGGTAGTGGGCGAAGCAGTCGCCTGTGTGTATCGCCGCTGACAAAGGCTGCATCACTCACTATTGCTTTAAACACCTTGAGAGATTACCATGAGAACAGGCGCTCTATGGAGGCCGTCACAGGTGGTGTGATATGGAAACATTAACCCTTGAATGTACAGTAAAATACCAACCAACCAATTATTGCCAAGGACTTGGAGTGGAGAAGGATGGTTTTGTATGCCTAATTCCAGAGGGAAATGTGTAAGCTGTGCACAATCTTTTTTTTAAATGTTTTCACCACAAAACAATTATATTCTGATATATTTACCAAACTTTGGCTTGTGGACACCGTAGTACAATTGACATTGTATTGCTTTTTGAAAAGACCACTGACCTGTATGTTCAAAAGAAGTTACACCCTGCAGACAGATAAATCAAATAGAAGCTTCTCTCACTAATGCCTTTGTGTGTGATGTCGTTTGTACACTGATGTGCAGTGAAAGCAAGTTAACCTGTCATTCATTCGATATGCTTTCAAATATACGAGTTGGATAGATTGGACAACATGTCGCTTTCAGTGTTGCTTGCACAGACGCAGTATTGCATGTTGACCTCGCCTCAGTTTGCTTCAAACAAAGTGCTTGTCGGCTCATCTAACCCCTTTTTTGACGTTGAAATTGTGTCCGGCTGCATCCGACAATTTTTGGAACTTTCTGAAACAGACAATCCGACAATTAAACCCAATTCATGCAGCGATTGGCCAAATGTGTCGAGGTGTGACAGTAGACGAGGTTTGAACTTCTCTCTTGGAGTCCATACTACTGTAATTCGCTTTCAATTAAATATCTAATCTAATTTGTTTTCTTTGCTTTAGCCCGTTGTCCCCACTAAAATGCTGTTTTTCTCATACCCCAAAACTGAGCTTTCCAAAATGGTCTCCAGAGGGGATACGTCTTATTAACACATGGGTGTCAGTTTGTACAGGGAAAACTGAAGTGTCGCAAAATGATTATGTAAACTGACCAGTGAGGGTCGGGGGCTGTGTGGCAGCAAAGTAAAGAAGACCGTTCGCTTTATACCTATAACTTTCTCCCTGTAAAATGATATTTCAATATAGCCGAAAAACGCAGCGCAGCTATCATCATACACCTGCATTAATGTTGATTTTGTCAGACGACGTCGCAATTGAATAACTAAAAAGCGGACGAAGAGCCATGACTGCCTACGAGGGTGCACTGTTATCCCCTTTAATACGATTCATTGTGTTGAGACTACAATGGCATGCAAATAAAATGAGTTCTTGGAGAAAGATACTGTGGCAGAGGGATGCAGCCAGAAGGAGGCTTAGGCCAGTGTCATGTGTGTGACCTAAACCACATATAAAGTGCCACCACCCAGACTTTTCTGAATATGCTGCCATTAACTTTGCCATTTACTTGCAATGGGCCAGTTTTACCTGCAGTCTGAAAGGCAGCCAAGGATCAACAAGCACTGATTGCACTCAGCCCTTTCATTTAAAGCATAGTTATGACATTGATTTTGGACAGAGGCCATTTTTTATGCCCTGGCAACATAATGTTGAGCCACAAAAAAAACTGATGATTGTGATTATGGCCCTTAGCATGCGGTGTATCGCCACAACAATCACTGCTTCTGAGGGCATTAAGGGAGCACGGATACTGCTCTGCCTTCATCTAACATGCTCTGTCCGAGAGATACAAGAAAAGAAATGTTGCAATGAATTTAATCTGTGTTAAATATGGTGAATTAGCTGTGTGAATTAAAGACAAATCAAATACACAACGCACAATACACTGATATCTCTCCTGTGTGGCACATGTGATACTGGGTCAGTGATGATCTCATTGCAGTGAGTGGGAAAAATGAAAGCTGATCTTCAATTTGCTGTGGTGCTGCCGAGACAGAAAAATAACTTAGAGGAAACACAGTGTGCTGGACTGAAATAGTTTGGAATTTGAATATTATTGTATATTCCACTCTCTTACACTGGGCAATCATTTTTCTGTAAGCAGCACTGCCATATTTGTTTGTTGTGAAGGTGAACAGTTTAATACATACTAGAGTTTATAGTGACAGTTGAGCTACAGTGACCTTCTTTTACTTTTAGGTGTTTAGGAAGCTTTATTGTGTGACTGGAACTAACTGTAGCACCACTTGAAAGCAAACGTTAAGCATTTAAGACGTATTTTTGGTTTTATGAGGGTATATGGATGGTCTTTTTGCATATTTAGCTCCATGCCTTTCTCACATCACACAGGTCGGGTCAGGGAGGCACAGACAGGAACAGCCCTGATCAGCCCCACACAGACTCTAGATTAGTTGAAACCTGAGGATGGAGTCGAATCACAACAGATATACAAAACACACCCAAACGGAGTCAAAGGCAAGAGTAAACATGATCCTCCTGATGAACCGAGACTTCAGTGGATGACTGAGAGTCTCTCCTGGTAAAGTATACTTTATCAACCAAACTTTTGACCCCCGGGACAAATCCACCCCGTACAGCCTTTGATTCGCACATGGTTTGGAATTCCCTAAATGGCTTTTTCCAATCAGTTCTTCCAGAAAAATGTTTTTGTTTCAGAGTTTTTTTGTGATTGTTGCGGGCAAAAATCCTTGATTATGCGGCACATTTTCTTAAAAAAATGCGATGGAATATGTGGGATATTTATGCAATTTTATGCGATGAAATTGCGGGAACTTGCAAAAACTGCGGTTTGATGAAAAAGAGAAAAAAAAAGTGATTCCCCCATCACCCTGCTTTTCGATGATATTCACGTTGCGTAATTACGTCACGTCATAACGTTCCCATGACAACAGGGGGAAATGGCTTCTCTTGTGTGAAGTAAACGCAACATTTTTCAACTTTCTGTTATGTGACTTTTTTTGCAACGAAAATGCAGGGATTATGAAATTATGCAAGCCCCGCATATTTTGCACGGAATCGGCAATTTATGCGGCATAGTGCAGCGTATCCCCCGCATAAATATGTGGACTTTGGCTGATTATGCATTGAATTATGCGATCGCATAATCACATTTTTCTGGAGGGACTGTCCAATGCTGAGGGGGCCAATGTGAGTTTAGTTGGTGAAAACAGTGTATATATGTTGGTATGTGCTCTAATACAAATCGTTGCAATAACTAATAGATATATGGGCAAAAACACAACCCAAGTGTTTAAAAAACAACCTCTAAAGAAGTGGAGTATATTATATTTTCTTCTCCAGTTGCATAATATCGCGTTCACAGCTGTGTGCTCCTTCTACTGGGTGCACACTTGTATTTTTAAAACGTCAACAGTAACGTTGAAAAGAGGGACTGGACTGCTCTCCAGGCAGAAACATCGGAGCAGGTGTTTTACATCTGCTTTCATAGGCAAAAGTACCTGCTTTGACCTGACTGATTGGAGTGCAACAATGATTTTATGCCCTATATCTTATGTAAATGACATTATGAATAAGGTCTTCTTTAATTGAATTAATATTTGTACTCAGATTTTTGAATACATGCCAAGGATATTACCAAATTCAATTTATAAGCATTTGCACATTATTCTTTTTTTTATCTACTTTGCACGTTGCAGCTTTACTCTCCAATTTATATGATTTTATCTAGTTCAGTTTTTATACAGCTTTTAGGGGGTTTCAGGTCCATTTTATGTTTTGGTTATGTGCAGGGAAAGCTATGTTATGCTCTTTATTCTGAAAATAAGGTTATACTTCATTATTTTGGTTAAAGGTGAGGGTCTGTCAGGATTTCCCTTTCATTACTGTAAACACTCTAGTTGAGTCAATGTCCATGACATTTCATACATAGTGATGAAATTATGACATTTATTTTTGTTTGAATAAGTGTGATCAGGCTCTAAATATATGACGCAATGCCTTTATTAGTTTAATGGAGTGACCTGTTCTGGACAGCAATATAAAATTTACAATCTCTTTAAAGGAACTGTGACTGCCACTCTGAGAGCTCTACTGTTCCATCAGAGGATTTGCGCTTTGGTGTGTGTGTGTGTGTGTGTGTGTGTGTGTGTGTGTGTGTGTGTGTGTGTGTGTGTTTGTGTGTGTGTGTGTGTGTGTGTGTGGCTCTCTGTTGCAGAGCAGAGCAGCTGTCGGTCTACAGGCTGTACCTCCCTCCCTTCCTACAAACTGTACCTGTCTTTTTTCTCCTTCCTCCTGTCTCCCATCTGCCAGCTTGCCTTTCACCGCCCGTCTGTCCCTCACTTCTCCTCTGTCGTACCTCTTTGGTCTCTCTTTCTTAGACTGGTTCTCTCCCTGCCTGGCTTACCCCCCCCCACCACCACCACCACCACCACCACCACCACCCACCCACCCTCTCCCTCCCCACTGGCCTGTCTGCAGCGGGTCTCCGGACATGCATCATACCTATTAACTCTCACAGGACTGGGATGATTTATTCATCCCTTACCAACAGCTATGAGATATGTCTACTTCAAGCTGAGCCGGGCTGGAATGATCTCACACACACACACACACACACACACACACACACACACACACACACACAGCCTGCAGTTACAAATCCCAGGTTTTTGTCACTCTTTTTGCAATAGCAGCGAGATTTATACAACAAGGTAGGAAGTAAAAATAGAAAAACTTCTCCAAGACACTAGTGAAATGAACTTAACAACCCTCGCTCTCATCATCTGCCACATGTTAGTCAAAGCAGCACATTTCATGCCAAGTTATTCAGTTCCTCAAATGAGCTCAGACTGTCTGGAAGTCTGAACAGTGTTTCTCTTGCCTAATTTAGCTCTGGATTCCTGGACAGTTAGGAATCCTTCAACTCGACTCATGTTTGATCAAACAGAATTTATAAAGTACATCATTTAAGTAACCACGAGGGAAATAAGAAACGGCATTATTTTTGCACCTTTCTTTTTTTCACACACTTGAACCTTCACAGATCTAAACACATGCTGTCACTCTCTAAAATCAATCTGTACACACGGTGTGCATGTGTGCTGCCATTTTAATGTGACAACGTCCTCTATACCTTCAAGAAGTAGGACACAGGAAAAACTGGTCTGCATGTGTTGTGTATTTTTGTGAGTACATTTCCTTGCATGTGGCCCGCCCCATCAAAGAAACAGGGACGATGGATAGAAAGGACAAGAAGAAAGGAGAGAAAAGACTGGCAGAGGGCTGGTCTTCCCTGCCCACATATCACTTGCTGTTCCCACATTCCATTAAAATCTCTGGAGGGATGGGAGTCAAGATGAGACTGATAAGATTTTGTTTCTCCTGTCTTTTAAATCTCAGTCAATTTTCAATAGCCAGTGCCTTTTGTTTAGCACTGGTTTTATTATTTTTATAATTATAATTATTATTATTACTAGCTTTGCTCGTAACTTGCACGTACAAATTATTTCAGAAAATGTATGGCATTCACCAAGGTTGCTGCCGGAGGGAAGATCCTCCATTATAATACCTGACAATGACACATCACCTCCTGTATAATGTTCTCTCGCCCATCTCCATGAATGTTGCGTCCCCTTGACCGAAGTCAGGGGCTGCTTTGCTTTAACTTCGTCAAACTATTCCCTCTTTATTTCTGCTCTCCTTGCAGCTCTGCAGTACTGGGGATATTACTCTCTTCTGTTATTGAATAAGCAAATGTCATCCATGAAGAAATACCTTCGCACAAATCACAAAAGGAAATCTGGAAACAATTTGAAGTGCACTCTCTCAAAAGTGTTGTGCAGGCTGGTCGTGGGCCAGTTCCCCCTGCCTGCCAGACTGAGCCACTGAGAGAGGTGTAAAGCAGAGACAATCTTCTTCTCTACAAGCCGGGCCCAGTTTTTTTGTGCCTGTGAACAAGTCACATGGTGGTGATCCGCTGAAAGCTGACTCCCAAACTCCCCCGGCCCCAGCCCCGGCCGCAAGGGGTGACATTCTCCCACACACAATCCAGAGGCCGGTCCTCTTTCAGGACTCACACTCTGCCCCGTTACCCCCACCCTTTTATATGGTGCTGCTGGGAGAAGTACTCCAGGGATTAGCCCAGCCAGGTCTTTCAAAGGCCATTAGAGCAAATTACAGGTATCCTGTTACCAGTGCGCTGGGACAGGCCAGGTGAGGGGCGCAGAGGCCAGGCGGGAGAGCAGGGGTCAGCTTGGGACAAAAAGACAAGGCCACCCTGGGCCCCACTCTATCGGAGTGTCTCCTGGCTCCACAAACTGGTAGGCCTGCATCTATGAATGGCTCACTTGATGGGACCTCAGAGACAATGTCTCACCACCGTAACTTAAACCTTTTTTCTTTTTTTTAGTACCCCTCCACCCACCCCCACAACTCACTCTCCCCACCCGGGTTTTCCCGTATTTCGATTGATGTGGGCATGGCTTTGCCCAGATAACGGATCACACAAAACGGCTATAAAACATGAACAAAATTCAATAAAATATGACACAAAGCTGTGTCAAATCGACCGCGGTATTGAGAGTATGATTTCAATTCTGCAAACACGCTACACTTTAGGTAAGCACCACACAAAAATTCCAGCTTCGGGCCAAAGATTTCATTTGAATCACATTAACCATTTCTACTTTAAACCTAAATTTAAATTCTAATGGCAACCACACAGCCTTTATGTGTGTTCTGTCAACGTATCAGTATGCTGCAGGCATCATGAGACCGATGCTGTTGATAACGTTTTGGAGATGGCCACTGGGTGTTCCGCATCCTGCCATTTTCTTTTCTCTAGACTTCTCGCACACACTCTCGCCCCCACACACACACATGCCTCTTGGCCACTTGTGCCGGCCACACTCACAGAAATACACACACACATGCCTCACCCAATCCCAACCGGTGGATGACAATCTTGTGGAGGAGTTGCGGAAGTGTTTCATTAGCCAATTACCGCTGATAGATAAAGCCTGCGTTCCCACAGTCCGCAAGGCCGGGGGTCAAATGTGACCAATTACCCTCCATCCCCTCACAGGACAGATTAGTCTGTCTGATTTATCCCCAGACAGATTGACCCAATGCTCCAGAATCACCACCCACATCTGGATATATCTGTGTATATATGTGTGTGGGGAGGCATCTTAAAAAACACTGCTTATACAGTCAACGAAACTGCAAAAGTAATACTAACGGGCACTGCATGTGAGTGCAAAGACAAGACTTTAGTGAAAAACTATGAAAAGGCTCAGGTCAAAGATTGCAGCCGTACTGCTACTCTTCTACACACACACACACACACACACACACACACACACACACACACACACCCTTTATCAAACAGTGATTAGAGCATTTGCATGTCCTGTCAGCATGCACTCCATGGTAGTTATACCAGTGAACACTGACTTCCTTGGACATGCTAAGCTGTGATTGTATGTAATGGATCATCAATCAGTTCATTAGGGACCTCCAGGAGGCTGAATCAGAGGGAAAAGACCCTCCGCTGATCAAACCCCAAAATTACAAGCACGGTGGGGGCAAGTCTGCCAGAAAAGGTAACACTAGAGGACGACCTGAGGGAGTGGGCGAGTGGTGGGGTGAAAGGCTGGTGTAGTGAGGCTGAGGGATAGCAGGGGTGAAAAAGGTTAACGAAGCCCACGGTGTACTCGTCTGTGTCTGTGTGGTACTGAGGGGCCGCAATCCTACCGACCGAGAGGCCTTTTCTTTAATCAAGGAGGGCAAACTGCCTCTAAATCATGCATCACATCCGTAACAAGCGAACAACAAGCTATCAAAGACTTCACAGATAGTTACGAACAGATCTGCCCGCCGAGAGCTTTGTGACTCACGGCTTCTGCAGTTTCCTGCACTTTGGTACTGTGGGAGGGGCGGCTGGGACGGAGGGATCCACATTAGACTGAGGTCATTCTCGTGTGCCACTAAATTGCAGTAAGCTGGTGTGTTGCATCTGTGGCTGGTTTGGTTGGCTGTCCAGACCAGACTCAGCCACCCTGAGTGGAAACATAATCAGGACAAAACAAAGGCCTTGTTTACAGTTTCCTACCTTCATCTTCCCTGGTAGCTATTGAAGAGCATCCGTATCTGAGCCAAACCAGCATTCCCTGTCAGTTTTAACCACAGCGAATCTGTGCCTACATTGGCAAATACAGTTTTATTTTTAGATTAGATTAGAGTGAGCCAAGTGAGCCACTTATTTTACATTCCACTTCAGCAAAATGAACTCAGACCTTGTAGGTGATGATTGCACAGGCTGGCTCCACATCCAAGTTATCATTATTACGATTTCCCCACTTGTAAATAGCATTTGTGTCAAACTCCAGATCATGATCATGCTTGGGAAACTTTTCGGTAATTTTCTGAAAGTGGAGACTTGAAACCAAATAATCATGGATGCCTCACATCAATTTTCTGTTACGTAAAGGTATTTAAACCCAAATATTAGGGATATTGTGAAACACTGTCAATGAACATCACTTTTAAAAGGGGCACTTTACCAATTGTACACGTGAAGCTAATTTTACTAGGCATGAGGAGTACTACTCAGCCTGTGAAAACAGTTGTATAATGTCTTCTGTGATGGGAGAAGTTAAGAAGTTTGAAAATAATGACCCTCATAATGTCATATTTCACCTCAGGCTTGAGACTTAAATTTTTTAACAGAAAGCATACATTACAAATGGAAGTTGTGATTGAAAGAAGTGGGCATTTAAGAGGCAGGGCAGGTCTAATGAAATACAGAATATAATTGCATTATAGGAAATGTAGGATCCTGTGTTTTGGGATCTTTGCTCATACTTAGGATATTTTGGCCACTGCTGCTTCAATTATGACCATTCTTTGTTTAATCTGAGTCCCTCCCTGTATGTTTTCTTGTTGTTCTCAGGACTTTGACAATCACGTCAGCTCCTTCATCTTTCCTTGAAGCCATTAAACAAACAGACCACAGTTTTTTGCTGGTAGTTCTGTACAGTGGTCTGAAAACTCACAAAATCCAAGTTAGCAACCAACTGTAAGTGTGTGTACATGTGTGGCTCAGAAGTGCAGCGAGGTTCCAGTGAGTGAGTACCAGGACACAGAATATTCTCTGTGGCCTGAGCCTGCCCCAAATTTACATTATTAAAATGAGATGGGCATACAGGGAGGTGACAGAAGGCACAAGAGTGAAATCAGGGCCCTGTCAGAGCTGTCACTTGCTCCACTGGCCAAAGGGCCCTGACCCCAATCCTATCCACTGCAGGGGAGGAGAGGGGGGGGGGAAATGGAGCTAGCAGCAGAGAGAGAGAGAGAGAGAAAGAGAGAGAGTGAGAGAGAGGGATAGTGATAGATGAAATGTGTAGTAACTGTTCAGCAAGAAGAAAGCTGCGTTCAGGAAAAAGATCTCAGTTTCCATACAGGAGTAGCCTGATGCATAGTGTGGACTTTACTGTCCTACTTCAGCTTTATCACTGCAATGCTTTGTGCCACCCTCTGTGTTCTAATGAGGAGCATGGCCTTCCAGACGGGAAAAATTTCAGCATGCACGCACGCACACACACACACACACACACACACACACACACACACACACACACACACACACACACACACACACACACACAAACACACACACACACACAGACGTATGCGTCTGAATTGAGTGCAAGGTAAGGTCTGGTTCATATTAGCCATTAGGGAGAGGAAACACATCTTTTTCAGTTTAGGGTCCACTTCATGCTCCTGCAATGGCACAAGTATAAACACAGGCCCATGCTTTCTAAAATGTATACACACATTCAAAGAGCCCTGACACGATACTTACATCCTGCTCGTGTTCATTTAGCGAAATGGCCTTAGAGATAAAAAGCAGGTACGGGTGGATGTGTGTAATGCATCTCAAAGAAGACGCTGTATGGTCTCAACCTGTTGGTATGCCCAGACCTGCATCAGAGTCGCTGTTTTTAGCCTTTTGCATTTGCATTAATTATCCTACTTCCAGGATATGCATTTGCAACACGGTTATTCAGTCCAGACAGAGACTTCTCTGCTTCAATTTTCAAGGCACAGTAGATTTAGCGCCTAGGTTGTTAACTGAATGGAACAAAATCTCAATGAATATTTGTTTGCTTTCATAAAATTGTCTATCCAAATCTAAATCAAGGCAAACCAAAATATAACGAGTATGTGATTTTTAAACACACTCACATAAGAATCAATCCAATGATAAAAAAAAAGATCTGTTTAAGGTCCAATTTGAGATAGGTGTCAATCCATATAGTCTGAATTTCTACATTGTGACCCATGTATTAGTATTAGTATTGGTACTTTATGGACTGCAACAGGAATGTAGAATGAATATACTCTAGTGGGGTTTGGGATTGAAATTAAAAAAAATGCTATGTGATCATTCTTAACACTTTGAACTGCAGATTTGGAGCACTTATATTCTGCTTTCATTTGTATAAAACAGTCACAGTTATTCATCACTGGCTTTTCAGCGTGATTTACATATTTACATATTCATGGTATCATATGATCTTATACACTTGCCAATCTAGTCTCTATGGATAGCAATGTCTGTCGGTTCCCCACTTTGGACTGAAATATGTCAAAAACTATCAGATGGATTGTCATTAAAGTTTGTACACATATTTAGGGTCCCCAGAGGATAAATCGCTGGGGATATTGGGGATCCCCTGACTTTTGGTCGAGTGTTTTCTTATGGTACCATTTTTGTTTTTGAGTGAACTGTCAGATGGATTGCCATCAAAGTTTTGTGTAGACATTCATGGTGCCCAGAGTATGAATTCTACTGACTTTGTCTTCTACTGTAGCACCATCATCTGTTTACAGCCCCACAGAGCAGTTAAAACCGCTCTTTAAAATCGTAATTCACGCAGAAATACATGACATAATGTCGACATGATATGACATGTTGGATCACTGCACGCTTTCTGGTGCTCAGTATCTTTTTTGCTGCACAGATGAGTGAGATCTGTAAAATAAAGTAAATATGTCATTTCCAGTTATGATCCTCAGTGTGATGCAGCACCATTTCTCCACAGAGGTGTCAAGAGTAAACAGATTTCCAGTTTATTACACATTGGTGCTGTGAACTAGATTTTTATGACTCGATTGCCTGACAGCAAGTTGATATTTAGCTACACAGATTGTGGTTGCTCTGTTTGGGTGCGTACATTGTAAGTGTGTGGCTGAGATTAAAATCTAGCAAAAAAAAAAAAAAAAGGGTGGGGAGCCCCATATTTACCTGAATGTCACCTGGCATCAGATTTTACGGCTTCTTATTGCTTCCTTTATGGTATGGACCAAATCCTACAGGGAGGAATATCTTTCTTCAGGGCAACAGGTGCATTACATTCCTGCTATTATTGCTTCCTAGGTTCGGACTCCTTGTGATGTTAGGTTAAATCTGAACACCTTTTAACTCCTGTAGCTTTAGCCAGTCAGCCGTAGCTGTATTTAGGGATGCCAAGTTGTTTTTTCCCCATGTCTAGCAGGGGTTCTCTTTCAGCTTCTTTATTCTTGAGCCAGTGGTAAAATGCCTTCCAAGACATGATGTCTGGCTCAGTTCAAGCAGGGAGGTGAGAGGCTTTATTGGAAGGGTCAAAACAAAACCATTAATCTGTCTTGGTCTATCTAAAGTTGAAGCAAGACCTGTCTCCCCAGACTCAATGGGCTGATTACGTCAGTGCACATGTGTGTGTGTGTGTGTGTGTGTGTGTGTGTGTGTGTGTGTGTGTGTGTGTGTGTGTGTGCATGTCTGTGTGTGTGAATGTAGGGTCCGAGATGTGAGTGGCGGCTGCTCCTTGCTGAAACATTTCCTTTGGCAAATGATTTCAAACATGTGGTGCTGCATGAGTAAGACTAGCTGGCCGACTGTTCCCATCTGATCTAATTAATACTCATTTTACACCTTTCACACAAAAAGCACACACAGTAATAACAGTGCTAATGTGTTCTCATTGAGGAAAAGGCCAAACGCTTTACTCCCATTTTAAAAATGTACTGCCTGGCTGAGAACATGTTCAATGTTGCTGTAATTAATTCTGGCTCATTACAATGATGTATAAAGCACCTAAATCATTGAGGGAGTAGCTTTTGGATGGCAACAGATGTTCATGGGAAAAATACAGGAAATTATAGCGTAACGGTTATTTTTTCTGGCCCAAAGAATATATAAAGAGTCAATTCTCAATCTCGCTCTATTCAAATCTTTAATCATTTTCTGATGTTCAGATATTTCTTCCTTCAAGTATTTAGAATTGATAAACTTGAACCTTGTATTCAGTATTATTCTCCGTTTTTAAGAAGCTTTTCAGAACCTTTTTATCAATGGCTTTAGCTGGTTACTGGCACTGTGAAGTCTTCTCTTTTGTGTTCCCCTCACACCCACAGGATGTCCAGAGCTGTGGGATGCTATAAAGGAATTGGCTGCTGGAGCCAAAGTCAGACTCTATAAACCTGCTGATGAACCCAGTAAATCTCAGAGAGGAGCCGGAGCCAGACTGCTAAAGGTTGTTAGCTACTAATTGCTACATTTCTAGAGCCCATTCATGATATCAAACCCTGGTGGCAGAAACCAGGGATCCTAGGTTAATTAGGGTGACACTGACACTCTTGTCCTGCAATGTTCTCAGGACAGTGATAGTGTGTGTGTGTGGGTGTCTGTGTGTGTGTGTGCCTGTGTGTCTAAGAGAGAGATTTAAAATGCATGTTCAACATGCATGCGTGTGGCAGTGATGTTTTATTTAGCTTTCAGCCTCTTGATACGCGGAACAGCTGGCAAAGTGTCCATTTTCTTTTGTCTCCCACAGGCTGAGGCCATGCACTGTCCTTATTGAAGGGATAATAAATGCATGATGCGTGGGATTTTACCCTCCTGTTGGCATCCAAAATGTCCACGAATCCCCTCTCAGTTGAGACGACCCAGAGGAAACCTTACATAATGCCTAATGAGCAACGGGAAACGCTCCAGCACTCCTCTAGCCTTTAATTTCCACCTCAATACTGAGCAGAGCACGCCCCGGCCCTTCTCCTAGCCTCATTAACATGTGTATTCTCCCGATTCAAAACACTAAAGCACTTCCTTCGGCCAGGTGCTTCCCTCTTTAGCCCTTCCAACCCCGGTGCTGTTGATCCAGTCACACGTCCCCGTCTGAGCTCAACCACAATTAATGGTGAGTCATGGTAAGGATGTATAATGGCTAGGACAGAATGAACTTTCTTACACCTTTACCATGGCAGACAGCGCGGAGCAGACAATTTGTAATGTCGTTCTGTGTATGCCATTGTCCCAAAATCACATCCTAGATTACACATGAGAATATGATGAAGAATAATGGTGTTTTTGAGTCTGACTTTATGTTAATTTAAAATATTTAGGGCTTTGTATGAGTATTTCATCTCCAATTAAAAATATCTGTTGTATATTACAGTGGTGAGTTCTTCATTTTATGACTGTTCATGACTGGTACATACATTAATGATACTATTGCCTGAGTATGATGCATGATTGAACCAGTATTTACTACACTTAAGTTCTGTTTAACCATACATTAAAATATGAAGAATTTTATACACAAGAAATTCACATTCCGGTTGATTAACTCTTCCTCACTCTCATCTTCATTTCCTGCAAACGTTCATGACTGCCATAGCTGTCGAACCGGTCAAACCTTTCAGGTGGATTTAGTCATCTGTCTGCAGCACTCGTCCTGTCTTTTCCAATTTCAAATTCAACTCAGTCTCTCGTTGGCGAGTGACAGTTTCCCCTGTCTAAAACAAGTTTGAATAATTTCCACAACATATTTCAGTAGGGTGGAAGATTTTCTTCCCATGGGTCCCATCCAAGTCAAATACACTCCTAAACTAGGAAAACTCTCACATCAAACAGCAAGATGTTGCACACCAAGGGGAATTTGGTAAACACAACACACACCCTGGCTGAGAGAGTTGCACTGCTGTAGAGGCAAAGGGAGTCTGGCCGCAGTGACTTTTGCGATTCTAACTGCGTGGTGAGGTGACCTTATTTCCTAAGGGTGAAAGGGCTGTCACTACCTGGAGGCTGCACAGACCTTTGATGTATTCAGCCACACACACCCAAAGGTTAACAATCCATACATTCAAATAAGATGAAAAAAATTAAACATAAAATAAAATAAATGCAGTGTGGCATGGCAAAAAAAAAAGAACAAAATAATAGAAAACAGGCTTGTAATTCAATTAAATTAGCCTGCATGTATTACAGTAACTTGATTTAACTTCCGTGATTCTACATGGAGCTCCCCCCCAGTACTCTACTCTACTCCTTACTACTCTACTTAGTTTTATAATTTGCTCTTGCAATTGACCATGACTTTGGTTGCTGGGCGTGCCCACACAGCTGTTGTGCTGTAGCACTGTCTAATTAACAGGCTATGACCGATGACCCAGGACAGGATATGATGTGTACCTGCCTCTGGAGCTTTTGTAAACACTTGGGTGTGTTTTTCCCCTCATCATTTTCAGCTTTGCCATAGGTCAAAAGAAAAACATGTCGAGGCCCTCCCATTCGGTCCCTCAAGTCCTGTACTTTGTCTCCTTTCGTGGCTATTTCAACAAGTTATTTTTAGAAACGTCGATGATAGTGGTATGTAGGTGGATCTATCTGTAGTCAGATAATAGTCGAGTCACGTATCTTGTCTGATTTGTATCTCTCAGGTTTGGTTAACAAATGCATAGTCAAGTTTACAACTTGCTTGTGTGTGTGTGTGTGTGTGTGTGTGTGTGTGTGTGTGTGTGTGTGTGTGTGTATATATATATATTTCCTCATGTGTGCTCACAAGGCAGGATTTTTGTCAGAACACTTTGGAAATGGATATGATACATTTTCAGCCTGACCTGTGTGTTTTGAATTTCATCACTCATATCTGTAATTTAATAACATCTGAAAGGGCATTTTTAATGACTGCTGCACGATATTTTTGAATGTCATACCAGTAGCTAATACCTTATGAACTGGAAGGCAAGTCTGATAAACAGAAATGCATTTATTTATCTCCTTTTAACCCTATCCAGTTCTTTCTTCTCGCTAATTCAGTCTTTCTCCCTCTCTTGACTTGTCCCTCAGCTGTTCCATGCCCCTGCTCCACTGGGATTGATACAATATTTTCCAACCTCAATTAGCTGTTGACTAATTCCAACTGTTTTTGCACCTGAGAGTTGGGAGTTGGGGCTGGAAAAACTGAGTGGAGTGGAGGTGAGGGCCTGGGTGTAGCAGGCAGAGCTGTCGGGGCAATATAGCTGTGTCGACAAGAGTGTAAGGGCAACACGGAGGACAGAGGAGGGGTCGGCCAGACTGCTGGCCAGCACTCGTGGAAGCTCCATGCACGGCTCAGGACAGTCCTGAGCTCAGCTACGGTAGGTTAATTTTGCACAAAACAATGGAGGAATGTGGAAATTATAACACAGTTGATTGTGTCTCCAACATTGTATTTTTCTGTGTGGGTTTCTAAGTGTTTTTGCAACCACTTATGCACATATCTCAAACCTATTTCTGGATATACATCAGATAGAACAAGACATTTCAAAAGTATTGAAAAAAATCCTATACGGAAATGTGTGACCTCTTTCCTGTGTGAGACTTATGCCTTTGTTGCACTGTAGTATCCGCATCACTGCTCTTGTCATTAAATATGCACAACGTCCTGCTTGTCCTGCCACTCTAATCTATAGCATGGCCACCAGTATCAGTATCAAGAAAATGTCTGGCGACAGGGGGCTCTAAGTCTGATTGAAAGCCTCTGTATGTGATGGCAGTAACGGTAGCCTCACACAGAAGCAGAGTGAGACCTCAAAACGGCCTTAAACCAGATCTGCCCCATTGTGAGGCGCAACCACAGACTGACCACAAGGTCTACATGACGCATGGCGCTGTGCTCAGCTCAGGGTGCAGGTACACACCCTCGCTCTGTGTGAGCGAACAGAATCGTTCTTTCCACCAAAAGAAATGAGAGGATGATGTCTAAAGTGTATGAGGACATTACATTTAAGGGGACTGCATTCTTTTCATAGAGAGCCACTGCAACCACTTAAGTATTAATGACATGACTATGGCAAGAAAAAGCATGAATTTCACAAATCCTCAGCCATAACTTTTGCTATTTTCCAAAGATTCTGAATACTAATTCAAACTCCCTCGTGTTGCTACCACTCTTTCAGTGTCAAATTCAAGCAAAGCTTGGGAGTAATATTTTATTATGGTAACTGACATATATTACCACTAATTTGAGAGAATGATGTCCCAACTTGGAGCCCACAGGTCCAAAATTTAACACAGTAATAATTCATCTCAACTTGAATTTCTACCAGTGTGTGTGGTTTCAAAACATTCTGCCAGGTGACTAATCCCGACAGGTTAACAAATGTCATCCAGTCTGCAGCTTGCAGCTTATTGAAACAGTGGCAACAGACTGGCTGGCCTGTTAGCAGGACGCAGCAGCTGCTCCAGCCCCCAGTAGCTGTATGGAAAAACTCTGACTCACACAGTTGTATAAAAAGGCATTAACGACCAAATGCATAAATATTACCTTCAAAGGCATAACCGTCTCTCAGGGCTATCCAGCCAGTCAGTCAGCCAATGACTAATGGAGAAGGAGGTCAGATCATGACCAGAGTCGGCTCATCTGACCTGGTCAAGCATCTGAAAGACGCCCATTGTTGGATACGAACAACTTCATCTCAGGTGTCCCTGAACCACAGTTTAGGCAGAATAATCTGGGTCTATCTGGAACTGCATCCGTCTGAGAAGGTGCTAAGAGGCGTGATTGTGTGGCGAGCCACAGACTCTATAGAAAGGTTTACAGCTGTGCTGTGTTCATGAGGCTTTAAGCTAAAGCTTGTTTTCTCAGCACTTTAAATCGGACACAGCAGTCACATTATTTACGACAAATCAAACTGTGAACGATACACATGAATCCGTGTTTGCATTTGTCGGAGGAATGCGTTTCCGTTTACACCTGCTACTTACAATTGATGCACTTTCGTCACAGTTTTGACAAGTTAATCCCCTGTGAAACTGAAGCCCAGTTTGCGTCGCCAACTGATGCTCAATGTCTCTCCTCAAGTCAGCCTTCTCGTGCCAACTGTCTCATGAGTATTCTTAAATCCACACTAGGGTATTCCCTTCTTACCTAGCAACACGTCTCTCATGCTCTTAACACAACACAAATAGCCCAGCAGTGATAGAACCACAGGATATCCCTATGAACTGCTATAAAAGTAAACAGGTGAGAAAGTCCAGCCATAAAAATAAAGAATAACGTCTAAGGACATCCTGTCCTGTCTGTGACATTCAACACACATGTGAGATACAGAACTTAGGTGCACTTACTGTCTGCAAAGTTTTTCCGCCGAGTGCCGTCCACCTTGCCTGTTTTGTCAATACAGAGGAAGAACTTGTTGGCAGAGTAAAGTCGGCGTAGTCGGACGTCGCCCTCTAGGTGATTGTAACTGCGAGTGTGCCTTTCCAACGTCCATGAACAGTTGATGCCACTCGCCAGCACCTGAAGGGGTTCATGTCCAACCCCAGGAGGACAGGCCCCTGTGGCGGTGCCAGCGGTGACCAGGAGCAGGGTGAAGCATGCCAGGCAAAGGGAGGCTGCACTGGATTGGGGGAGAGGACGACCGGCAGAGGCTGCAGTAGTGGTAGTGCCAAGGGCAGGTTTAGGACAGAGATGAGCTACGGACGGCGTCCATCTGCACATGGTGGGTCAGACTCCCAAGGTGCACCTTGTGCAAGCTGTAGGCATGCTGATGATGGGGAGATGTCCCAGAGGAGAGATGACAAGAGGGTGGGAGTCCCGAAGAGAGAAGGGAGGGAAATGGCACTCACTGATCCTATGGATGTCACAGATGACCAATCTCTACTTTGGGCTGACAGCAGGCCTTTCCTACAGCAACACGCTTGGCAAAGTCTCTCCAGTTATCATCTTCAGTCTTCGATTCTATTGGTCCGATCCTTTCATGAAGTGTTGTAATTAATGAATCCACCTTTTAAAAGCTCCTCTTTAGTGTCGCTCCTTGTTTCTCTGTTTCTTCTCCTCCTTGGACTGAGGTCTTCTTTTCCCGTACCACATATAAAGTCCTGGGCTGTATGAGGATGTGCATGTGTGTGTGTGTGTGTGTGTGTGTGTGTGTGTGTGTGTGTGTGTGTGTGTGAGAGTGTGTGTGTGTTTGTCTTTGTGTGTATGGATATGTGTATTTTGTTTGAGTGTGTGTTCAAGTGTGTGTGTGTGTGCGTGTGTGTGTGTGTGTGCGCACCTTGCGATGCCTGTCTAGCTGCTGACCCGTGGCTGAGAGGGAGTTGAATGAGGGTTGGTAACTGACTGTGTGTGTGTGTGTGTGTGTGTGTGTGTGTGTGTGTGTGTGTGTGTGTGTGTGTGTATGTATGAGTGTGTGTGATACTGAGAGAAAGAGAGAGGGAGAGAAAAAGAGAGGGAGTGAGCGAGTATGGGAGGGAGAAAGCCGGTGTGTGTTTGCGACAGAGTAAGAGAGAGAGAAAGAGAGAAAGGCAGTGAGAGTGTGTGTGTGTCTGTGTGTGTCAGAGTGAGCGGCAGTCAGCGAGTGTGTGTCAGTGAGCACGGGGCAGTGAAGCAGTGAACGGCCTCACGCTCTGCTGTGTGCAGTCAGTCAGTCAGTCAGTCCTGTCTTCTGAGGAGGCACCGACTGAGTTGTCCTGTTTTATTCTGGGCAGGGCCAGCATCTAGGGGGTTGAAAGAGAGAGGGGTGGGGTGGAGGAGGGGGGGGGTGTGGCCACTGAACTCATTCATAACCATTTCAAACAAATGAGAAAACCTGCATAAAGCACCGTCCCCTTTCTATTCTCTCTCTGAAAAGTTGATTCTGTGAGAAACAAGTCATTTGCTTTTCACCTGATGATTTTATTATTTTCTTCCTACACCTGGAAAGACTTACATCCCCGTTTATTGGTGTTTAAAGCCCCCAACATCTCCTTCCAGGCAGCGATTAGGCAATGGTTATGCTTAGGGTTAGGGTTAGGGTTAGGGTTAAGGTCAGGCACGGCGTTATGGGTGGGCCTGACGGGCCTAGGCCCACCCACTTTTCAACAGGCCCACCCAAAACATTTCCTCAAAAAACATTAATTAATTAATATATTATAATTTGGTGAAGAATTATTAAAAATCGGCAAATAATCTCCTAATTTGTGCTAAAATTGTCTAAATGTTTAGTTTTCAAAAACAATTTAAAAAAACTGGTCATGTCTAGTTTTATGTTTCTGCGCAAGTTCAGCAGACAGTGAGGTTCGGATCGGATGTAGCTTGTAGCTAGGTATGCTAGGCTAGCTCCCAGTGATCTGAGAGTGTAAAAATCATTTCCAGTAAAGGACAAGGTTGCAACAGTCGTTGTTTAGGTACCTTAAACGTGCACGAACGTTCTCAGAGTCATCGCTGCAACCAGGAGATGAAGGAGAGCTGAGATCCACAACGCCGAGCACGTCTTTATCTCGGCCACCGCAGGATGCTAACGCGGTTAGCGCGACCAGTGCCGATGCTAGTGCCTTTGCCTCTGCCTCGCGAGTGGATGATATAGCCCTGTGGATCGGTCTTCCGTGGATGAGCCCGCAACTCAACCAGTGCTAAAGTATCCGGTCCCTTCTTCTGCTGAGTTTAATTGTGTAGGACCGCCAGAGGATAACAGTAAGGTATGTGGCTACTCTGTCTGTATTGTATTATGTCGTTATATGAGATATATGGATTAAAATAATCAATTCATAACCCGCTACAGAAGCTGCAGGCGCAGTTCTATTTCTATAACAGCTTGTTACTGTTGTCAAGTTGTTTTTCCCTCATGGTTTTCTCTTCTTATGGCCAATAATGCTTTAGGGCTATTAATGCGATTTATTTATTTTTGTTAAACATGTTTATGACATGAATCATCACACTAAAGTAAGGAAATAACTTGAGTCTTGTTTTACATTACAGATGACGTTGTCAATGAACATGTTCTGTGGCCGAGTATTGATTGAAACTGTCGGGCAGTGTTGTTGATCTGTATATTGTTGAAAACTTAAAACATTTGAAAAGAATTGTGAAATATTCGGCCTCATGTTATACGAGCAGAACTAAACTATGTTTTGGGGAAATATTAGATTCCTGACCACTTTTACAGTCTATAGGCCTTAGGTTAGCAGAGATGCGCTATAGCGCAGCCAGGTATGGTGCGTAATGGAGAGTCCAAAGTGCTCTTCTTTTGGGCAGAACCAAGGAGAGCGATCGCGTATAGGTCCGTCCTTTGCACCGAAACTACAATGCAACAACATATAAATAGCATCAAGCTATTACAATCTTTATTATGTAAGCACATATAATATATATAATATAACAGTATATTAGCCAGTCATTTTTATTAGGTTAAACAGGGATTTGATAACGTTTTTAATTTAAGGCCCACCCACAATTGGTCTGGCCCATCCAAAACTGGAATCCTGGCGCCGTGCCTGGTTAAGGTTAGGTGCCTTGAAGTCAACAGTCTCAGCGCTGCCTGGAAGGAGACAGTGGGGGCTTAAAGCAGTGGTTCCCAACCTTTTTTCCTTGGCGCCCCCCTACTCATGTCTAAGAAAAGCTGAGTTCAGGCTACCGTCTCTGCTCTTTCTACGGACTAGAAGAAGAAGAAAAAGGTAAACAACGGCAGAACTGGCAGTTGCATTGCCGTCAATGCTTCGATTTGATTCGATGACCTACTTCGTCGGATCAAGCCTTTCATTCACCATGAAAGAACTCGTTTTAACCCAGTAGGTTTACAAGGGAGACTTGCAGTCACTCTGAGAGCCCTGGCATCCGGTTACCATCGAGCTCCTTCAGGCTTCCTGTTTCCGCTTTGTCGTGCGCCGCTGAAAAAAAATTGAGTGGTGCGCGAGAGCTACGTAATTTTGACGTCACATTGGCGCAGGACAGGTCAGCTGCGGCGACTGTAAAAAGGCCTTTACTATCCAGTGAACCAGCTAGAAGACCATTTTTTGACACCTTCACTCTCATTTCTTCTCTCTGGCCACATGGGGCAAATTAAGGGAGCCTTTCCTTTTTTTCTTTTTTCTTTTTTTTTTTTTTTACCGCTGCTGGTTTGAATCATCAAGCAGTCGGAAACACAGAGCAGGTTGCAGGAGTGTCGGCAGAGTTAGTCCAGATGAAGCCTGAGAGACTTTCTGATCACTTGTGTTAATATTTCAATGAAACACCTTCTCTGATCTTTGCCGTTTCATTTGGGAGAGCAGGACGGAAATGAAGAACACCTCTTTTGTGACTTCCCACACTCTTGTCTGTTTTTTACTAGCTGTGTAATGAACCTGATTAGGGCAAGGCATCAAAGCTCAGCCCATTCCAGTTAACAGTGATGACTCTATTCTGAGCATTTGTGACTATGCAGTATTACTGTAACAGGAATGTGAAGAAGAGGAAGAACAGTATACGCTTTATCCTATCCGACTTGAACTTAAAGGAAAATGTTGACATTTGGCTTTTTTGCTGTAAATTAAAGGAGTAGATTGATACCACTTTCATATTTCTTTGTTAAATCCAGTAGACGTGTCGACGTCGAAGGATGTGCCTGGTGGCCATATAAGCCCCTGTAAAAAAACAAAAAAAAACAGACATGTTGGTTTTTGTACAGAATAAACAAACAGGAAGTGTAAGATATACAGTAAGTAGTGATCTTTATGGTACATGTCCACTGCCAAGAATAATTTCCACGCTTCCCAGTCTTATTATACAAACATTGCGGTGAACTATTTTGTAAAAAAGAGAACTTTTTCCAAACCTGCCGCCATTATGGTCTGTTTTGAAATCCGGGAGCAGACAGCCCCACGTGAAGAATTCTTCCAATCAAGTGCAGCCGTTGCGGTTGTGGGAGGGTGTAGCCTGTTTTCTTTGCTTGTCAGTGGTCAGTGAAGGGAAACTGATAACTGCCAGTGGCAAGCCCCACAAGCGTGCAATGCTGGGAAGTGGGAGATTCCTGCCGTGAAAAAAACAACAAAAAAAAAACACAATGGACACCAACCATTAGAAGTGCTGGTGGGTCGGTTTTAGTTTCCTTTGGAAAGAGCCAGGCTAACTGTTCCTCCTTGTTTCCAGTTTTTGTGCTAAGCTAAGCTAACCGCCTACTGGCTCCAGCTACATACAGTTGCTGTACGGACGTTAGAAGCTAAAGCTATGATCATACTTCAATACGAACACCGTATATACGGACAGCTGTGGACTTGCTCACGGACAGTGGAGGAGCATACACTTCTAAACATAGGCCTACTACAGTGGAGGGTCTGCGTACACAGACACATTCTGTACTGGAAAACAAGATGGTGACTTTAAGACAGAAAGAATAAGAGCTCCTTTGTTTGTTTCATGTGGCTAAACAACAACAAAAAAGTAGAGAAAATGCTGTGGGAGACTGCTTAAAGACAATATACAGTACACACATACAGTGCATTAGAGAAGCGACCAGTTTACATTTTAAGACCATGTGCAGTCAAACGTTGCAGGTGGATCTTTATGGACATGGAAGGATCATGATGGCCACGCAGATGCAGCAACCATGAATTGGCCTTAAATCTCTGCAAGCAAGCAAATATAACCAATTCTCAAAAATGTCGATCTATTCCTTAAGTTTTTTTTCAAAGTCGAATAAAAACTAGCAATTACCTTCTGCTACTTGCGGAAGCTCGTGGAAAAAAAAGAGATTGGAAAAGTGAAATAGAGAGAGAAGATACAGATGTTCTCACATGGGGCTTTCCAGTTAGCGGTGGCAGTTACCTCTTTTTTTTTTTTAAAGAGTCCCTGTTTCAATTATGAGTACCACCCTGAGGCCACGCTTGTCCGGTGCTGGAAGTGTGTTTGAAGAGTATGTGCTCAGAGAGGGTGACAGTCACTTCACACTCTTTAGCTTGTTAACTGCCCCCAGAGACTTGCTGTCCCCCTAACCCCTATTTAAACCTTACCATCATAAAAGAAACACTTGTGAGAAAGAGACCAGTCCCCTCTTTCTCCAAACTCCCAGCTCCAGCCCCCCAACTCCCACAAGCCATTCCTGTCTACCTGCCAGTATGTTCTGGTCCTTGGTGCCCGCCAGGCTCCTCATCAAAGCTACTTTCAGCATAGATCTATGTGGGCTCTTTGTAAAAATAACAGTCTTTCACCCTCAATTAAACTGCGCTGCTGTGTCTGTTAACTTCCTCTGGTTTTATCTGCTTTCCAATTCTTAACTCGTCTTTGCTCTACTCCTGTCTCTGTCCTTGGAAGTCAAATTTGTTCCGCGTATAGGACAGTTTTTAGTCACCACCATGCATGAGCTTTTCAACATTACTGGAACTGGTGGGAGTCAAGCAAAGTAGAGCAAGAGAGAGGGACAGAGATGATTGTGAATGTGTTTTTTGTTAGTGTTGTATGAACTTGTTTTTCCATCTTCAACAACTACAAAAATGTGTAGACAGTTTTCAGGACATCTGAGTGTTTGCAGGCTTGGCTCAGTATTTCATTTATTGTTCTCTCTCTATCAGCACTGTAATCGGAAATAATATTTGTTAACAAATACATATAGGGCATTTTAGTATAGCAGCTGTAAAACACTGATGGAGCTGAATCATCATGGCCACTTTGGAACTCTCTGCAAACTGATCAATTAATAACTGAGACATGATGTTTGTTCTGAAGAAGTAATAATCAACCTGCTGCTCTCTTCACTTCACGTTGTTGATTGAGAGGATTGTTTTTCGGATCAACTTTTTTTATTCAAGAAGTTAGACTAGACTAGAATTTGTGTTACTTTTTTTTAACACATTACAGTCGGCTAGAGAGACTAGTCAGACAAATACAATTCTCATTTTACTTTATAGGTTTGTTTTTTTCTAAAAAGTACAGGAATAGTTTTAATATTCAAAATCAATTAATACTTAAAATTGAAGAAACATCACTTTGAACCCTTTTGTGCACACTATTATTCAAATGCTACAATATATATAACTTCTAAGATAATGTAATGTCATTATTATGTAATTAAGATGATGTAATTGTATCCTAACGGACTAAAAGTATTCCAAGGCTACACACACACACACACACACACACACACACACACACACACACACACACACACACACACACACACACACACACACACAACAAAGCACATGCAAACACACAAAACAAAGAGAGAGAAAGATGGAGAAAGTGGGAGAGAAAAGAGTATAAGAAGCCCCAGGAAGAGCTAGTTGTCCTTCCTTTGCTGAAATTCCCCGTAATTAAAATCATACAATCATTCAATGCACTGTAAAACCTCTCAAAAATCATAACGCCCCTTGAGGTCAACAACAAAGCTCAGGCCTCATGTGAGTGTCAGATGTGGCAGCAGATTGCTTTGTGGTGTCTTGGAAGCAAATGTTTGGGCTCTGAGCTCAGTGCCAGAGGAGACACAAGTATAATGTATTTCTTTGTTAAATGTCATAATGTGCAATCTGCTATTTTTACAGTGTGCATCTTTGATGTTAAGGACTAACGTTTTGTTAAATTTCAACTTTGTAACATATACTGAGGATTTGACATTTGTCCAGTTCACAATTTATAATCAAGTCAGGGTGCAATCCACTGTATCTTTTTCTGACTGGTTTAGAAACAGGTACAAGAACATTTTAGGGAAAAATACAATACCTCTGTGTGACTATACTATAGTGGTGCATTGAGGTAAATGCTAACACATCTGAGTTTTTAGCCTATTAGCATGCTATTATGAGCTAATTAGCACCAGAAAAACTACAACTGTGGCTGATGACAGTGTAATTAGTTTGCAGCTATTTGGTCATTAACCAAAGTATTGGACAATTAGAAATTTGATGATGGTCCTAGAGGAAAACCACAAATGCCAACCACATGGTGGCGTTAGAGGAAAAGTCCGCCAAAGTCATTAAGCTTCATCCTCTGAGGACCACAAGTGTATATACAACATTTCATCCATCAAATATTTTAGTTGAAGAGATCATTTAGTCTGGACCAACGCGGTGGCGAGTTGAGTTGAGCCGTGCTGTGTGGGTGTGTGCCCTAAGCTGAGAACACCACTCTGTGAGCCAGGCACCCAAGGAGGATGTTCTCAAGTCGAGGAACCTAATCTTTCCCAGCAGGAATCCAAGCGGCTCTGTAAGTGTATGAATAGAGATAATATCTCTATAATGAGGCCTGTTTTGTACCATCAAAGTCTTCAAAAGGGTCTGAAACCCGACCTCCCTCCTAGCACTGACAATCCCTCAGTAATAGCTCCCTATTATTAATTGTTTTGCCTGCCTGCTAAGTCCTTGTCCCTCTCTTTCTCCCTCTTGCTCTTGTAGTTGGGTTTTAGCTCACCCTTGACCTCCTGCTTTTAAGTGTACTGACATTGTGCCAGTTTGTAGCTCAGTGGTAGGAAAGTGTTTGTTTTTAAGATGAAACTGTTTCCAGACAACAATCTCCTTTATGTGTGTTCTAGATGTTAAGTCAAGGGGTTACAACACTCACATAAGGAAATTAGCTCACGCATAGTATTCACGGGCAGCAAATTCTCATAATTTCAGCTATTATGCAATTTATCCTTTCAGCACGTCCAACACTGCCTATGTTGTAGTGTCAGAGCCAGCACAGGTGTGCTTGATATCTTTGAGCTGTCGGCTGTGGTTAGCTGACAAACATCCGGACGTGGTTAAAGGAACTGACCAGACGACACCAACTCAGCCCCACTGAGGACGTGGCCCTTTGCATATCCTGCTTTGGGACAATTGTCTATTGTCAGTTGTCTATCTCGATCTCTCAAACTGTCAAGTAGTGCTTGTCTATCTGATGCTGCGAAGAGTTCTGAGAGACCCAGCCACCCAGTTCTTCACAGGATCACAAGCGGAGATCCAACTGACTGATAGGGTTTGATGTAAAAAATGTGACTTGTCAGGGATGATGTAACATGTGTGCACTGCTAATCTGATGTATCCGAACATAAGAGAGGACACGAACAGAACAGGATTGCAGTGGTGAGGACGGAAAGAGCACTTTAAAAAACGTCTTTGCTGACTCAGCGTTTCTTCACTCTCTTTGTCTGAATGTTGAGGTTGACCTAGCCGCCATCAAACTCTGAAGAATACTTGATTCTTTCAAATTATTCTATTACGATGCATTTGTAAATGGTAGCATGACACATCTTAAGACATTTGAACCGACTCACTAATTGAATCCATCTTTAAATGCAGTAAGAGCTGTGTGAGTCACAGCAGTCCAGTAAAGGCCCGTGCACACGCCTGAAGGATCTTTCTGAAGTCTGTCTCTCTGTAATGGACAGTAATGGACATAAAGTGTGTGATGTGATGAGTCGTATTTCATAATTAATGTTTGTGTCAGTGCTCTGGAAGTTTACAGTAGACTGTAAAAACTACTATAGTGTGATTTGGAAAAAAGGAGAAAAAAAGTGTAATAAAGTTCTTTAATTCTGCTCTAAATATGACTTTTCATTTGTCACATTTGTGTAGTCTCACATGGGGAGTTCCTTAAGAAGCAGTTTTTTTTTCCCACAGGTCACTAATTCCATGTAAGTGGTGCACGCACACACACGCACGCACGCATACACACACGCACACACACACACACACACACACAAACACATGCCAAATGCATTTACCAACACAAGCATTTCACAGAGAAGTATCTCCATCAAAAACAGCCCTCTCTCCATCTGTTAAACAAATAGGGAGCCCCTACAAAGGTGTGCAAAAGAATCCACATGATCAAAGTGTATGAGAATGGCAGCCTTGTCCTGGCCTGGCCATTATCAGGCCCCATGAATGCCTGTCTTCTCCTCTTTTGTCGGTCGAGGCATTGACAGTCACTCACCCGGCAATGACTGTCACACCAGCGCAAAGAGCCAGCCGCCGACAGGGGCCAACCACATCAAACGAGGCTGTCAAGGGGCCCTGCTCGTGAACCGTGGCAACAAACACCTCCTGATCCTCACCTACAGCTCAGCAGCAGACACCCACCACTGTGCTCTCAGCCACTGCCTCCACTGAGAAAAGATGTACTGCCTGGACCTCATTTCCCTCTCTGCCCCCCCACTCCCCCCCCCCCCCTCTCTCTCTCTCTCTCTCTCTCTGTCTCTCAAACTGTCAAGTAGTGCTTGTGTTAACCTCCAGCCTGCCGAGACACAAAGGGCCGCTAAAGTGTTTAAGAATGCTTTATGGATGCATGACAGGGGGAGGCTGTCACTGCTGGGGGTCAGAAAGTATACAGGATGTGAATGAGATACATTTAGTTTTACTTTCAATTTTGAGCTGAGTCACACTTGATTTAAACTGTATGACGAACTTCAAAAGTCGACTGAAAGAACAATAACTTTAAATTGGCTGTAACAGGTACTTTGGTTAAGCCGGCGTGAGTGGGGGTTGCATGTGTATACTACTACCAGCTTTAGATTACATTCATGGATACAAATGTAACCTCATATGCTGTGATGTGTTTCTCCTCAATTAATGATAAGTTTGTATTAATCGTCACAATAACTGTACACAGTAAATGCTGTACGAGTCCTGAGACAACATACACACAGCGTGTTTACGTGGTAGTTGCTGTGCTTACAACGACGTTTGAAACATTGTGAATTTCACTTTACCGTATCATTCATGTCGTAGCTCTTATTCACATTTTTCACAATCTAGTAAAGGAAGTACATTTGAGTGCTGAACTCTTTGTTTTGACCAATTTTCAAGTACAATTAAGCAGTACACTAGAGCATAATCATAACTTTTTAGTTCTAAACTAAACCATTGACGTTAAAGTTGCATGACCAAAACATCTCAGAGTGTCATATATTTAAATAGGGTGTAAAATAACAAATGGGAGTACAAATGTCAAATTATGACACAAAATGTTTTGCTTGTATCATCGTTGGACACATTTTCACCTTGGTGTTTTACCACTTGTGTACTTTGATTGACTGTGATGAGACTGCCACCTGTAGGCCAAAACGTAACTTTAGTCACTGAAAAGACAAAAAGGAAAATAGGAAGATTTTATATAAATATTTACCAATAAACAAGTGCATTTCTGCCTATGAAATTTAAAAAAAGGGAAAATATTGTAGGTCAATTTAACTTAATTTGGGTGATAACTAAAACTGGTTGCTGTCTAATTACTGCTAGCCCTTTAAATACATCTAATGTTGTCCTCCTGAATCCACTGCAAGGAACATTTGCAGGGAGGACAGGAAAGACTAAAAACCCCAAAAGAACCTGGCTGCAGACCAGATGGCAGATGCCAACCACGATGGTCATCCATACACAGGAAGTCGTGCGACATCAACAGCACGATGTGGTAGCTTTTTTTGCTTTTAATAAAACTTTCAATAGCAGAATTTGAACATTTTCCCCCCTGTATTTTATATTTAAAAGTTTTAAAACAATTATTTGTTTAATAATAATAATAATAATAATAATAATAATAATAATAATAATATTAACTGAAGCCATGGATTTTTTTTCTGCCTTTCCTATCATAGGTTTGTTTTGTTATTTTTAACATTAAACGTTAGTTTTTTATTTATTTATTAGAATTTGTTTGAACATGTCTCTTGATTTTGTACCCACATATTGTAACAGATGGAAGGTTTGCATAACCTGAGCTTTTTTTCTAACGAGATTGTTTAATGTTAGTGTGTAACATTGAGTTAATGTGTCACGACCATACAAAATCATCCACCATGTAACTTCAACAATTGGTAATGGCTAATTACCCAGTTTGATTGTTCATCTTAATTAATCCATAACCTACAGTAAGACTGTTGTTTATCCGGATTGAAGCTCAACATACACTGCGTGGCTCAAAGTATGTGGACACCTGAATTTCCAACTCATATTTGATAATTGAACATGCAAACCGTGCATGGGCTTTACCAACAAATGTTGTGATATGTTATGTTGTTAAAGTAGGCTACACTAAGTACAGTATGTGGACAGGAAAGTTAATTACTTTTAGCAGTAGTAGTTTAATGATACCATTAACAAACACCTTTGACATTATCGGCCACATAAAATATTTGCTACATCAAAATTCCTGTTACAGTAAAATATGTAACAAGCCGTTATAATCCCTGCTCGATTTATCTGCGATCTTCTACCAATGCCTTAAACAACTGCGATCGCTTCTCGCCACTAGCTTGGTCTCATTTAAGATGGCTGCCTAGTGCCCAGAAGAAACGAGGTTATTACATGTCAACATGTCACTTCTCAGAGTGTGTGCCTTTGCTAAATGTCTGAACCGTCGCAGTTTATTTGGAGAGTGTGCTGTTCGCGTGTCCCTTGCTGACCGCTGTCAGCTGTGTCTGTGTGCGTCGATAAGAGGCGGCGCAGTCAGACGTATATCAGGTGAGCCGAAGCATTCTGTCTCAGCTAGTACAGTTTTAGTTACAGTATCATGGACAAGTTGTTCCATTTACGTCAAGGACTCTTGTGTTAAATGTCATTGTACGTGTGAATCTAACCTGGGGTTTCCCGAATAGTTCTTGTAATGTAGGACGAGCACATAACACATGTAACAGTTTGGTAAAATGATGTGTTATTGAGTCCAGCCTGAGGATGCTTTGTTTGTGACCACGAGCTCTACCGTTAACGGTTTTAGTAAGGAGTGAGTACATTTCTTACAAGAGGTGTCTTTTGTAGTTTGTACATTTGTTCATTGAAAGAACTTCCGACGGTGTAAGTGTCACTATCATTTGGGACTCTGGGAAAACGTGCTGGACTGAGGTCTGCCAAAAGGTTGATGGTTCGATCCCCAGCTCCTTCTGGTCCCTGAGGTGGACTCTGAACCCCCAGATGCTCCTGTCTGTATGTGGAGGAAAAATGTAACAAAATGAATGCAATGCTAGTAGGGCTGGGCGGTATGGAGAAAATCAAATATCACAATATTTTTGACCAAATACCTCGATATCGAAAACGAAATAGTAGTGTTGACTATGTTGCTTTCACAAAATAGTAATGTGGCTGTAATGACTAAGTGGGTAAAGGCAAACAATAGAACAGCTAGAACAGTCTGGTAAGTTCAGAAAATGACATTACTTTACTGTAATGCAGCCTTTAAAGCCAGGAACATACAACACTTAGCCTATGCCATATTACGATATTACGATATCCAAAATCGAAGACGATATCTAGTCTCCTATCATGATATCGATATAATATCGGTATATTGCCCAGCTCTAAATGCTAGAATTTACAAGTGGTAGAAGTAGTGTTTATTAACTGCAAGCAGTAAGCAAAATGCACTCTCACAACTGGTTTTAGTGGTTGAATACTTGTCTTATTGGTTAGGAAGTGGAGGCATATATATCTATATTAATTATTATCTCAACTGTTTTTTTTTTTTTTTTTTTTTTCAGAGACACCATTGCTGTGTCAAAGAAGAAATGTTTCATTTGTAATCCCAAAGAGAGAAGATGCAAAGAAACGTGTACTGGAACAGTCTCAGTTGTTAGACGGTAGGTTGCTTTACACATGTTGCCACATCTCTAACCTCCACTACCACTAAGTAACATGTTATAAATAAATGTGATGTTATATCAGAGTTCTCTGGCTGCTTTTTCCCCCCTCTGTATGCTGCCAGTCCAAACTGCATTTGTTTACTGTTAAATCCAAGACTTGCCTGGCCTAATAAGTTATTGGAGCCTGTAGTTCTGTCTGTCTATTACTCTGAAACAAGCTGGTCGGTCATTTTGTTAACTCCCTTTTCTCTCTCTGTCAGTGCTTGAGGCCAGGATCCAGCAACTCCAATCCGACATCTTTTTAGATGTCCAGCATGCAAAGGTGCAATTTGTTAAAAACCCCTCTTCTGGAAGAGGGGTTTTACCTGCTAAGAGTCCCAGAAGCACACCTAAGGAGAAAAGTAGCATTTCTAAATCAGGAAAGACTGTTGCTAAAGGAGCTTCTGAATCTCATCCCAGCCGCTGGATGGAAAAATTAACTCAGGAGAAGAACAACAAACTCACAAAACAGCAGCACCTCCATCAGAAAATCCAGAAGAATGTGAAGGAGAAACCTACAGCCAAATCTAAAGGTAGCAAAAGCAGCTCAGTTCTCCCCGGTACATCACATAAAACTATATCTACCACAAAAAAAACGACTGTGCCCTTGATAAAGAACCGAAAAGGACGCATGAAATTGTCCGATGAGATTCGTGCTGCAGTTTCTTCACCAGTTGCCTCCTCCTCCGCAGCAGCAGGAACAGCAGCTATGGCACATAAAGTATCCAAAGGGAAACAGAAGGGCTCTAAAAATCCGGTTCCCGGTAAAGAGGGCCAAAAGCAGACCGTTGCAGATCCCCAAGGCATGGTCAAAGAGCTGGCCGAGGTGGAGGAGCTGGAGAGGAGGCTCAGTCAACAAGTAAGCCAGTGGACATCTTCAAGTAACCCGGAGCGCCTACAGGAGTACAGTGAGGGAGCCGCATGTGGGGACATCCAGCTGAGTATCCGCTCTTACCTGGAGGCGTGTGTGTTTGCCGGGGACGTCGAGAGGGCGCACCGTTTCCTGCTCAGCCAGCACAGAGTTATGAGTCGACGTAAACATCTGAACACAGGCGTCTACAACATAATAATGAGGGTGTGGGCCAAGAAAGTGAGTTCAACAACCGAAGACACTGTGTTTTAAACCTGAGACTATGCAGGTTTGGCTGTGTAATTGTGTGTCCCATGAACAGTAATTCAAAGTTTGACTTTTTTTTCTATTTAAAGTGATTGAAACTAGCACTTGTTTAGGTACAGCTCTTTTCTGCAATTTTTTTTTTTTTTTTTTTTGTGCGTGGTGGTTAACCAGTCAAAACACTAAGATATATGAGGCTGAAGAACTGATGGCAAACTTCCTCAGAATGGTGATTTGTTACTTGTGAATCCAATAATGTGTTTTGAGAGTTTTTCATTGTAAATACTTGCACATTCTCTGATTCTCCGCTGGCTGACAGTCTTTCTATTGCACTTTTATAAGTGGACCACGTAACTAAAATGAAGTGTCGTCTTTAGTCAGTAATTTAATTGTCACATGTTTCCGTGGTGTCAATAAACATTTTTTTGTTGAGTAAACATTGGTATAAAATGTACGTGGAAGCAAAGTTTAATGGAGCTCCCATATGTCTCTCTGTCTGTTTGTAGGGCATATTAAATCAGATCGGCCGCATGTTTATTCTGTTAGAAGAGGCTGGTCTGAAGCCAAATCTGGGATCCTACTGTACTGCCCTGGAGTGTATGGGCCGCAATCCCAACTGCTCCCCAAAGGTCATCATAAGGTATGTACACACACACACACACACACACACACGACTACGACTCCTAAACATCTGTGTTTGTGATAAGTTAACACATTTCTTCAGTCTTTCTTCCTCGTTAGATATTTTACCAGAGGGATATTAAGCAAGGTTTATGCTTCTGCGTCGGCTCACAGTAGCCTAACTAAGTGGCCTGAGGTCTATACTTGTGCGCTGGTGTCTGCGTCGTTCTATCATATTTCTTTAAGAGAATGGCAGGAGCGACTTGTGTGTATGCTGGGTGAGAGAGTGAGGTGTAGTGGGAGAAACAATTGTCTCCCCAGTGCTTTTTTTGACCACGGTCAGAGATCTGTAGCAGGAAAAGTGAACCCTCCCCTTGATTTAATGTTGTTTATGGAGAAGGAGAACCCGACATGAGTGGGGGGGAAATGCAACGCTACCAAGCCATGGCCAGGCGTACCAATCAAAGGTGTTGTGACGTGTAGTTAAATTTTTTTTGAGAGGTGCACGTCAGGCTACGCCGTAGGGTCCGTATCTCCACGTACCTACGTATGTACCAACGATGCCGATTGAACGCAGGACCATATGTTGGCCTTTACTGTGAAGCCAGGAGACAATGATTTGAGGTTTACACAAGAGCAGTGGCAATACAGACACTTACCAACAGGGGTCAGGCTGTGCTCATGGTTTACACTTCTGCACATCCTTTTCTGCTTTCTAGCATACTGGTATACTATTTGTTTATGATTCTAGCCATGATTGTCAGTATTTATGACTGTTTTTTTTACTTAAAAAATAATGGCATCAGAGAAGTAGCAAAGTGTAGGAAATAACCCCAAAGTTGTTTATTTTCCTTTTCATTGCCTCATGTTTTTCATTGTTGGGTTATTGTTGATTTAGCTCTGGGTTGCAGTGTTTTTACCACTTTTGTCATATTTTATAATAGTCAATAAAATCTGTTTGCTTATGTTGCTGTAGCAATATGATCTCAACTGGGATGGTCAAAGCTTCCTGTTGCCTTTAGGGTCCAGTTGTAAAAACCGAGTTGTGTATCAATTGTAAATTAAGGAATGCTTGATTTTGAGTGCCTGTCAGTGTTCGAGGTCTCCTCTGCATTAAGCTGACAGAATCGAGGGTTTCTCACACTTTGCACCTATTTTGCTGTTCCTTTCCCTCATCACTAATATTGTTTCCATGGCAACCCAGCATCACACCGTTTTTATGTATTTTTTTATTTTGTCGATTTGTGGAGGTTTCTGTAATAATTATTGTAGCTTTTCACGTAGCAAATTGAAATTGTTTTTGAAGCATGCTGACACAGTGTTTATAAGATTGGCTTAGAGTAATTAAATTGTTACATTACAGCAGAACTCTGCGTCAAACAATGTGGTGTATGTAATTGCTTTTTGCTTAGACAACCTGGCAAGTTATTAAGTTTTTCATCAAGGACAACATTGACAGCCAGTAGCCCAGCTGTGGCCCAGCGGTAACTTGGTGATCCTGACAAATGAAGTTGTTACGTCACTGACTGCGTGTCAGCCGCTCACTTAGATTTATTACATGACATGTAGGGCTGTAGCGATACACTATTCTCACGATACGATACACGATATTCAGCTCACGATACGATATATATCACGATATTCAGCCAACGATACGTTTCGATACGATTCGATATAATTCGATACACTTTCATTTCATTTTCTGAAAGATTTAAAGGGGACCGAGTGATTTTGGTGACATCTTGTGAGTGTTCCATTTACTTGGATTTAATTAATTGAACTGAAAACATCAATTACACAATATATGTCTCTGACTGGACAGAGAGTCTACAGCAGGGATCATCAACTACATTTTTTTCAGAATTTTTCTAAGCACTCTGGCGGCCGGACTTTCAAATAAAATAAAATAAAATTAATTTATACCTAATACGCCTATTCTTTTTCACTTTCTTACTGAATTAATGCAAGTTTGTTTTTTTACATGTATTAGTGTGAGCAAACTCCTAAAAAACATGGAAACTCCCTAATGATAACTGGCTCTTTAACTAGAAAAAGATCTCAGACTAGGAGGCAGTTCACTGAGGAGTGATGGTTAAAGTCTGTGATTATGGAAACATTATTGTAGTATGCAGCATCCTGATTGGTGGAAAACGCTTGCAGGAAGAAAGGCTGTTGTCAAGTAAACATGTCACTGTCAAAGACGCTGAAGCAAAAAGTTGAAGTGGAAAAGCCAGAAGCCCAGCTTTAATGATGAATGGACTGATAAGCAGGCTATGCACTCGTCATGTATGCCTCATTTGCAAAGAAACGATGTTGTTGCAAAATAATACAACCAGCATCATCATCATCATCATCACTGAACATAACGATTGCGTCATTCACGTGCTTATTAAGTAGCTCCAGATTGTCCGCTCCAGCGGAGAGTTTGGTTTGTTCAGCCAGCAGTGAGGTTTACAAGAATTTGTCAACATTTCCAGATTCCCGGCAACCTAAGAGAAAGAGTTAGACTACAAACCGATAGCTTTTGTTTTACCTTGATTGTAAAAATTCGCTATTTGCAGAGTAGAGCTGTGTTTGCGTAAAACAGCGCGGTGGACTGAGCAGATTGAAATATCGCTTTCTACATGTTTATGCCGGTCTACGCAGGTGAGTGCATTGATAAGTATTGACTTTCTACTCACGAAGGTTTAATTGTAGCCTATTTACAGAAAAGAGACCAGCGTGAGTTCATCTGCCCCAGCGGCCGTTGGTAACTCTGTATCGTTCCCAGTCAGGTGCTGCGTGGTTTTTAACCTTTAACACACACACATCTCGGCTCAGCGGTGTGTGTGTTTTAACACGGTTTTTGCTCTAAATGCTTGAAATGATAAATACCAGAACACCTTTTTTCCTCTTTACATTTTGTGAATTCATGATTATTCTGCGGGCCAGACTAAAAGCTTTGGCGGAGGGCCGCCAGTTGACATTGGCTGCTCTACAGCGACACTAGCGGCTGGCTGACCAAATCGCTCTTCCTGCAACGTGAACGGGGGTAAACACGGGGGATTTGAATGGGACTTATGTATCGATACTGGCGGCATAAAAATCGATACTTTCTTGGGGAATAAAATATTGATTTATATCGCAGAATCGATAAAATTGCTCAGCCTTAATGACATGTAGCACACGTACACCTACTGGGCACAGCTCACAGCTTCAGCAGAGCACTACATGTGTCACAGTGTGTGTGTATCTGTTTGATGGCAGCCAATATAATCATCTGGCCTGCTGCATGGGCAGTGGCAGGGCTCATATAGACTTTTTTTTTTTACTTTTTTTCTTAGTCTGGAGTTATTATAGCACGGAAAACCACACGGCAAAAGCAGTTGTTTAATTTAGCATAATGCATGTTGATACATTGACCCTACTGAATAATGCACTTTCATGCCCTCTTTGAAATGGGTTACCTAAGCCATGTCTCAGTTCAGGAGTCTCCTCCTTTACAGTCTGCATTTCAAAAATACATCATAACATGTTGGTAACTTTGAAGACAACTTCCTCTTGGTAGATCTTTTTTTTTTTTTTTTTTTTTTTTAAGGTGCTCTAAGCGATGTTGCGCGTTTTTTAGGCTACAACATTTTTTTGTCACATACAGCAAATATCTCTTCACTATCTGCGAGCTGCCTGTCCCCTGAACACACTGTAAAAAAAGAAAAAGCGTTCTCTGTAGACAGCCCAGGCTCCACAAACGCCAACAAAAACAAAGTGGTCCAACCTGCACCACCAAACATAACATTCTTCCAGCGTTCCAGCCAATAACCGACAATAACGGGGGTGGGGGTTGGGGGGTTAGTGCACGGAAGGGAGGGGGAGGGGGAGGGGACGGCATGAGGAGGAAGGAGGGGCGAGCTAGCCTCGTTTTGTTTGAAAATACTTTGAACGTCAACAAGAAGGGCCGTCACCCAACATCGCTTAGAACACCTTTTTTAAAAGCGTTTATTGAATTTACATTTTAACAAGATCTGCCAGAATGTTCCATACGTTTTGATCTTTCTGACATAAGACTCCCTCATTTGGAAAGGGAGTGCAGGTTCAGCCCATTTATCGGTGTTTTAAGCCCCTAACGTCACTAGGATTAGGCAATGGTTACTCTTAGGGCAAAGAGTATAGAAGTACCAAGAGGCGAAACGCAATAAAATGTTGTGTTGCGTTCAGTCCAAGATGGCGGAGCTGCACTCTTTAGAACTTAACGCACCTGTGACCGAGCTACAGCTTGCAATGGAACGTTCTAAAGAGTGCAGCTCCGCCATCTTGCTTAGGGTTAGGGTTAGGTGCCTTGAAGTCAACGGTCGCAGCGCTGCCTGGAAGGAGACCTCGGGGGCTTAAAACACCATTGAGCGTTTAGCCCACAGCTAGTCTTCTCAAGGTGTTACCGTCAAAAGCTACTGTATGTCCTTTTAAAGAAGGCACCTTGTGAACTGGTACTGTAGTTTCTGATCACACCATGCAAAGTAGCCCCCCCCCTTACAACATTTGCATCGAAATTATGAAATGTCATCACTCCGGCATGTCACTGCTTGATTGATTAGTTGTTTTGAGACCTTTATTCTCAGTCACTTTGAGTGCACAAACCACACACACAGAGGGACACACATACTTTCCCCCTGGACCCGGGGGACATCACCCTATGCGACATGGTCCAATAGCAGGACAGGTGGCAGGGCAGTAGGGTTGTGGGTAGGTATCTGGTTGGTCCATCGATCACTGTAAGCTGATGCTTGTATGACATTGTTGTTCTGCAGTGGTGCACTCCTGCGCAGTCTCGGGCCAAACAGCCACACTTTTCTCTTACAGTCCTCACCATCCTCCTTTTCTCTGTCACTCAATATGTTTGTGGTCTGCCTGTTATTCCCCCTTTATTATGGCCACACTGTTGTACCCTCCTAATATCACTCTCGCCTCCGAAGTCTCCCCCACAGAATCCTTGCCCTCAATGTACCGATCTGTAGATCCCCTGTCTCTCTCTCTCTCTCACTCACACACACACACACACACACACACACACACACACACACACACACACACACACACACACACACACATATATTTTATATACTTTATTTGATTCCACATTACATGCCAAATTTCATTAGGAATGAAATTTCCTGAATGATCCAACAGCTTAAAACTCATTAGCACATTGTTATTAAGTATACAGTTCTAAGGGTACAGGAAACATTGCCTTTTCCAACATGCTTCCTATAGTTGCTGAGATTGAACACTACTTGTTCTACCCTGTTTTAGATAGCCCCCCACCCCTCCAATGCAAAATCCACGGATCGCCAGCCTATGTACATGACCTAGACTACCAAACACTAGCACAATGAGCTTGCATTTGTACCCAAGGTTCTCAGTGGTAGATAGCAATGACTGATATTTTAGAGTCTTAGAACAGTAAGAGTCCTCCATAAACAAGTCAAATGCACATGACACACACACACACACACACACACACACACACACACACACACACACACACACACACGTATCCCTTTAAGTTTTCCCTTTTGTAAGTGCTGTGTCCTCCAGAGCTCTTTGCTCCCTAGGGTGCAGCCGAGCAGTCACCAGGCTGATTATGCTCTATCTTTCAACCTCTCTGCTCTCTTTGTTCCCCTCGACCACAGTGCCAGCACTCCGACTAATCCTCTCTTTGTTCGAGCCTCTCAAATTTACTGGGACCAAAATTGCACATTGCATCACAAGAGACTCGGAGTACAAAATCCTAAAAAAAATTTGACCTCTTTGCCTTGCCTTAGAAATATAACACTTCATAACTTCAAACACCAGACATATGACAGAATATTGTAATACAATTCATTCTTCATTGTATGCATTCAATGTGCAGAAACCTGCTCACTACTGATTAGATTAAGTAGGTGGAAGTTGCTGAGCCAAGGTTTCCTCCAGATGTAATTGGCGTGCTATTATTTATAATTGTCTTGAGGAAAAAGGTGTGCAGGGTGAAGCAGAGCGCTCTCATCCTCTGGCACTTCCGTCTCTCTGTCTCGCTCAGTCCTGTAGTTCTGTTGTTAACCTCTAGGGAGCAGTGCAACCAAACATCTTCAGGCTCCTCAATCATTGTTGGCCTGGGGCTTTATACCTCAAAGTGTGCATGGCACTAACAGTGTTTTACCCTGTAGACATGCGACATCTATAATTAAACATACAAAAAAAATAGTGTACACTGTAGGTCATACAAATCGCATATAACACTTGGAGGACATTCAGTCAATGTAATAAAATATTGCATTGGCCCAATTCATGGAATAGAAAAATCCATCAGTGTACAGCTTAATAACATTATATACCAACATCCATAAATCATTTATACAATCAAAATGTGTATCACTTCAGCCCATGAATCTCACTAATCACCGAAGAATAACGATCCACCAGGCTGGCCATATTAATTCCCAGACCTTCTTAGGTAACAGATCAAATTAAGTTATGCAATAATTACATTATTACAGCTCTCATTTGTATTCCAGGGACTGGTTGCACATTGGTATTCTCTGCATTCTGCAGTCCGGTCATGGAGACTGTGCTCTCTCTAGGAGACCTCTAGAAGATTCTATTTAAATAAACATTTCGCTGATGTCGTCAGTGCCCATCTCGATCAAACTCATACTTTTGAGTCGGACAGAAAGGCCTGTGAATGCAAATACTTAAATTGATATTCTGCAACTGTCGATCAGATCAGGGTAGGCGTGACATATATACGATGATCCCACATACAAAGGAGTTTTTAAGAATGCGGAATTAATCGTTAGCCCAGTAAGTTATGTGATTATCTTACTCCCATTCCCACATCAACAGCCAGGTCAGAAGGTTGTGAACTCTGAACTAGTGATCAGACTCCAAAGTCTGTTCCATCATAACAACCATAATCTCCCACATGAATGAAAATGTACTTCTTGTGTCATCTGATGGGCTGGTTCTCTGGCTAAATGCTAAATCTAAACTAACACTGAGCTAACCTGATGAAAGGAAAACGGAGGTCATGTTTTCTATATATATGGTTATGTATGGTTATATACAGTATATGGTTATGGTAATAATCTGTATGTATGTCTGTCTGTCTGTCTCTTGTTTGCAAGATATAACAAAAAAAAAAGATATTTGGTGGACTGATACCCTCGCACAGGTATTAGAGAATGATATTTTAATGGGTATTATATTCCAGTTGTTTAAGCCATAGTTATTACAAACTGTGCTGGTGAGACGGGCCAGTATCTGGGACTCCCAATTTGGCTGCTAAACAGCATTTGTAAGCTATTGTGTGGAAAAGAATAAATTGAAAGGCGAGCAAAAAACAAACTCCAAATGAATAGTCTATTTTATGGAAACACTGCTCATTTTCCCAACAGAGCTAACTCTAATAGCTGATTATGAAACAAGCCATACTGCCAGTATACACACCGCATATGTAAACACATACACAAAAGTTACAAGACACAGGTATGCAGGTTTCATGAAAAATGCAGGCAGGCTTTTGCAGAACACCCAATGGCATTTTTACATGATTACACTTTCATTTTTAGGGGGAAATCTTTTCAAATAAATCACGAATATAGATAGATAGATAGATAGATAGATAGATAGATAGCCTAACTGTTTATTATGTGTCTTCATCTACTGTAGTTGGGATGGGAGGTGAAGTTGTGTCGAATCCTGCAGCTATACTGTAGTGTAGTGTTTTTTTTTTCTATCTGCTTGGCAGTATATAATTGCTTAAAAATTACCATTTCTGCTTTGTTTTATCATTGGTACAATAAGTGCCATAATATTCTGTGGTTGACCGCTTAACCAGATGATGTCTGATTTGCAATATCATTACTGTCATTGTCCAATATCTATTACTCACTGAAAATGATCACCACTATTGGGCAATATTCAAATAATGTGCTATAACCCACACTGCATATCACACTGTATATAAAACCATATCTTTTTTTATATGTATATAGCGTCTCAGAACTGTGCACCTTACCCCTCTTTTTTCCACCACTTATTTTATTTCCTGTTATGTTTATTTATTTTACGTACATGTTGGCACTGGAAAAGGAGTTGCTTTTAATATCCTTGTACATGTGTATAATGACAATAAAATGCATTCTATTCTATTATTGCTACTAAAGCACTTACACTGATTGTCATCATAGAGCTCATATGAGCCATTGGGGAATGACTGGACAGCATATTTCTAGCCAAAATAAACTCCAATAAGTGAGATTTAAAAGCCAGAAATCTCAGACCCGTGCTAAATAACCGTTCAGCCACTTGTCCTGATGAGCATCCCAAGGTCCACACAGATTTAACATGGCTAAAACCTGCTTAAGGGCCAATACAAACCTGTCCCTGTGTATCCAGGTGCCTAAGCCAGATGGAGGAAGATGGCCTGTCTGTGGACGACCTGTTCAGCCAGTGTGTGTTCCGGCAAGATGAGAGGGACATGGTGCTAAAGGCGGTGCACATTGTCCAGCCCGACTACCAGCCCAGCCTCAACACAAACGCAAACCAGTGCTCCTCGTCGCTAGTTAAGGACTTCTACACACAGGTATTGCGGGCTAGCTTTGACCTGTACCACATGTTTGCAGTTATTGTGATACACTATACACTGATATACTATTAGTTGACCTCAAGGCACTGACAGCCTTTTTTTTTCTCAATCACCTGCCGACTGTGAGTGATGGTCTCCTACGTGAACACACAGTTTTCTCTCAAAGTTTGAACAGTTGAGGTTATTTTACATTATTGCATTTGTGGTTTTTGTCCTTGTTTTTCCCACTGGCTGCTAGTGGGTTGGGGGTCTGTTAGAAAAAAAAGATGAATATGTGTTTCTGTGCACCCATCACAGTTTAGCAATATTTTTTTTTTTCAGTCAATGGGTTGCTCACTGATGCTGCTAGACCACTGTCAATCAAATCTGATGAAACTTCACCCACATAGCGGGTATGTGGCAGATTAGTTGTTGACTCTTAAACTTTTAATAAATAAAAATAATTATGTAATAAATGTTGCTCAATTAGTCATGAATAATGTATGTTAAATACTTCAGATTCAAATTCAAGTATTTAGGGGCTTTAATATAGATTGAGTATCATCAGTGTAAATTGGAATAAAAATGTGGGATGTATGATTAGCAGAGAAATATCAATGGGCCTGGCAGTAAGCATCGGTTTTTCCAAAGTTAACTTCAAGTGGAGCATTCAGAGATGTATGGGCTTTAGCATGCATCATTATATAGATAACAGGTGCTTGACTAAATAGAGACGGTTGAATCACTAAAGTCATCGTAACCAATGTAATGTACATCTAAGTGTTGGCTGCTGGTCTTCATGCTTCAGTGGATGTAAATAAATCTTGGGATGGCAGGTGTTTATTGTAATCTTCAATTTTATACCCCAGTTTGCGTTATTTAAAAAAAATGAGATGTAGAATTAGCATCTATGCCATGACATGCATTTCACAAAGAATGGCTTTTCAATGTAAAAGCATTAAAGAAATTAGTTAAATGTATTTAGAAACCGCATGGGGCTTCATGTTAAAACGTGATAATGTATGGCTATAAATACAGATCAGAAGTTATTTTTTCAGTAGCACCAGAGAGCTGGGAAAGCTGTCAGAAGGCTCCAACGTGACTACGAAAGATTTTATCATCACCCCTTCACAACCAGACAGGCCCTGGCCTATTTATAGTGAGCCAACTCTGCTTTCTAATGGCTCCGCTGCTTTCCTGGCCTCTCGTCCTCTCACCTCTACCCTGCTTTTTCCTATCTCCTCCTTCCCCTCCTGATTCTCACATGATTCATTAACAGCTTTTTGTTCAATAGCAGTATTTTTAGCCTTAATACTTTTGCCACATTTGTCTTCTTTCTGAGTGACATTTATATACTTTTGGTCTACTTAATCTCATTGTGCGTGCGTGCGTGCGTGTGCGTGCGTGCGTGCGTGCGTGTGCGTGTGTGTGTGTGTGTGTGTGTGTGTGTGTGTGTGTGTGTGTGTGTGTGTGTGTGTGTATGTGTGTGCGCGCAATCAGCAGGTCATGTATATTTATGTTAAGAGTGTATGTGCAACTATACCACTTTGTGAAATGTGAAACAGGCCAAATGTTACTGCTCCATTACTGTTGCCTCTGATTGCATTTGTAAGGCTGGTTATCCAACTGTGACTCTATGGCAGGTTGATTTAATGACTGAAAGGCTGTCCAAATAACTGGTCCACAAGATAACAGAGAAGCACACTGGATGGTCTCCGGGGGGATTTTGAATCAGTTTTAGCAGCAGACACACAATCTAATTAGAATATTGTTTTTTTTTTGTTGTGAGATGGAATTTTGATTAAGCTGATGCTCGTACAAAATGCAGTTTGATCTAGTTTCAACTTGTCATTAGAGATTGTGTGGTTTTCTTCCATTTGATTCTTATTTTCATCTGGAAACTGGTATGTGTGCCTATTTTATCCTCCTCAGTCTCGGTCAAATCGTGTCAATCCATCCAGTGAATTCATTGTGGGTTTGACACAGTAGGGACAAGGAAAAACATAAGTTTGGAAATTTGAGTTCATTCTGTTTTACAAAGTATTCAAATACAATCGCACAGCTGTACTTTAACAATACTGCAGCACAGTCCTTTCTGTAGACCTTCTTGCTTTTCTTTGTACACCAGAGGCTTCAATTTTGTACTTTTAACTGATAATGTGGTGTTAGCTTTTTAGCTCATTTCTGAAGTTGTAATATTGTACAAGAGCTGTCTGGTGAGTAATTCATGTGGTACGCTACCTTAGGCTTTGCTCTGGCTGCTGTCCATGCTCCATCTCTCTGAGGCCTGATTTACAGTCTATCTTGTCGGCTGTCTACGAGCTAATAAATGTTCTTACTGCAGTACTTGATCTCCTGCCTTGACAAGGTCACAAACAATAATTGACTTTTTCAACTTTTTGATTTCTTCAAGTAAGAAATTTGGCAGTGTTGTACAAGTCTGTCGCTTAGTTGGTAACCTTGTAACCACTTTGATCTGGCAAGATGTTAGTAGCAGTTTTTATATGACTTAGCCTTTGCTCGCTGGCCCGAAAAGGCTCTCTTTACGATACTACTGCCCTGAATTGTTCCTCTCAGGGAAAGCTTATTCTCAGGTAGGGCTGCACGATATGAGGAAAATATCTAATTACAATTATTTTGACTGATATTGCAATATGATTCACTGTATTAGAGGCAATGATAATTTTTGTATCATTATTTCCATTTTCATGGAAAATATTGAAATTAATTTTTTTAAATGATGTGATTTTTTGCAAACAATTTAGTTTTTGTGTGTGTGTCTGTGTGTGTCTGTGTGTGTCTGTGTGTGTGTGTGTGTCTGTGTGTCTGTGTGTCTGTGTGTGTGTGTGTGTGTGTGTGTGTGTGTGTGTGTGTGTGTGTGTGTGTGTGAGAATTGGGATTGCAGCCCATGCATTACAGTAGGATCCCAGATTTGGCTTCAGACCAGCTTCTTCTTCTAACCGAATAAACATGCGGGCAATCTGATTTAATGTGCCCTACAAACAGACAGAGAGACATATGGGAGCTCCGTTAAACTTTGCTTTCACGTACACTTTATACCAATGTTACTTAAGAAATGTTTATTGACACCACGGAAACATGTGACCATTAAATCACTGTGTGTGTGTCTGTGGCATGTGTTTTAGAAGTCAGACCACCAGTACCCCAAACTGGACTTCACTCAGGAGGAGCTTCAGGAGCGTTTCAAACGTCAGCTCCGCATTGAACAGGCCTGCACCATCACCATCGACTCTGTGGAGGCTGCCAAGCCCGTCACTGAAAACATGGCCAAAATGGTAAACAAACCCACCTGTTGCATCTCTTCATCTTCATCACACTCTCAATACACTAAACTGCTAGAAATGTGGATTTATGCTGAACATCTGCAAATACTTTCAAAAACGGTGTGTTATTGATAATAGGTGGTTAGGTTTTAAAAATCTTTACCCAACCTAAAATCCTAAAACCTACTAGAGGTACAACTTATGGAATTTCAAAATCTTATTGTCAGATTAATTGTGACCAATAATTGGTACCCTGTATCTACAATAGTGTTGTTGCTGTAATATGTTTTATTTTTTTATTTTTTTTTTAAAGGTATTTTTTAAAATATGTGTTGCCGCTGCCCCCGTCCACAGCAGTACGTTGCTTAGCTTCCATGTCGGTACTCTTGCCTGCTTCCCCAAACTGGGAGCGTGCCGACCACCATCTATTATACACTGACCATAGATGAGTACCTCATACAACCCCACCTAAAACAAATCAAAACTATCCCTTTTAAACTGTAAACAATCCCGGGTATTTCCTGCAAAACCCAACACTAGCTCACAATACAGACAGTTGGCAGTTGTCTTTTCGATTATACTAATATAACCCCATTCACGTAGTGATGATGCGTTAACATTTATTTAAATGTATTTCAATTTGTATTGCTTCCTGTGAGTGAAGTTTCTATTTTTCTCTGGTATAAACTTTTAAATT